>NC_090726.1:54676269-54683769 GCF_036898095.1 Palaemon carinicauda | reverse complement strand
CATAGCTATCATCCTATTATTATTACAGTAAGATTAAAATTTTCGGTTGAAAAGCCAAAAACCTCTAGGGAAAAATCTTTTCGAAATTTTGCAACAAGGGAGAAGAATGAAAAGAAAAATTAATCCCTCGGCTATCTGGAAAATAGTCCGTTGAAATGAGACACCTGTACATTTGCCCGGAAAGAATCTATTCACAGTCTGCGGTGACATCATGCCACATTTCACCCCCCCCCCCCCCCCAAAAAAAAATATATATATATATATACTGTATATATATGCCCCTTTCCTTTCTTCCTTCCTTCTAAAAAGTTGTAAGCCTAACAAGGTTCGGATATTACTAGAATTAGTAAGAATACATTTTATTCTGTCACATATATATATATATAAATATAAATAATATATATATATATATATATAAATAAATATATATATATATATATATATACATATATATATATAAGCCCTAATCCTTGTATGCAAAATATGTGTTTATACGTCACGGTAAATAAAGTCATGAGGTGATGTATGTGACAGTATATTTCCATCACAGTGGAGAATTCCACAAAACTTGACAATTCAGCATGTTGTTGTAGCAAGATTGCATCTTGCTTGCGAGGGGTAGTCAGTAGCCTTTGTGCATTCATTAGACAAGGTGCTCACCTGAGAGTATCGGCTGTACACAGTGTATTCACGAACCTTTTTGTAAGAAAGTGAGAAAAACCCAAGTTCCGATGTCTCATTATCCGTTGACGCAAGATATATATATATATATATATATATATATATATATATATATATATAATGTCTCTTGTTCCAATTACAAGAAACAAAGTTTTAAGAATGAGTCCAAGCACTTAAGAACACCGATAACGAGCAGTAATGTTAAAATACTCAACTTTAAATTTTTAAGTGCTAAAATCTTACTCACTTCCCTCGCAAAGTAGCTTAAAAATGGTTAAATTTCAACTCAAGTTCCAATCATACGCCAGGCCAATATATCTCTCTGTGATATATATTTCAACCAGCTAGAAGGCCCAACTGAAAAACTATGATTTCCATTATGGAACTCTAACATCACATGAACAAGTAACTTGCCAAGTTGAAATAAATGGACGTTGGTTAACTTTTGAAAAAATAAATTTGGTGTAATGCGGATGCTAATGGAATGGGTAACCTAAGCCGTATCTAGCTCATAATAATATAGAAAAAAGGAAAAGGTTTATAATTCCACTCCAATGGTATTTTAATTGAGCTTAACCATTAAGAGGTGGAGGGTTATAATGCCGTATAAAACGGAATGACTTAAATCTCACTAGGTAAATTTTGAGAGAGAGAGAGAAAAAAAAAAAAAAAAAAAAAAAAAAAAAAAAAAGGCTGATTTTCGGGTTATACTATTTAAAAAAATCTCCTTGATATAAAGAAACAGCGGCCAGACAGGAAATGGAAGAATTTGTTGAAAGATGTGTATATATATATATATATATATATATATATATATATATATATATATATATATATATAACAAAAATCATAGAGAAAACGAAATCCCTAAGACCACCACTAGAGAGAGGAATAAAGCTTTGACATAATAAAAAAAAAAAAAGCGAAGCAACAGTCTAATGTTAGAACACCCATTTGCCTTATATAGTAAATATAAACAAATTTTGATGGACAAATCTCACAATCAATTAATAGTAATTCTATAAATCATAAACGAAAATAACTGTTTGATAAGTGTAAAAAATTTTCTATAACGGATGGAATTATATTTTTTTACATTATTAGCAAATCCTAAAAATTATCAGACAAGAACTATCGGTACAAGTGTAATATACATAAAAAATATCCTTCACATGGATGTTTTGAACAATACTGAATCATGACGATATTATTCAAATTGTTTTCTTAAAGTAATATGAACTCTGAAAGAGATAAATATTCAGTGAAATGTAAAATGATTAACCATTCGTTTTACTTCAATTTAGCGTGAAAAGCTCTTAATGATACTTATCAAATATAAACACAAAATATCTTTATTGTAATATTATAAAAGGTCAAATATCATCCCAGGCGGCAAATAATATATTCAGTATTAATTTCTAATGTTAGTAATTTGAAAACAGTCAGTAATATTAATAAAAGGTCATTTATTATTCCAGGCGGCAAAAAATACATTCAATACTAATTTCTATTCTTGGTAATTAACAAAAAAGCCAGCACTGATAAATTTATTTCAATGATGTTGAGAAAATAGCGCTAAATTTTTCAACCACAACAAAAACAAATGCATCCGTTTCAAGTCAGCTGTAAGACAAAGGCTAGAGACCTTATTTATGTCTGGGGTTTGGCCATTTTACCACCACGCTGCCCAGTGCAGATTGGTGATGTTGGGAGACTTTACTCTGATCGCTCACACCAAACCAACCTAGTATGGGTGGTACTGACTATTAAGGCTTTGCTGATCATGGCGATACGCAAACCCTTTCACCACGTTATGGTGTCCCCACTCAGAAAGGCGTTATTTTTCATATAACATAAAATAAATACAAAACCAAACCTGTCTTCAATGTCAAAAAAAGGTCATCAGTACTTCTGTGTCAGGAGAAACAAAAGAGGAAAGTTCACAATTTTACAATACAATAACCAGATATTAAAAATATATGCTGTGTTCATTGATCAAATTAATTAACAATTTTTATGGAAACGTTGACATAAAACTAAGGGTTTATACTTCAAACCACAAAGAAAATGGTTATACTTATCACAAATCAGAAAATTAATAATTCATCATCATCATCACCATCTCCTCCAAAGCCTATTGATGAAAAGGACCCCGGGTTAGATTTTGCCAGTCATCTCTACCTTGAGCTTTTAATTCAATACTTCTCCATTCATCATTTCCTATTTCGCGCTGCTTAGTCCTCAACCATCTAGGCCTGTGCCTTCCAACTCTTCTAGTGCCTTGTGGAGCCCCGCTGAACGTTTCGAGAAATAATCTCTCTTGGGGAGGGGAGTGCGAAGAGAATGCCCAAACCATCTCCATCTACCCCTCATCATGATCTCATCCAAATATGGCACTCGAGTAATCTTTCCTATAATTTCATTTCTAATCCTGTCCTGCCATTCAACTCCCAATATCTTTCTGAGGGCTTTGATCTCAAATCTACTAATCTACTGGAAATTGTTTCATTGTCATACCAGACTCATGTCCATAGAGTAACACCGATACAACTAAACTGATATATAGTCTGATATTTATATAATAATAATAATAGTAATTCACCTTCTATTTTTTTCCAAGGATTTTTCATTATTCTGACACACATATATCAATAACTTAATAATTCAAAGTTGTTCCCAATTAGCATAAATTCGTAATTTACTCAAATTCTCTCACGAACATACAGTATACATACACACACACACGATCACACACACACACACACACACACACATATATATATATATATATATATATATATATATATATATATATATATATATATATATATGTATATAATATACACACACACACACACATATATATATATATATATATATATATATATATATATATATATATATATGCATGCGTGTATACGTGAATTTAGAAGGAAGTAATGTCCCTTCTCTCCCATTATGTTCAACGGCGCCCCTTCGCTAATAAACCTAAGGCCGAATCCCCTCCTCTCTTTAGCCCCTCTATTACTTCCCCTTCCTCTCGTGAGGAATCCTATGCCTAAGACATGTCACATGGCTTCCCTCATAAAGAGAGAGAGAGAGAGAGAGAGAGAGAGAGAGAGAGAGAGAGAGAGAGAGAGAGAGAGAGACTTCTGAAGCTCTTATTAATAATACAGCGATTAATTAGGCATGATAATTAAGGACTAATTGATCACACGAAAATTGACAAGAGGTGTCATATACAAAGAAGCTATTCATCTCTTCAAAGGCGATAAATATGGAAATTAACTTTCGTGAAAACAAATGATTCACTCTCTCGGAATATTGAAACTCAAAATAATTGTATATCAAGTTTCAGAAATACGATGCACAAAGTATTAGTTATCAAATAATAATAATAATAATAATAACAATAATAATAATAATAATAATATAGATTCGTTTTCCGGAATAACAACTCCAATTCAGGCAAAGATTTTCAACTTTTACCACTACAATTGTCAGCATATTAAAAAATAACATCAAAGGAAGATAAAAATAACTTATTCATGCGCAAATGACATTAGACAGAAAAATCAATTACGTCAAATGCTTTATATTAAAAGCAATTATAATACATATATATATATATATATATATATATATATATATAAATATATATATATATATATATATATATATATATATATACATATATATATGTATGTGTGTGTGTATGTGTGTGCTTGTATGTGCGTGTGTGTGGAACTTTGGAAGGACCGCTTGATAGGAATGCTTTGAATTCATATATTCCAAAATTATGCCATCCAAACCGCAATATCAGATATGCATTCGTTTCTAAAACTTAATGCATTTTTTATCTCAAGTATTTTAGATATTTTATTCCTGCAATGAACAAATTGTAGGATGATGTTCGTAACAATTTATTTCAGTCATCGGAACTCAAGAAATTCAAACTAGTGCACATGCTCTTCGTTTATAATTTTAGTGGTATTCATTTTATTTATTTTACAATTTCATAATTTTTACTTAGTTTACTTTGTTAAATATCTTACTCCAACTTGTTGGTTAAATTTCTTTTATATCATATATACAGTATCCACAGATACTCCCTTCAAACCATATAATACACAATTAACCTTTAACTCTCACGCTTCTTGGATATTAAGGCCCTTCATTTCGATACTTCTTTCTGGCCATCAAACCAACTCTTTCTGGGTGTTACTCTCCTCTTCCATCTAAGATGCAAAAATAGTTATATCCCAATTGTACTTGGTGGAATACTCAGAGATAATAACGATGTTGTTAAACCTTCTTTATTGTCTTCAACCTAAGTTACAGTAATCCTGTTAATACAGTATCTATATACAGACTCTTGATTTAAGTATTTACATAGCCAGAGGTAAATGTTAACTGCTCTTTGGTAAATGATCACCAACCCAATATAACAACATATTTATAAAACTGCTATACTTTAAACAAGCACTTTGTTACATTACTAATAACAGCCAGTTATACTCTCTTGTTCTATTATAAATAAATATATATGTAAGGTATATCAGAAGTTGAATATAATCTTCAGGGAAAATACCAACTGATTTTACAATTAAATGAATGCAGGGAAAAAAGGCTAATGAATGTATACTGTAGATCTCAAAGTAAAATATGAAAGTGAAGAGAAGCTGCCAAACATGAATGCATTCCTGGGTCGATGGAGTGAGTATTTTGAAAATTTGTTGACTTTGGAAGATAAAAGAGGAAGATCTGAGTGATGCAATACTGACGATATTGTGAAAATGAAGATATAAGAAATCTTATTGAGAAGATGAAGAAAGGAAAGACACCAATAATTGATGGGATTAAAAGTGAGATTCTACAGCATTGTGGAATAGTTTGATTGAATGGATGATAAGTATTTATAAAACATGTTGAGATGAGTGAAAGGTCCCAATGCAATGATTGTGGAAAATCAGTCATATTATATAAGGATAATGGTAATAAAGTCAATGACATGAACTAAAAGGCATCACATTACTTTGTATACCTTGAAAAATTTTATTTATTGCATGGAAGATTTTGGTTGAGAAATTAAGACAGGTGATAGAAGTACTGATAGGGGAAGAACAGGGAAATTTAACCAAGGAAGATAGTTCGCAGATAAAGTGTTTGTTACCAGAAAGCTACGTAGGAAGTTTGAAAGTAAAATTAAAAAGGCTGCATGAGGTACAGTACTCATGGACCTAGAAAATCTCTTTAACAGAATAGATAAAAAGACATTGTGGCTGGTATTGAGACATTTTTTTATGAAGGAAGTAAGGTGTGCATTAGAATATGTATGGAGGAGGTTAACTGGTTTGGTGTGGAAGTGGGTCGGAGACAAGAGTGTGCTAGATCTACAATTTTGTTCCACATCATTGTGGAATGAGAGATGTGAAAGATCAGAGAAAGTACAGTTCAAGTAGGTGGGAAAGTGTAATCAAGTATATGCTCAAGAGCGGAAATGAATTTTAGTATAGACGAGGGAAGAATGAAAGTAGTTTGACCAGATACGTGTCTTGGAATAAATATAACAGATAATGGTCAGATGAGATAAGAGGTGAGTCACAGAAACAAGAAAAATAGGATTATGTGAATAACATATTGATAAGAGGCTTGAAATGTCTGTGGAAGCCATTTGGAAATGTTTAAAAGGATTTTCCATTGATAATTCCTTAATGAAATTGAAGAGTGACTAGTGAACGCAAATCAAAGTAAAAAACCTTGAAGTTGTTGAGATGAAATGTTTGCATAATATATGCGGTGTAAGAAGAGTTGATAGGATAAGAACTGAGGATATACATAAAAGTGGTAAAAGGGTAAAATAGGTGAATTGGATGAAAGTATTTTAAATTGGATTTCTTATGTGGAAAGGATAAATGACAATAAATTACCGAAAAATTTAGAATTATGAATTTTCATATAGGAGATGAGAGCGAAGAAAAGTTTGAATATCTGGAGTTATGACATATTCAGGGAGCGCAAGAGACCGTGAAAGATGACACAGTGTTAGGGAGGTTCAATATGCTGCTGATGAGCTTAATATGTTGATTCATGAAACGACTGGTGTATGGGGACTTCTATTGCATTGGAAATTCATCCACGATTCAGCAGGAGGATTATAACAGTGAACTGTATTGTTTTTTCTCTAAAGCTAACCTGACAAAGAAAGCAGTTCAATATATACATATATATATATATATATATATATATATATATATATATATATATATATATAGATATATATATATATATATCGAACTCGATGTCAGGATGCCAGAGAACTTCAAATCAATCAATCAATCAATCAATCAATATATATATATATATATATATATATATATATATATATATATATATATATATATATATATACACGTATATGCATACATATATACCTGTGTATATATATATATATATATATATATATATATATATATATATATATACCTTATATATATGTATATATATACTGTGTATATATATATATATATATATATATATATATATATATATATATATATACACCCACACACGTATAAAAGACTAGAACAACTAACTCTTAGTGGAGTTGAAGTTAAGTCAACAAGAAAAGAAACATAAGATCGCATCTAATAGCAAGAATGAAAACTGTCATTTTATTGTTTTTAGTAACGGCGACAGTACACAAGTATACAGAATGATGAAGACGTTCCGTAACGCCTTTAAGGTTAACAGTTTTTGACCGTTCAATAAGTAATAATAACATTAATAAAATTTATACTATAAAGACTACATGGTTTG
>NC_090726.1:54666269-54671269 GCF_036898095.1 Palaemon carinicauda | reverse complement strand
ATATTCCAATATCGTATTGAAGCAGTTGACGGTATTTTGAGGGAGTATAATAAATACATAGAATTTTAAAGTGCTCATTTGATAAAAGAGAACGGCTATGCCAAAAGTTGTAAAAATAATACAAGTCACCTTGCTGACTGGAAATTTTGAAACAAAAGTATCTCAGTTTGCAAGAATAAAAATAATAGTCATGTATATGTGTGAGATCAATAACAATCTTCGGTAAAACTAAGTAATGATTGTCACATCCAATAAACACAATTTCCATTAGTTATCGAAGACCAATAAATCGTATTATCGCAGCCCGAGAAATTAATCGCGCCAATTATAACTTCAATAGGAATGAGGTAAAGAAGATGTATTGTAGGGAAGTTCCGTGAGAGACAAACAAATTATTTGAAACACCAAATAGCCTTTTTAGATTCACTTGGCCCCGGGGAGGCCATTCAGACCCCATACGCCATTGGGGGAAACCGAGTACATGAATTTTTTCCTTGTTTCCTTTCCTCACTGGGCTATTTTTCCCTGTTGGAGCCCCTGGGCTTATAGCATCTTACTTTTCCAACTAGGGTTGTAGCTTGGCTAATAATAATAATAATAATAATAATAATAATAATAATAAAAATGATAATGATAATAATAATAATAATAATAATAATAATAATACAGTAATAATAATAATAATAATAATAAAGTAATAATAATAATAATAATAATAATAATAATAATTACGAAGTAAAGCTTGAAGAGGATGGACAGCAAGAAAGTGGGAACGAAGATACAATAGAAGGTTAAAAAGTGAAAGAAGCTATGTGATGCTGTAGAGGCCCTTACGTAATGCCTACAACATGCCAACCCCCCAAGGAGAGCCTTTTATGCCTTACTTGTTTAGTGTCAGTTCAATTTACTCGTGGAAAGAAAATATCGTCTCTAGAGAAATCGCAAGCCTCATCCTCCATTCTAAAATAAACCGAGATATAATAATTGTGGCAACTTGCCACGATTTTACAAAGAGCTGCCATCAACAATACAACTTTATATTCCGTAAAATACGTCTGTAAGAGGACTAATTCATGAGAGAGAGAGAGAGAGAGAGAGAGAGAGAGAGAGAGAGAGAGAGAGAGAGAGAGAGAGAGAGAGAGAGACTCTTGCTAGTTATTTTGCAAGCATTCAATCTAGTAGGATAAAAGATACTTTGTATACAAATGCTAATTCCTCTAAAGACAGCGTGATTCTTTGAATTGTCTAGTCCCTTTTAAAGTCTCTAATTATGTACACCTAGTATTAGATGCTGATTCGACAGTGTAATGATGCTAGAATTAACACTCGAACTCTTAGGTAAAAGTCTGTTACCATAGCAGCATAAAAACGTAATCAATCTAATAATTTACTAACGCTAAAAATCCACTCATAAAGGCCAATTATAAATAGGAAGATTTAAATGGCTTCCCAAACACTAACTCTAGACACCACACGTGCTCGCTTTCAGCAATTCCAAATATAACTGTAAACCAAAAGGGACGGAATTTTCAAAAGCTTTTTGAGGTTAAAACAGCTCCCAATGGAAACAGTTCCCGGCAAAAATATACCGAAGCAACACTAAATTAAAACCGCCGTCAATATTGCAGGGTAGAGAAGGGCGTCATTCATAAATGTGCAAGTGTAAAAGCATCAATCGTACAAAAAAGAAAAAGAAATTAAAAGTATTCCTGCAGCGATCAAAGCTTAAAACCAAGACCTTTTCCTTTCAACAGTTTCTCCGGCGGGCCTTTTACCAAAATCAGAACAAGCTATTTTAAAAGGTCTATGAGAAACAAGGCAGGCTGAAAGGCCGAAGTAAGTTATATATCACAATTTCATAAATATAATGATAAGAAAATGAGAAAAATATATCAATAGATTAAGATAACATTATGAAACCTTTAGAATGAATATATATATATATATATATATATATATATATATATATATATATGAATATATATATATATATATATATATATATATGAATATATATATATATATATGAATATATATATACAAATTTGTCACTAAGCTGGAGGAAGGATCAGAAAAAAATTTTGAACTAGCGCTTTCATATTGTCATACCTCTTCACGGCCAAAAGCGCTAGTTCAAAATTTCGTTTTTTTCAATCCTTCCTCCAGCTTAGTGACACACACACACACACACACACACACTCACACACACATATATATATATATATATATATGTGTGTGTGTGTGTGTACACACTGCGTGTTTGTGGGTATGGAGATGATGACTGGAGAAGCATTGAATTAAAAGCTCAAGATAGAGACGACTGGCGAAATCTAACCGAGGCCCTTTGCGTCAATAGGCGTAGGAAATCTTATATATATATATATATATATATATATATATATATATATATATATATATATATATATATATATATATATATACAAACCTATGGGCAATCAGTAGAGCGCAGACCCCCGCCGCGGCAGCTTATTTCTCGACCTTGACCTTGATCTTTGACCATGTATTACTAGAATCAAGTTTGAAATCTCTGTGACAACGATGTCCAAACTTAAGGCTGATTGCCTGAAATGGACATTTTGATCGGCTGTGACCTTGACCTTCCAAAATCTAATCATTTCCAGCTTTTTGCATAACATTAATCCCTGAAAGTTTCATTACTCTAGGATTGAAATTGTGGCCAGGAAGCTGTTCACAAACAAACACACAAACAGGGGGTAAAACATAGCCGCCTTCCAACTTGGTTGACGGAGGTAAAACAACCTCCATAGAATTCTAAAACGAGCTGAATATTCTAGCAGAATATTCACTCGCATTAAACCATTAAAAGTTTGTCAAATGTTATTCAATAATGACTGAGTGGCAATTTGCAATTCATCACAAATCAATTTACAAACATCGATGAACACCATAGAGGCTGTACTAATTAAAGCACACAAATATACCGACATTAAGTCAATTTACCAAAATAGATCAAAGGGAACTTCCGTTCACTAATTGATGTATTTTAGCAGTAACCCCTTAAATTTACCATCCCATTTCGGTATTTATTAGACAAAAATTATATCGATCGATTAAAACCAGCTGCAAGAAATATTGCACGAGCAATAATAACTTTTATATAGGTTGCCAGTAAGGGTATCTGTGATTCCCTTTACAAGAAATGAATTAAAAACATAAAAGCATAAACGAGAGGGGATCGATGGATATGTTGGAAATCTACAAATAGAAATTACAATTTCGAGTACCCAAATGATTCTCTGTTATTATTTACGAAAGAATCGTCTTATACATAGAAATAAATTAATTTACTGCTATTATAATTTATCGCTTCTATTATCTTTAGTGAATTGCAATGTGTGACCGTATGATTTGATAAATGAATCAGATTGGATTTGAAGATGAGCAAATTAATACCATCACTATAAAATATATTATAAACTTGAAATTAAATTAACATCAACTATGATACCCAATACCGGAAACTCTACCGTATGACTTCTAAACACTACCCGAAAAATCCACTAGCTTCTCTATAATGCAAGATGAGGAAGAAAGGACGCAGGGAAAGGTTGTAATCTAACTTCGAAATGGATGAATAGGAAACAAAAACACACAATGGACAAGAAATGTCGCAAAGACTCTACCTGAATTATTTAAAGAGTTGCAAACTAAGTTGTATAAAAAAAGAAATACATTTCATCAAGATTCGTGAACAAAATGACTCAAAAATGTTTAGAAGTTTCTAAGCAACAAATTAGTTATTATGGGACAATTTTACGGTAACCTCATTGTGCCAATTACAATTTTATATATAAACACACAAATATATACACATATAAACACGCACACTATATATATATATATATATATATATATATATATATATATATATATATATATATATATATACACACACACACACACATATATATATACATATATATATATATATATATATATAAATATATATACACGCACATTTACAACTATATACACACCCGGTCTATATACTATAGTTTCCGTTTTGACTCAGAGAGAGAGAGAGAGAGAGAGAGAGAGAGAGAGAGAGAGAGAGAGAGAGAGAGAGAGAGAATATCTTCAAATGGTGGCTCAAACTTCAGCAAGGAGCGAAAGCAGAAACACAAACAATCCTGTCAAGACAAATCCATCATATGAGGGGGGAAGCGGGATATGGAGAGGCAGAAGGAACCCGAAGAAGCAAGGAAGGATTGTCTGTGAAAGTAAGGAGAGAGAGAGAGAGAGAGAGAGAGAGAGAGAGAGAGAGAGAGAGAGAGAGAGAGAGAGAGAGAATATCTTCAAATGGTGGCTCAAACTTCAGCAAGGAGCGAAAGCAGAAACACAAACAATCCTGTCAAGACAAATCCATCATATGAGGGGGGAAGCGGGATATGGAGAGGCAGAAGGAACCCGAAGAAGCAAGGAAGGATTGTCTGTGAAAGTAAGGAGAGAGAGAGAGAGAGAGAGAGAGAGAGAGAGAGAGAGAGAGAGAGAGAGAGAGAGAGAGAGAGAGAGATAGGAGGGACTTGGCGAGGAGAAATGGAAGGAAAAATAAAACCCTTGGCGAAGGGTTAAAGTAAACAGGGATTTCAGAGGATCACCCTACTTCACCTTCGAAGGCCTTTACAGTATTGGTTACAAATGTGGAGATTTCCGTTATTAACGGCCACAAGCTAAAAGGTCGCTAAGGGAATAATTAAAGACGACCCCCACTTCATTTCAGTTGCCTGGCCTCTTTCATTTCTCTACGACTTTCGGTGAATACTTTCAAAATGATATGGGTTAAAAGTTAGCAGGTTCTACGCTGAGTAGGAGAGTAGAAATTGAATCATACTGTTACTTGTCATTACAAGCAATTCAGGAACCCTCACTGAAAACAAGATTAGTGTCATCCTAAAGGGATTTATGGAACGGACGATCTGAAACCAATAAAGCTTCCTTGTTTCCTTTCCTAATACAAT
>NC_090726.1:54653769-54658769 GCF_036898095.1 Palaemon carinicauda | reverse complement strand
TGTAGCCTAGTTCGGATTTGAAACTGGCACAGCCAAGGACCTTGGGAAAAGGAGGCAAGTGGGAAGGATGGAAGACGAAAAGAGAAGTAAACATATAAAAGCTTAACAAAGAATTACTGTCAGAATGACAGAACACAACCATTAATCAAAATTAATTAATATAATGAACTATGATCAAAAGAAAAACTTCAGATCTTCTAGACGACCAAAATACAATATAAAGCTTGAGAATATAATAAAATATGATAAGTAACCTGGCTGCCTGAGCAAGGGGGAGGGGGGGGGGGAGTCTCTGTCACTGTGGAAATATCTGCCGCTGACAGAATATGATACCTCTTGGAGGAATACGACTTTAGGGGAGGAGGAAGGGTGCAGTGAAGGGGGGGGGGGGGGGGGGAGCCCAAGGATGAAGTGACTTGGGAGTTCTTAAACGGATATTTTCTCCCTTCAGAAAGTTTCCACATGAGTGAATTTGACGGATAAATTGTGGAAGCGTCTAGGATGAAAGTATCACTCAACACAGTACATACTCACTGCACAGTTGACGTTAAGAAGTATTCGTCAATCACCTACCTGTGAGAAAATAAAACAGAACACATTAGAATGATTATCATAAATGGAAGATCAAATATACATGGTACCTACGCATCCTTGCGTATGTATGCATACAGTATATATATATATATATATATATATATATATATATATAATATATATATATATATATATATATTATATATATATATATATATATTATATATATATACATACACAAATATGAATTTATATTTATTTTAAATACATATATATACTACATACACGCATATATATATATATATATATATATATATATATATATATATAATGTGTGTTTTTTCCTTAACAAGGTGACTCATTACATAAAAGGATAAAACATTACCTTCCACATTCATCCCTTACCAGCTAGACTGAGTGGATGAACCATACGTTAAGTAAAACATCCTTAACATATGTTACTAAACATGACAATAAGAAAATATGAAGTATTAGCATAAGAACGATATTATATCAATTACTTCAAGATCAAATTCAAATCTGGACTAAATAATGAATTCAGTCATTAATGCAACTGAGAAATTATATCAAACTATCTCAATGAGGATTAAAGACACAGGTGAAAGCGGTGGTAAAATTTTGTGATAGGTTAAAAGGGAGAATAAGAGAGAATAGAATTAGTAGATAATGGGAAGGTGAAATGAACAGTTCAATGAAGAATAATGGAAAATTTGGGGTGCAATTGTATTACAGAAGAGAAACCATTAGCTGTAAAGGCAGATGAACAGGGTAGTCAGAATGAAAGTACGTAAGTAAAATAATCAAACGACAAAAAAATATAATAAATAAAGAAAAATGTACACAAGAACTTTTGTGAAAGTTTACTGGGAAAACAGATCTGAGAATTATAGATGAAAATGAAAATATGCTGTCTGGATGAAATCAAATTATAATTACTCGACTTTTCATTTTTTCTTTTTTTACACTTCAGGCGAATTAATAAAAAGACGCGTTCTACCATTAATGTGCTTTTGCATAGCTTGTAAATTTTAAATGTCATATTGTCCCTGAATGCGTTCACATCTGCCGTGGAGGAAATTAATTAACACTTATTACGTGACCTTTCCCCTACAGAGAAGGGAATTGTTAGAGATACTGAAACTTAACTATAAAATATATCATGTTGATGCAGCCATAATTTTCAATAGGGAATGTACAAGAGAGGGGGTAATCTAAAGTATTATTATTATTATTATTATTATTATTATTATTATTATTATTATTATAAGGGGATAAGACTATCATTTAAACAAGAATTCTTACACTTCATGACTACTTAAGCCATTGGGCTTATAGCATCTTGCTTTTCCAACTAGGGTTGCACCTTGGCTAATAATAATGATGAAGGGGAATGTCAGGCTGCGTCCATACCTCAAGTAAATACTATTCTAAGAGGGCCACAATGAAGTTGGTAACTCATAACTAATGCAATAAACAATGCACTAAAAACGAAGACAGTAAAATAGAAATCAATTCAGCCAATGAGTAATTTATCATTAGTATTATCATCACTGAAATCATGATAAAAGTGCTGCTATTAATAATGTCCTGAATATCTAATAACTTTATTTGAAATCTTTCTGCTACTTTAGCACAGAGTAAACGTGGGTACGTGACAGTCTTACTAAGCGTCCTCTTCATGAGCACATTAATCTAGTACATTAAGAAGCACAGAGTACGTTTTAAAGTAACATGAAACTCTTGGAGCGTACCTTAACATTAGCTATCCACTTATAATCATTGAGCTTGTTCAAGTTTCTTCGGATTATTATGTTTCCATTTAATGGAAAAACATTATTATACTTGGTGAAAATGTCACCTTAACAAGGAAAAAAAATAATAATATTTTGAATACTGTTCAAGGGTGGAACCTATTGGTTTGGTTTTTGTTCAGCGAAATGAGCCCCTGTTCCAAATAAGGTGGGTTTGTGTTCCACATAAGGTGGGCCAATCTTAAACGAACGAAAACGAAAACAAGTAGTGTTTTTAGGCGCACGAAAAAGGTGTTTGGTACCATGTGACTACAAAATTAATACCAGTTCCTTAGCAAACAAACAATAAACCGTTATTTGTTTAATCTCTTACTGCGGAGGGAGAAAAGTGGGACTATTCTCATTACTAAACGAAGGATTATTGATATTAATTTTTGAACATTCATTCTCAAGGTGCTGGATGTCTATGTGGTTTAAGTAGATGGCCTTCAGGTAAACCAAAGAGAAATCACAAAATAGTACTGCTTCTGTTTGCAAAAATTGTGTCACATCAGGTAAAACCAAAAGCAGTATGGCCCAGTATTTGGTCGTTAATATGAACACATAAATGAAGCATATGCACAAAAGTAGACAAAGTCAATTTCTTAGTTGAATATCTTTAAAACTTACAAACCCACCTGACCTTAGATTTACATTACAAAAAACTGTTTTTGTTAATTGATTTAATATATGCAATTGTAACCTATAAATTAGCGTGAAAATTATGAAAAATACTTTTTTTTTCGACAGTAGATCCTTGTTTGCTCACTGCGGGTGGTTCAAGATTATATACAAACTAGTGGTTACCACCACATTCACACCTTATTTACTAAATGGTGATAAATCTGCCGTGAAGAAAACTTCCACAATATCAGATTCTTACAGAGAGCCAACCAGACTACTAACAATGAATTTCACCTTTGCCTTGTACACACTCGTTTTCCACATCCCATCAATCCAGAGATTGTTAGATTTTCATTCTAATCTACTCTCTCGTCAATAAAACCTACGAGTTAATTGTTTTCCTCAATCCATCCTCCTCTACTTTGAGGAAACTTCTCAAAACATTATTATATTCCCAACTAACCTTTTTATCACCTCTACATATATTATTCACATTTCTCGATCTTTCTTAACTTCTTACAACATATTTTCTATGCAAATAATTCATCTTAATAACTTCAAAAAATATTTTCATTCACTTCAATTAACATCCAAACTTCACGTCTATACATAAGAATTGGCTTACCCATCCCTTCGCCGATTTGAAGCTGAGGTTTTGCTAAATTACCTTCCTAATCTTTTGATCCTACTTTACTATCTCTTTTCACTTATTACATATCTACCCTCTTCCCTTCTCACCATAATCCGACCATCCATATTACCATTCTCAACCTTATCTTCCTGCTATCCATTTACACCCATATCCTTACCCGTGCTTATATTTACTCTCAAACTTCTCTTCACCCATTTCCAGACTCTAACCAGTTTAAGCGTTCTCTCTCCATTATCCCAAACAATATTGTATCTGAAAATTTGCCTTTCCATACTCTATTCACTACCCCATTTCTTATCCCCCCCCCACACATATATATATATATATATATATATATATATATATATATATATATATATATATAGGCATATGTAATGAATATATGTATTTATATAGCACGACATACACAGAGGTTTGCATGGCATGGTGGTACTTGTCAATCCATGTTAGAAATACAATGAGATGAACTTGGTACATTAGTGTTCACTTTTAAAATATAATTTTCTATTCATTTATCTTATTATAAAAAACAATTAGACCTATTTCTCCTACACCATCACTCAAACTCAAAAATATTCTGTCACCAGAAATATGCATAATAATTGTACATAAACAATGTACTACCTAAATAAAACTAATGCCAAAGTCATATCTGATATGATCAAGCTCAAGTCTAATTGAATCCATTCTTAAACAAGTCCTGAATCCCTTAATCCATCAGCAAACGCAGTTGAATACTCTTGATTTCAGAGCAATTTTTTCCTCTAAATAGGATTAATACTTGAGTCCTTTTTGACAGGCTTGATGCATGATGCATGATGCGAATCAGCTTTTAACGAATTACTTATTAATAAGGAGAATTTTTGTACAGCGATTACCACTGCGACACTTAAGAGAAAGCAATCAAATAAATTTATTCAAATTATTTATAGAAATAGAACATTCCTGTGTTTCTGCCAATTAATTAACGGTATAAATTGAATTAAATTCAACGAATTGGCTTACATATCGTACACTTTCTTATTTCCTTCGGACATGAACGAGAAAAGTAATAAGTATGCTGTAGTAAATGTATAAAGACCCATAAACAAATATTTGTATGGACACTAATCATAAGTATATTATGGTCTAGGTCACAAGGAAATTTCCCTTCCCTTGTCCCACTTGATGGAATTTAAAATTTTTAAAAGCAAGACTTTAAAATTTTTAAAAGCAAGACTCCATTGTTTTTAAAATTACTCAAATTTAAGTACTTCTAAAGTAACTCATAAAATGAAAACGCGGTGCACAAAGCTACGCTCGGAGAGTAAACACACACACACACACAAAAAATAGTTTCTAGGAATAGACACTAGAATCTTTTATAGGGAGAAAATCCA
>NC_090726.1:54638769-54648769 GCF_036898095.1 Palaemon carinicauda | reverse complement strand
AAGGTCCCGGCAATAAATAGATGTCACAAAAAGCAAAGGTCACCGGCAATAAATAGATGTCACAAAAAGCAATGGTCACCAACCCACAAGCAATGTATGGTAACATAAATATAAAGGTCAAGCTGTTTATAAGGCATAAATAAAAGTGCATGTTCTTACCTCTAAACATGTATAAGAGAGTACTTGTACTTCAACCTCCTTATACCTTCAAACGTGATTAAATCATTGTAAAATTATTGAGAGAGAGAGAGAGAGAGAGAGAGAGAGAGAGAGAGAGAGAGAGAGAGAGAGAGAGAGAGAGAGAGATACCTTCAAGCGTGATTACATCATCGAAAAATTATTGAGAGAGAGAGAGAGAGAGAGAGAGAGAGAGAGAGAGAGAGAGAGAGAGAGAGAGAGAGAGAGAGAGAGAGAGAATATATACGTTCGTGGAGAATGGTTGTTATTCAGTAAACAACCATGCACAGCATTGAGTAAATGAATGACAATAGATTTCCCTGGCAATTATTGGCTTAGAGTTGCTATATCAAAGGGCAGTGACTTTAAAAGAATTGGTGGAAGCAGGATATACGCAGAAGACGGTTGTTCATATTCACATCCTTTTTAATGCGTTTGATTTGCGAAACCTTTGAAATTTTTCCACACGTGACTCTAGAAATAATTGGGTAACTATGTCAATGATTTTTTCTTTACAATTTTATACAAATATAAAATCGTATTAAATAACGAATAAAATGTATTCATCCTAACAAGTATTAAGTAGAATGTCGGTACTCAACCAAAGCACTCTAAATGGATTAATTGGTAGGGCCAGCATGCCTATTTCCCTTCCGCCAGAGGTCAAAGGCTGATTAAACTTTAACCACAACACCCTGATGAGTATAAAAATGAAGATGTACACAGTCCGCTAAAGACGTAGTAGTTATTTATCTAGCCATTTCATTTATAACCGTTCCATCCATTACCTCGATACTTCTTCTATGTACATTTCTCCTATCTATATTATTACCCATGTCAATCGCTTTACCCCTGAGTATAACTAGTCCCAATAAGTATACCATATATCAAAAGACAATAAATTCTAACAGCATACTTGACAGAGGCACAGATCGAAACGACTTGAAAGCAACGCGTACGACAAGAGCCCTTAATTGACTATTGCCATCATTAAACACATATCAATCAAACTAATCGTGGCTGACGTCAACAAAGTGCCTAAACGAGCTAGTTAATTCCTAATAAAAGAAGCAGTTAACGCATGATATCATAAGTACGCCATACTACAAGAGCCAAGAAAAGCAATATAATTTGGAAGAGCGTTTACCAATAGTTTTCTCACCATATGATCAGCTGTGGCAATTAATCAGTCACAGAAAAAGGCAACTATTAAATGATGAATTGGTAGCTCCGCGTTTCGCGGCGGTAGCATGCAAATTGGGCATTAAGGCTGCGGCTCCCGGCTCGTGGATGGCGTAATGCGCGCGGGGAGAGAGAGAGAGAGAGAGAGAGAGAGAGAGAGAGAGAGAGAGAGAGAGAGAGAGAGAGTTTAGCTCTTGGAACATGAAGAATAGGGGAGGTGTTTAAGTAGGGGCCGGGGGGGGGATGTCAATTCAGATAAAGGAATTCCTATTGACTTATTGCTTTTACATTTCGCCCAACGATGAAAAACCGACATAACAATAAAATTGAATGAAATGTGACGTATAGCAACATAACAATGAATGTGTCAAATACCCATTTAAAGGTATTTCGAAGACTATTTTTTTTTTTCTATTCTTTCTCTGCCATGTCAAAGTTTCCTGAACAGTACCATTTGTCGCGATTCGATAAGGCGAGTTAATGCCATTTGGACGAATGGCTGAAGGCGACCATAACAATAAAGACGCAACGGAATGTAGATACGATAGACGTCAAAGCAATGTCCGAATCCATTTTCATTTTGGTCCGGCTGATTGAATCAAGTCAACGGTTAAATTGTTTACATTTCGACGGCGACTGAAGGAAAGCTCGCCCAATAAATGATGAATTATGGATGGCCAAAGCATACAAGCAATGGCACTCTGATTTTCTAAAGGCAGTTCCAGTTGAGAAAAAAAACTTTTTATTCCATTATATTTTGAAGTGAGAGAGAGATGTTTATACTGGCATAAGTTATCTAATATTACTATTGGTTAAACTATAAATTTACTAGAATAAAAAAAACCATGCGTAACTCTGAATGCACGATATAGCATTTTCTTATAACATTAGTGTACCCAACACAATAAATAACGGCTAAATATTTCGATAGATATGCACACACGCGCATATTCATCCGTTTCCACCTCCTCCCTCTAACTACAACACGGCAGTTTCGGCAATTTGTGGGAGATTGTGCTTACCGAGTGTACCTTTCACCAAGGTATGACTACTCTCTACCCCTACCCCAGGGACGGGGAGACCGAGTAATTATATGTATGGTAATGTCATTCACCGTGGCATGATATATATATATATATATATATATATATATATATATATATATATATATATATATATATATATATATATATATATATATATATATATAAGTAGTAGGTTGGCCAGGGCACTAGCTACCCGTTGAGATACTACCGCTAGAAAGTTATGGGATCCTTTAACTGGCCAGATAGTACTATATTGGATCCTTCTGTCTGGTTACGGTTCATTTTCCCCTTGCTAGACATACACCGAATATTTTAGCCTATTTTTTTTTTTACAGATTTTCCTCTTTCATTATGCATCTGACAACATTGAGATTACCAACAAATTCTTCTTCGCCCAAGGGGTTAACTACTGCACTGTAATTGTTAAGTGGCCACTTTCCTCTTGGTAAGCAGCTCTTCTACGAGAAGGACACTCCAAAATCAAACCATTGTTCTCTAGTCTTGGGTAGTGCCATAGGCTCTGTACCATGGTCTTCCACTGTTTTGGGTTAGAGTTTTCTTGCTTGAGGGTACACTCAGGCACTATTCTATCTTAATTCTCTTCCTCTTGGTTCGTTAAAGTTTTTATAGTTTATATAGGAAATATCTATTTTAATGTTGTTATTGTTCTTAAAATATTCAATTTTTCTTGTTTCTTTTCCTCACTAGGCTATTTTACCTGTTCGAGCCTCTGGGATTATAGCATCCTGTTTTTCCAACTATGGTTGTAGCTTAGCAAGTAATAATAATTGGTTAGGTAGGCCAGTATGAAAAAAAAACCACATCAGCTGATGTCCCATTCATACTTCAAACGCCGAATCGTAGATGAATTCCATTAACAGCTTATTCAAAAGATTCAAACTGGTCTTTGTTTTGCTCGCGCTGTCATGCTTCCTGGAAATTAAGGCTCTTCCATTCCAAAACCTAATGCACATCTATCTAACACAGTCATCTAACCTCTTTACCTACTACGCATTATAACTTATAATTTATTAATCTTTCAACAACCTATTGCCCTCTATATTTTCCACAAGACCAAACATATCAAAATATTCTGACCCATCCTTTCACTAATGTGAAGCTTTAGATTCATATATCTAATATCACACACGCTCAATTATTTTAGAGCTTTAACCACTTTTCCTCCATTCACCTTCATCTTCCACACTTCCCTTCGGTGAAGAAAACTTGGCTCAACACTTCTTCATGTATTTCCACCTTTTAGAGACAATTCAAGCCTCTTCCCAATCTTGTGCAAGCAGTTTGCTGTTCTTGCTTTACCTATTCTGTGCTTAACCTATAATCATCCCTAATATTCCATTATATTTATTTTTAAATGTATGTACGAATAAACTATACATATTAAAATTCAATACTCCATCCTTGAAGTTTTCCTTTACTCTCAAAGCAATCATAAGCTTATTCTTCCCCATATTTACTATAAACTCCTTCTTGTAAAGTCTTTCATACCCTTTTAAGTAGTAACTTCAATTGTTCCTCCCCTTCAATGCTGCAATCAGTATGATATAATTTGCAAACAGCAAAACTGCTACCCTACATTCACAATTAATTTTCTTATCCCACACCTTGTATCTATATCCTCTGTCTTTCCACTGATTTCTCACACCACTTATTCCAAAAGAGACTAAAGAGTCACAAAAGGCTAACACATACTTTTTTAGACTGATTTATACCCCTAACAAGTCACTCTCCTGTCTCTATACTTCAACAAACTAGTTCCTAACCAATCCTGTTGTCTATCTTTGTTCCTCTATCCAATTCCTATCATTTCTAATTTCATACACTGTAACAATTATTTCTCTCAACAATTCTTTGCACCCCATCCTCTCAAAACATACAATACAAACCTGGGGAAACACCTAAATCTAACTATCACTTATCTATACTTCATCCCCTCCTATGTCATCATTATCTACTATTGGTGTCTTTCCAGGTTTTAATGTATATAAGGTAGTCACTTGCATAATCCTTCCCTGACTTACGCTGACTCTTTGCACTCTGGTAATATTCACTATCGCCTCTTCTGCAGCCTCCACACTAAACAGGTCTTCAAAATATCCACCTCATCAAACCAATACAACATTTAAAGCTAGTACCTTTAATGCTTTCCCTCTTTTCAATTCGTGGACCATATACAATGTGATCAAAACTGAAAATCATACATTTGTACTCAATCACACAAACACAAAGTCTCACTAAACCTACAAAGTCTAATCTTTCCCAGTTGTTGACCTTTAGCTACTCCAGACACAATTGCTCCTTTTGTCTTTCTCTTTCCCAAAACCTACCCTTTCACTTCATTTCACTAGATGTAAAATCATCCACCTTCCTTTCCTTGAAAAAATTGGTTATATGATTTTTCTTTTGCACTATCAATGTAGGGTATGGAACTGTAAATGTCATATATGTGCCTATTTGGTGCCCTTCAAATAATACAGTGAAAGAAGCCTTAGGGGAAGAGGTCCATCTACTATTTAACAGAAATTTTCTTTAAACGAAGAGTCCAAAAACTTACAATAGGTGGTCGTCTGCCTTGAAGCATCTCCTAGGATACAATGCTTTCTAACACATAAGTAGCAGTGAGTTAACTGTTATCATTGGATTTATTTGGATACAGATTGCTACCCCCATAAGCGTTTCCACTTGGTCTGTCTTCAAACATGGTCAACTAATCACCAGTCACTAAATTCACTATAAGTCAAAAAAAAAAAAAAAAGTAAGTTTCATGGATTTCTCATAAAACGAATTCCATTCATTCTACTCAAAAAAGTGTACTTTTATCGCAATGTGGATAGGATGCAACCAATCAGCCACGTAGGAACATAAACACACATACATATACGTATATACATATATGTGTGTATATGTATATATATATATATATATATATATATATATATATATATATATATATATGAACATATATCACAAGCACACGTGATTTTAATTAATGTAAATATCACCCACGAAATGCATTTAATACCGAATTCTATCTTGGGAATACATATCCACTTGGATATGTATTCCCAAGATAGAATTCGGTATTAAATGCATTTCGTGGGTGATATTTACATATATATATATATATATATATATATATATATATATATACAGTATATATATATATATATATATATATATATATATATATATATATATATATATATATATATATACAGTATATATATATATATATATATATATATATATATATATATATATATATATATATATATATATATATATAGCTTTATGTTGCTTTTCTCACAATCTCTTCATTTATATATATATATATATATATATATATATATATATATATTTATAGAAGAAGAGATTGTGAAAAAAGCAACATAAAGCCACACACACATATATATATATATTATATATATATATATATATATATATATATATATATATATATATATATATATATAAAGAGATTGTGACAAAAGCAACATAAAGTCATGGACTCATCCGAAATTATAATTAAGGTCAAAACGCACCATTAATGAAATGGGCAACCGAAAGCAATTCCGTTTACTTCGTGGAATCACCAAAAACAGATAAAAGTAATAACAGACGGAAAAAGTTAATTACGTTTTCTGTGCCCAAAAATCTGTATTCTATTTCAGGCAATTTACTGCTTGCAGTTTCAATATATATTTAAATATACATGTGCGTCAGGATACGAGCATACAGAATTGAAGAGGCTTAATATATTTGTACACGAAAATATGATCACAGATGGCTAAAACCACACAAATATTACATGCATTTCTATATTATTGAAACTCAAGACGTTACCATTAACAAATATCAATAATCGTGTCTACAGTGACCAAACTTTTATCATAAGATTTCCATTCATCTGGAAAAGATTTCCATTCATCTGGAAAAGATTTCCATTCATCTGGGAGATATAAACACGTGACAAACGAAAGGAAATTTATCAAGAAATCCACATACATAAAACGTAAGGAAAAAATCAACATACATATTTATTTCCAAAAACAATACACATAAATAAAGTCTAAAAAAGTATATGCTGTAACAGTATTTTGATGTTTCAAAAAGTAGAGAAATTGGTCGACAACATACAAGTCGGCGGTCCATACACATGGTACAATTTTCAGATAGAAATCTCCTGACAACCAAGGAAACAACATATACTTCGAAGAAAAAAAAAAAACTGAGATTAATCTACTGAAGGACAGTCTAATACAACACAAAACTGGGATAGGAGCTCTTCAAAGACTACTTTACCATTTCAGAAGATCTACATACCGACAGATGATATTTTAAGGGAGGAATTAAAGCATCATACGTTAAATACAAAGAATAAATCAGACACAAATGTTTTAAAAACTTTATTAAATATATGGAACAACACTAAAATTCTTATTTCAATGACATTTTCCTGATATAGAAATGAGAATATACGATTACAAGCCTAAAACAGAACCCAATCAAAATCCATATTAAATATCTAATGAATGACCTTTGCGGTTTCATCGTGAATAATTTGTACTAGATGTGTTAAAAGAAACCGTAAATTCGTGGATGTAATTAGTCGGGACATATTACCAGTAATTATGAACTGATGAATTTAAAGGCCTAGTAAAGATTATATTTGATTCTTTAGACAAATCTTTACTGCTACCTAAAGGTTATGTGATGATCTGGAATTAAAAGACGATTCTTTCCTTAAGTAGTACACATATTGACGGTGTTTTATATTCTTTCCTTTTAAAAACTCAGCTGGCAAGAATAGGATTTAATTCTAATTCATTTAAAACCTGAAGAAAAAAGAAATGTAGTTAACTGACCTTTTAATTCCGTTATAAAACCGAAAATTGTATTTCTCAATTTAAGACAATAAAAAATTTAATGAAAAAAGTATTTACGTCAATACATTTTCTTCCACTGATTGAATGACTAGGTATTTTTGCTACAAGTCATAATATTAGGTCAGGGGAGGCCTTTCACTGCCAATGAGCAACTGGTGAAAAACACGCATTTGCACTAAAAAATCATAGACAAACTAGATAAACGATTTTCCTTGGTTTGAGTTAAATAAAAACACGCATTTGCACTAAAAAGTCATAGATAAACTAGATAAACGGTTTCCCTTGGTTTGAGTTAAATAAAAACACGCATTTGCACTAAAAAATCATAGATAAACTAGATAAACGGTTTCCCTTGGTTTGAGTTAAATAAAAACACGCATTTGCACTAAAAAATCATAGATAAACTAGATAAACGGTTTCCCTTGGTTTGAGTTAAATAAAAACACGCATTTGCACTAAAAAATCATAGATAAACTAGATAAACGGTTTCCCTTGGTTTGAGTTAAATAAAAACACGCATTTGCACTAAAAAATCATAGATAAACTAGATAAACGGTTTCCATTGGTTTGGGTAAAATCATATCATGTGAAAATATTCATACAGGCTGAAATAGCCCGATTCTCCCCATATCCCTATATTATAAAGAGCAAGTATCTGGTTATATATACATATAACCAGATACACACACACACACATACATACATACATATATATATATATATATACATATATATATACATATATACATATATATATATATATATATATATATATATTCCTGTCACGCTGAGCGAAACCACTCGGTAAACACAAATTGCGAATTGTAATTAGGAAAAGGGGACGTTGTGGGAAGGGTTGAATATGTGTGAGTGTGGGTCCATATCAATCTAAATATTTAGTAGTAATTTTTGACAGGTAGCATATACTCGTTCAGGGGTTCTGGAATCATGGGGGGGGGGAGCTGAATTGCTCAGTAGACAGAAAACAGGGCATTATGAATTAGAAAAAAAAACAACTCTGGTGACAGAAGGCTAGATGAGAATGGAAGAAATTATAAAATTACACTTGGAAGGGTTCATTAAATCCTTACGTTAAATCAAATCTATTTTGAAACAAAATACAAGTGCATGAACCACTGCCCTAATTTGCTGGTATAATCAACTAGTGAAATAACATGCAAGGATAAGATCTCCAATTCAATTACATTTTCGTTAGAACGAAAAAATATATGTAATATTACGTACTTTGCATTCCAGTTACTTTTTTTTCGAATCACTTTTCTTTATATACCATAACTGGTGACCAACACTTTTCATTATAAGCCATAACAACCATACGATCAACTCTTAATAAATCTATCGAGAAATCTATATGGTAAATATCATTCATAAATGACTAAACACGAATATAAACTGACTTTTAAAAACATAGTCAAGAATTTTCATCTTCACAGAAAGGAAAAAAACACATTTTACAAATCCTATGAAGGCAAAGCAATCTTTTCAAGTCTTCTATAAAAATACACACATTCCAGGTTTTTTTTTCAGAAAACGGAAACGAAAAAAAACCATGCCCTGCACCCTCTGGTTATTTTCTTTTGACTATGAAAAGAAAATACAGGAATATATACCTTGGGTCCTATAAAGTTCTTCAAACCTACCGTACTCTTATTATTGTCAATTGGAATTCTCTTTTTAACGTGTGCGATATACCTCCAACGAAATGGCAACTACGATTACATACAAACTATATGTACAAAAGAGGAAAATAATCCGTTTGAATATAGAAGCCTAAATATAGTAGGTAGTGGGTTGGCCAGCGCACCAGCCACCCGTAGAGATACTACCGCTGGAGAGTTATTGGGTCCTTTGCCTGGCTAAACAGTACTCCATTGAATCCCTCACTCTTGTAACAACTCCTTTTTCATTTGCCTACACATAGAATGGTCTTGCCTATGCTTTCCACATTCTCCTCTGTCCGCATACACATGACAATTCTTCTTCGCTCAAGGGGTTAATTACTGCACTGTCATTGTTTAACAGTTACTTTCCGCTTGATAAATGTAGAAGAGACTCTTTAGTTAGGGTAAGCAGCTCTTCTAAGAGAAGGACATCCCAAAACCAAACCATTGTTTTCTAGTCCTGGATAGTGCCATAACCTCTGCACCATAGTCTTCTACTGTCTTGAGGTAGAGTTCTCTTGCTTGAGGATACACTCGGGCGAAATGTTCCTTCTTATTTCTTTTCTTGTCTTTAAGCAGTAGGTTATGCATGAAAGATCTATTTTGATTATGTTGCTGGTCTTGAAATATTTCATTTTAAAGGTTCATTACTTCTACTGTAGTTTATTAATTTTCTTATTTCCTTTCCACACTGGGATATTCTTCCCTATTGGAGCCCTTGGGCTTCTAGCATCCTGCTTTTCCAACTAGGGTTGTAGGTTAACTAATAATAATAATAATAATAATAATAATAAATTGTACACACACACATATATATATATATATATATATATATATATATGTATATATATATATATATATATATATATATATATATATTTACATTATATATATATATAATATATATATATATATATATATATATATATATATATATATATATATATAAAGTCAACGCGTACTAAATAGAGGTTTAATGATTGGTCAATAGCGATAAAGTAAATGA
>NC_090726.1:54601269-54636269 GCF_036898095.1 Palaemon carinicauda | reverse complement strand
AATGTTGCCTCAATACTTGAGGTTAATCTATAAATCTGGAGCCTAGTCCAGATTATTCTCCTTTTCTGGGTTACACAATCTCCTCAGTTAATGTAAGATAGCTACCTCGAATCTACATCTAACTAGCTGTGCATGCATCATTGTAGATCTCCTTATTTATTCTATAGGGTTTTTGATAAAACGGAATTTTCTTAGGAAGTATCTCTATGATGGGCATTGCGTCATTAGCTTTAAAATGTGTTTATTCTGATTCTGAAGTATCACTGGTGTACTGTACAATCATACGAGATTGATTTTAAAACTGCTCTAAAATTTTAAGTTTTCATTTAAAGTAACTAAGGCAATTTGAATGGTTATCCTAAAATAGATCTAAAACAGTCCATGGGTTTTGCAAGGCTTTCTGTAATCTTGTTCTTATTCTTTTTAAGCTGATGTCTTGATTATAAAACCAATTATTTTCATTTAACGACTTCAAAGAAGGTGAGAAGCAAAATTGGTGATTTTCCTACTTTGATTTAATTAAAAAAAAAAATCAGGTGCGTCTATAAACAAGAATGAATTTATCAAATAAGAAAAAATGCACGCATAGTTGGCCTTTAAAAATACCACTCCATCAGGTTTGAACTATATTTATCTCTGTGTACTAGCATAAAAAAAACATCAAATATTAACAGACATTTGCCAAAACGACCAAAATGCTTCACAAGATAAAATAATTTTCATTTTCTTAGCCACGATTTCTAATCTGGCAAGTTATTAAAATTAAGATACCCTTTGGCTGATAGATTGCATTTCCGAGCACAGCAGCTGAAAACATGATAATGATGCATTATAACCTAAGGATAAAAAAAGAGAGTAAAATATTCTAACAAATGTAAAGGAAGTAATCATGATTTTTACAGGGGATCATATTCTAATAAAGTTTTAATTAACATTCTTAATAACTATGGAATACAAAACTGACAGCGCATATTTCAAAATAACCCTTGCCACAGCCCGAAATGAGTGCAATATTTGTGTAAGTGGTCGCTCAAATTATGTTAGTTAAAGTCCTATCTTAAACTATCGCCTTATGTAATAAGAAGCATAACAACGGAAATATGAAACAAGATAGTCCCATGCTTATAATGCATAGCCAATGAGAAACTACCTTCAAAACGTAGTAAATTTTCGTGAGCGCAGGAATACACACGCATACATAGCAAACAGTAGACTCAGAATGGAATGATCATGAAATGAAAAAGGTCAAGTGTATGTTTAGAAGTTTATGGAAGTGACTCCTGAGGAAACAAGGAGTGCAATTAAGAGGTCTTAGAATGAAAAAGCATCAAAATTTGGTGGGGTTTTAGGTGAAATACAATGGTGCAGTGACTAAAATGTGACTGGCTGGCTAACCCCGGTGTGTAAGGTGAATCTGGACGAAGGAAAGAGGGAAAGAAATGGAAGAGAAGAATTATTGTTTTACTGTATTACGGGAGGAGACTGAAATGTATCATATGAGCATAAATTTACTTAGTATAGGAAAGGCGTTCATTTTTATGATTTGAATAAGTTTGTTGGATAATGCAAACGCAAAAGTGATTGGTTTGGTGTAGAAGTGCATTATGACGTCATAGCAGTTTATATCTATATCAATATCGATGAAGCTATGACAGAGGCCAGAGGGAAGGTAGATATACGTTAAATATTTAGGATAGAGTCGGGAAAAACTTATGGAATAGCTCATCTATGCAGATAATCCAGTAATTATTGGTATACCCAACTAGCCTCTCTATGCTTTTTATTATGGTTTCCGAATGCAATTATTTTTTTCCTAATTTGCTGACGTCAAGGATTTTGGATAACTTTTAGTCGTAATTCATGATAATTACAAGAATTTAACATGAACTGAACTTGGCAATTTTCCTTCAACAGTCTGCTTTTGGTAGAAATGTTAACATAATTTTAGCTAATTGTGGTTTTCTTTATCGCCCAACATATTTCTTCCCTCAAAAAGATCTTTTTCTAAATGAATAACCTTTTTAAACCAGCCCCTTCTCCTTCCCATTTTTATATTCCACGGTTCAACCACAATATGTTTACCTTTCATCACCTACGAACTATGCTAGCTGGTTCATGTACCATCTCAATTTACTCCTCAAGGAACGTTGCCAGCATTTTTGTTTTGGAAACTAGTAACGTCGTAAATTCCACTGCATTACAAACATCATTTTATCTACTTTAGTTCGGTGATTACCTCCTACCTCCGCTATTCTGTTAAATTAATATCTTTAGTATTTTTCACAATACCGCAACCATCAATTGGTAGGGTTAAAAATCTAAAATGGTTAACATCGCTTTAAACAAAATTGTATTAATTTTTAGGACCTCTCAGTTCTTCTGATCATCACAGTAATTGGAGTCCCTTATTGTTCGAATTTCGAGGCATATGAGATAATTCTTAATGGGATCAAATGGATAAACTTTGGATTACAACCAAGGGTCTCCAATCTTTTCATTCTTCTGTAATCCTTGAATATTTTTAGATTCCTGTGTACCACTAAAATTGAGGATGAAAAGGATAAAACAATGAAATTGATTTTGTAATATAATTTCATCATTTAATCGCAGTGCAGATTACATATTGCACTGCTCATTATTGGATTCTCTCAGATCCAATGTACCACTATGAGTAAAAAAATGTACCACTAGGGGTACATGAACCTAAGGTTGGGAATCCATGGATTACACAGTATAATTAAAGTTTCTTTTATTCTACTGCTAAGCTATAGAATCATCTTGTTTCGTTTTGCCAGACTAATATAATTGTATATCCTATAAGTCTTCTTTATAATTTAGCTCTATTTACTTTTCTTCTCTCCATAATATTATTAATATTTCCTTTTCATTAGCATCGCCCATAAATAGATTATAATTAATATTTTTTCCTAGACCTTAGTAGATTAAACAATTTCATTCGTAACTTTGTTTCCTATAATTTAATGATATTGTGTCTTAACCATCAGGGGGTGATATTGTATATGTGTAGACAATTTTTTCTTATTTGGCAATAGCCACTGTTCTGACTTAACCACTGAATATATATATATACACACACACACACACACACACACACACACACACACACACATATATATATATATATATATATATATATATATATATTATCACTTTCCTTGGTCAGTTGAAAGGTCAAGCTATTTTGAAAAAGTAGTCTGGATATTTGACATTGTACCAGTTACTATTAATTTAAATATTTGAAAAATTATGTTAGAGGGCTCCAAATTTAAATATATATATATATATATACATATATATATATATATATATATATATATATACATATATAAATATATATATATATGTATGTATATATATGTATATATATAAATATATATATATATATATATATATATATATATATATATATATATATAAATATATATATATATGTATGTATATATATGTATATATATAAATAAATATATATATATATATATATATATATATATATATATATATATATATAATTTGGTGCCCACTACATATTTTCCCAAATACTTAAATTAGTAATAACATTTACAATGTCAAATATCCATACTCCTTTATCAAAATAGCTTGACCTCTCAACTGACCAAGGAAAATGAGAATTGAAAAAGCGTATTTTATGCCATATTTTCACACTGGATCCTTTACGGATCAATCACCTTTAAATAGCATAAATTTGCTCTACTACTAAACACCGAAAGACAAAGGATTAAAACCGTGATCTGTATTTTATTTTCACTGGTACCAATAAGGGATATATGAGAGTACCTTCTAAAACTAACATTCCTCCACCATTGCAATTATTAACAGTTTGTTTTTATCCTTTTCTAAAGTTAGATATTTATAAATATATCATCAGTTTATTCAGATATCATCTCAAAGGTATTGTGAAAATCGCGATTAATGAAAAAGAAATATTCAAAATATGATGGGAGTAATTAGAAATGTGAAAATATAAACAAGACAAAAAATAAATGAGAGTATCCATTTTAAATGTAAATACCTCTCTATTATCATGTTTGCAATATAACTGTCACGCAGAAATAAAACATATTAGCATGATTATTTTATTCTACAAGATATAAATAAGCCATGAAAAAAATATTCCAAATTTAATTCAATTTCTTTTCAGTATCATTCACATAAAATGAACATATATAAATAGAAATACTTAATCTAAGAAGATATTTCTCTTAAAAGAAAATCATCATAAAAAACGCAATACACTGTATTTTGATTTCCCAAAAGCCCCCCGGGGGAACCTTTTTCCCTTCTCGGGGTAAAACTTTTCACGAGAAACGTGCCTTAATAATTCCAGGAAATGCAATCGTGTCTGCAGACATCGTCGTTGCTCTTACTGTGTGGAATTCAATTACCGTTTCAAGGGCAGACACTCCTGAACCTGTCTCTTTGAACCCCTGGAGACACGTCACGGCAGGGATTTTTAGAGCGAATCCATGGATATCTCTGTCAACAGAATGCACCATAGCGCATCTGCAAAAAATCTATTCTGCAACTAAGCGTTCCATTGCGAGGGCATTTACACGAAGCTTCCGGCCACGTCATGATTCTAATTAGCGCCGTCAGCCCCAAGACATTCCAAAGACGATTCCAGTGTCAGTCAGACAAATTCCCGGACTTGATTCAACCTCTGTAGTGCTAATTCCAGGATCTGAGTAATGTATCAACAGCATTCAAGAATTGCAAATGCACAGGGAAGAGCAAGCGTGCTGTCACATTATACTCACATTCGCGATATACATCTCGGGTGATAAATCTAATCTAGCGAGTGAATAATGCGGTGCCGTGTCTCATTTACGCAAGAGGTGAGAACTGCAGTGTTAATCATGAATTAATTCATAGGGTACGCTGCGAGAAGTACCAGCAGTTCCACCTTATCATTATGGCAAGTATGTTTACATATAATTAGACTTCCTTGGGTACAGCTGCCATTCACACGACTAATGAAGGATTTATATACGTGTATTATTATTATTGCTGGGTAAGCTACAATCCTAGTGGGAAAAGCATGATGCTATAAGGCAAGGGGCTCCAACAGGGAAAATAGCTCAGTGAGGAAAGGAAACAAGGAAAAATAAAATTCTTAAGAAGAGTAATATTAAAATAAATATCTCCTATATAAACTATGAAAGCTATAACAAATCAAGAAGAAGTACCAACCAGATCAATTCCAGACAATTCTAAGCATTCAGATCACCGAAATAATTAATATGTAAATGAAGGAACCAGCACCACATAAATTATATCAACGTTTAAAAGTTACTTATGAGCGGCGAAGGCAAAAGGACACGACATGCGACCAAGCCCCTTCTTCGACGAAACTATAGTCCATTTCTTTTAGCGATGCAGATTTGCACCGACTCGCAGCGGTGCCCTTTTAGGTCGGAAAAGTTTCCAGATCGCTGATTGGTTGGACGAGATAATTCTAACCAATCAGCGATCAGGAAACTTTTCCGAGCTAAAAGGGTACCGCCGCGAGTCGGTGCAAATATGCATCGCTAAAAGAAATGGACTATAGGACCAGGACAGACCAGGCCAGGTAATGGCCACTGTGACTTAGTAGATAGGCCTTTAGGCTCCTCTAAACACCCCCATACCTAGCTCATAAAGACGTCGAAGTTCCGGAAACTATTTCAAACTATAAAGTTTGAGCAGGGCACACTCTTGTAACCTGGAAATGAAAGTCATGTTTGCTACAGGATACCATGATTAAAACTATAATCACCAGGTAATTGAAGAATAAACAAAGCACACACGCATATACACATATACATATTCGATAAATATAAATAATCTATATATATATATATATATATATATATATATATATATATATATATATATATATATATATATATATATATATATATATAGATAGATAGATATAAAGTATATATACATAAATATACATATATGTAATATATGCACACACGCATATACACACATATTAGATGAATAAAAGTCATCCATATATATGTATATATATATGTATATATATATATATATATATATATATATATATATATATATATAAAATTTTGAATAACAAACATTCTTATCGACGGTGACATTTCCAATGGCACTTAGCCGATCAATACCAAAGATGTGAAAACATATTACTCAGAAATAACGAAAATCAGTGTTATACATCAACGAAATATCAGACTTCCTTTTCTACAAAGAAGACCTCGACATGGAAGACCCACTTCGGACCCTTTTGAGGAAGGAAGACGCTCCCTTAAATAAAGTTGACATGGGAAGTGCATTACCACGGTTACAGCACAAGATTCTTAATACGTAAAAACCCTTTAATAATTATGAGTCAGTCTGTCTATCTATCTATCTATCTAAACATGTGTATAAATCATATAGCCTATAGGCTACATACAAACATTCAATTATACATATACATGTATATATATATATATATATATATATATATATATGTATGTATGTATACATATATATAAATATATATATATATATATATATATATATATATATATATATATAGAATATACGTATTTGTATATGTATATATACCGGAGAGAGAGAGAGAGAGAGAGAGAGAGAGAGAGAGAGAGAGAGAGAGAGAGAGAGAGAGAGAGAGAGAGAGAGAATATCAACTCTTGATAAATATTTTCATAATAACATCGGATGAGAGAGAGAGAGAGAGAGAGAGAGAGAGAGAGAGAGAGAGAGAGAGAGAGAGAGAGAGAGAGAGAGTTTCAACTTTCAAACTCCAAGGCGTGGCATTTTCTAAATCTTCTCAAAACACTCACATCCGACACAAAAATGCCATAGAATAGAATCTTGGTCAATGAAGGCATACTACGCACCCTCGAGTGAAGTAATTTCAATAATAAAAGTTAATTTGTTTATTTGGGGATACCTTTAAGTGGTGAAAGGGTTTGCGTAATGCCATGATCAGCGAAGTTGTACTATAGTCAATTTCTTTTAGCGATGCAGATTTGCACCGACTCGCAGCGGTGCCCTTTTAGCTAGGAAAAGTTTCCTGATCGCTGATTGGTTGGACGAGATAATTCTAACCAATCAGCGATCAGGAAACTTTTCCGAGCTAAAAGGGCACCGCTGCGAGTCGGTGCAAATCTGCCTCGATAAAAGAAATGGACTATAGTAAGGGTCATCCATACTATATAGGTCTGCTATGATCCATCAGACGAAAACATCACACCATCGCCAATGCACACTTGCCAGCGTGGTGATGAAAACTGGTCAAGCAGACATGAAATGACATCTTTTAGGCCTTTGTTCTGCAATGGAATAGAAACGTCTGCGCTCTCTCTCTCTCTCTCTCTCTCTCTCTCTCTCTCTCTCTCTCTCTCTCTCTCTCTCTCTCTCTCTCTCTCTATATATATATATATATATATATATATTATATATATAGATATATATATTATATATAGATATATATATTATATATAGATATATATATATATTATATATGTAGATATATATATATATTATATATAGATATAATATATATATATATATATTATATATATAGATATATATATATATTATATATATAGATATATATATATATATATAATATAGATATATATATATATATATATATATATATATATATATACAAATATATATATATATACAATATATATATATATATACAAATATATATATATATATATATATATATGTATGTATGTATGTGTGTATGTATAATATAATACAAAAAATACAGAGAGAGAGAGAGAGAGAGAGAGAGAGAGAGAGAGAGAGAGAGAGAGAGAGAGAGAGAGAGAGAGAGAGAGAGCACAGGCTTTAAGAAAAAGAAAATCTCCCTATGATTATCAAAATATACATTGTGTCTTATGGCACGGATGAATCACAACACGCACAGATAAACAGTTTAGCAAAATGCCACTAACATGCGTCGACCGCCAGACCAGACGGCAAGCCTTGATATCCCATCAACATCGGCTCGCGGAGAAAATCCTGCATTACTGAATAGCTGCCAAAATGAGGCAAACCCCCCCCCCCCCCCCTTTCGAAATGTAGGATTTCAGGCTACAAAAACAACATATTTAGCGGACTTGGAATTTTACAAATGCTATGAATTCACATGTATGAATACCTGACTAACGTAAGTATCTATACCAGGCTGATATCGTTCACCAGGACAGAATAGACTAAATGTACCTCCATTACAGAAATCTAACGCGTGTGTATGTATGTACAGAAACACCACAGACATGCATACATATATATATATATATATATATATATATATATATATATATATATATATATATATATATATATCTATATATATATATGTATATATATATATATATATATATATATATATATATATATATATATTTATAAATCTGTGTTAGTGCATGAGCGTATGTGGCCATTATCCGATTCATAAAATACATTCAAAGAAGTAAAATTCACTCAATTCATGAAATAAATTCAAGAAAATTTCACCCATTGGATTCCACAGTAAAGTTGGAGACTCCCGGAAAGTTGGTGTCGATAACTTCATCATCATCCTTCCAAAACGACCCGAATAGGAAACAATAGCCCCATTTAATGTGAGTTAACGTCAGAAGAAAATAAAGTTGAAACCTTAAATAACCGCGATTACGCGGACAATTAATATCTAGCTTAAATTTTGATATCATATTAGTATATCATCTGGATACAGCATCTGTTATGTAAAATATCCTTCGAATATGTAAAATCTAATAAAAATTTAATGAGAATACCTCACTTCTCTTCCGCATGACAGAATGTGTCAAGGATAAGCATATTGCAAGTAATCAGGCCTTCACATCCACAACTTGTCCTCTTGCTAGCTACAGACACCAACGTTGCAGATTCCTTGACGTGAATAAAAATAACTAGATGATATTTAAGAGCTGTGAAGCAATTCTGATATCTCCAGACGAGTACGTTTTGGAGAACAGGTATATACCTCGTAACTATCGCATCTATGACCATCGCTGCTATTCTAGATAATATCTAGTGACCAATCAATCAATCGTAACTATCGTGGTCCATAAACATGAAAGATGAACATCAAACACTTCCCATTGAACAATATCAATAAAAATAATACTTATAATAATAACCCATGAAAAAATCAGTAATCAAAATACTTGCAACTACAAGACGTATTTAGACTACCAACCCAAAGCCAGAACTGTAAAAAAAAAAAACAATGCCCTCCAACTCGTCCTGGCCCGAGTAATTTGCTATAAATAGAACATGAATTCCCCTTAGAGTACATGGACGTTTCAAAATACTGGCATTAACATAATAGCCTTCAGGGATATATCCCATTGTTTTTTGCCCCTCTCCCGTCCGAGCATATGCTTCATTATCCTTCTCTTCTCTCAAGAAAGAGGGAAACAAAAGACATCCACAGACACAATTATTATCAGGCGGTGCATAAAGAGGACACCACTTAAGTAATAATGCCTCAATTAAATAATGGACGCTAATGACGTGTTGCTTGGATTTAAGAGATGCACGCACAGGAGGCAAATAGCAAATTACTATAATACTGAGGTGTCTGGGATGGCTCTTCCGGCCCAAGTCATCCGGAAAATGATATGTTGTTACTTAGTATTAGTAATATATGCTTAGGGGAGAGAGAGAGAGAGAGAGAGAGAGAGAGAGAGAGACGAGAGAGGAGAGAGAGAGAGAGAGAGAGAGAGAGAGAGAGAGAGAGAGAGGAACGACCTCGAATCATTTCTGTTCACTTAGTAGTGAGAATATATCTCATTATTTTACATTTTCCATAAAATACTTTCCTTGTAGTTTTTGCAAAGCATTTCTAATGTAAACTGAATCCGAAGCATGTTGCATATTTACGTACACACATAATATATATACACATACTTATATATACACATATATATGTGAGTGCAATACGTATTTACACAGACACACACATCATACATACATACATATATATATATATATATATATATATATATATATATATATATATATATATATATATACCACACATAAAAATAGAAAGTAAAGATAATTAACGTAGTGATCATATCGAATTCGATAAGAATGTGTCATGGTATTACAAGAGTAGAAAAAAAAAAAACTCTGTCTTTGATCAATAACAGAAGCATCATATACATATTAATATCAATTATCGGCAACAGGAATAGAAAGGTTCACTGCACACTCGATCACTTCATTTCGCTCATGTTTTCTCCGTACGCCATGTGTCGACCAGTTCTATTTATAGCATTAATCAATCAATCTGTCATTTTGTGTTACAGGAATTCGGTGATTCAAATTCCCCCCTATTGGGCATCAGAAAAAAGTACCATTTGTTTAATTTCCAGAGAACAGACAATTCTCGAAGAATAAAAATTAGGTGGAAACTAAATCACTCAGAACGATTTCAAATTTTGATATATAATTTACGTCTCTCTCTCTCTCTCTCTCTCTCTCTCTCTCTCTCTCCTCTCTCTCTCTCTCTCTCTCAGCCGTAATTCCCCATACTAAGCCCTTGACGTACGGTTCGAGGATCGAACTCTGGTAATTTCAGTTCTGGGTTTTAGAGCTAAAAGATAGAGAGAGAGAGAGAGAGAGAGAGAGAGAGAGAGAGAGAGAGAGAGAGAGAGAGAGAGAGAGAGAGAGAGAGAATCGATGTAAAAGTTATGAATAACATCGCCACTAGCATTAGTCTTTCAGCGTTCTCGATACATAAATATCAATTTGTGAAGCATTATTGACTTTCAATGGTGTCATTACACACGAGTAAAGTTTGCAATATCAACAAATACTTTTCATTCTAGTAAATATTTTGATAAGATCTCTCTCTCTCTCTCTCTCTCTCTCTCTCTCTCTCTCTCTCTCTCTCTCTCTCTCTCTCTCTCTCTCTCTCTCTCTACAATAACTCTTAATCATCCCTTACTTAATTGACAATAAAATCCTACATTAAAAAACATTCATGTTGGCAGAAATACGAAACCATTAAACTTCTATATCAAAAAAAATTAAAAAAATTCATAATGGCTCTGATGCAACACTTCCCTACGTTTGCGAGGTTTGTGGATCGCTAGCTAACTTGCTACCAGTCCACCAAGCTGTGGAGTACCAGCGTCTGGTGGACTAGCAACTCATTCCTAAAGAACTGAAAAGAAATAGGACACAAGATTCCATATTATCTATATCCATTCCGATAAAGCCATATATTTTACTCCCTTAGTATCTGGATTCTCTCTAATACCTCGGGATCAGAGACCCAAAGGGGAATCAACTCAAAGATAATAGCTTCTGGTCTGCCATGAAATCGAACCCTGGTCCGAGAAACGGTTCGATTCCCCGGCCGATCTTGCTATTATCTTTCAATTGATTCCCCCATGGGTCTCTGATCCCGAGGTATAGAGAGAATCCAGATATTAAGGGAGTGAAATATATTGCTTATTGGAATATGAAAAACACCCCTAAATGCGCAATATTTATTACTGTATATATATAAGTATGTATATGTATATATATATATATATATATATATATATATATATATACACACATATATATATATATATATATATATATTTGTGTGTGTCTGTGTACATAACCATTCTAACTTTAAAAAGCAACCATGAAGAAATCGCTTTTTCTTATCAGAAAGAACAATTTTGTAAAGTAAAAGAGCTTTATAATCTGCAATATTCAAGATTATGGAAAATACTTATTACTGCCAATATGCTACGAGCTGCACGCATATCCTGATGTCCCCGCCAGACCCAAGAAGTGATAAATCTCCCTATAAAGTTCCGAGTTCCTGTTTACTGCCTTTCTCAAATTGTGGGCAGGAAAAGACAGCTCGCTGAGAGAGAGAGAGAGAGAGAGAGAGAGAGAGAGAGAGAGAGAGAGAGAGAGAGAGGGGGAGAGAGAGAGAGAGAATAAAATATATGCTTCACACACACACACATATATATATATATATATATATATATATATATATATATAGAGAGAGAGAGAGAGAGAGAGAGAGAGAGAGAGAGAGAGAGAGAATAAAATATATGCTTCACACACACACACATATATATATATATATATATATAGAGAGAGAGAGAGAGAGAGAGAGAGAGAGAGAGAGAGAGAGAGAGAGAGAGAGAGAGAGAGAGAGAATAAAAAATTATATGCTTCAGACTTTCAACTAAAGTAGGAGTTACAAGGTTTTGTGGTGCTCAAGTTATCACAATGTCGTAAACAAGTACATGTTTTTGGGGGCAATTTTTCACTGCGTTATGCAGCGTATCCTGAAGTGCCAACGTGACAGCAGTGCCATAATGACGTTATGAATGGGATATGTGCCGTGAGTGTGACATGTCTCCCTATAAATCTGATGTATAAGGGTACATTAATTCCCTGGTTATTGCCATTACATCGTTCGTTGTTAACAACGAGGCCGAATTATGCCTGATTGCTGATGCGTCTACATAATTTAGAATCATTTGTATGTTTGCTTTTTACGTGGTGATGAACCGAAGGATCTAGAATGCATATAATGGTCACTATAAAATAGAAGACAACAGAAATAAACAAACAATGTTTCAAGGAAAAACGCATCTGTTGTAGATAAGTACAGTGCCAATCACAAACACATAAACACGAGAAATATTCAAATTTCGTTTGAAGATACAGTGAAAAGTTTTCCTTATCATCTTTTACACTTAAATATATAAATATAAATATAAATAAATAAATAAATATATAAATATATATATATATATATATATATATATATATATATATATATATATATATATATATATATATATATATATATATATATTCCTCTAATAAACTTTTCCCAAATTCTCATTGTAGCCTATAAAGAGGAGGTTCTATAACTCATTAACGCAGACTAGTCACTTGAAAAAAAAAAGTTTCACGTCAAAACTTTATATTTAAATAACCATCATAAAGGCATTAAAAGGGCAAACAGATAAAAAACTAGATAAAACGTGAAGAAAAAAAAATTTCGTTTGAATTTATCGTTCTTCGTTTTAAGTCCATACTAAGGCAACATTAACACACATCTTGTTAGTGGTATACAAAAAAAAAAAAAAATGGAATCGTTATCTTAGCTTGAAGGTATAGAATGAACTTAACTCGCCTGTTTCAGTCTTCTCTGGCTATTTACAATATCTTAATTGAGATCATTCTTTAAAAAACGCATTTCCTTAGCCCTGGTAAGAGGTGTCACCAATACTTTCGTATTAAAGCCGTAATAATCGTTGTGTGGTAGTAATACCCTGTCCATTACTACCCATCTAAGTACAGATGAATTTTCTACAATTAGGATTGATGGTAACACAAATGGACTTAATACTATATTTCATTGGTATATAAAGCTTTCCTCGCCACAAACATTCATCAGAAACCGACGAATAGGTTTTCAAAGATGATTTGAGGGAAACAGACACAAGGTCAAAACGGTTCTCCAATTGTTGGTAAATAATTTGGGCAACCCGTTGTATTACTAATATATTAATTGTTCAATGAATATTAGCGACAAACAGTTAATATTGAAACAAATTCTTTATTTTGCTGTATACAACTAAACTCTTACTCTTAAACTGTAGAAGTGGAGCTCGTCATGTGATCGGCAGCAAACTTACTTTTATTGCGCGAGAAATTGAGTCTGCTGAGGATAGAGTGATTGTGTATCGCATAACAAGCCGACTATATAAAGTAGAAGCCAGGCGCAGAGAGGGATAAAAATATGAACATTATCCCAAAATACTAGCTGAGAATTGGGGGTGGCAGAAGGCATATACAGCACACTACATACTTACATATATTTACATAAGTGTGTGTATATATATATAAATATATAAATATATATATATATATATATATATATATGTATGTGTATATATATATATATATATATATATATATATATATATATACATACATATATATATATATACATACACATATATATATATATATATATACATACATATATATATATATGTGTGTGTGTGTATATATATGTATGTGTATATATATATGTATGTGTATATATATATATATATATATATATATATATATATATATGTATATATATACATAAATATATACATTATATATATATATATATATATATATATATATATATATTTTATAATTATCAACTCTTAAGTTTCTCAATCATCAGTTGTTTTCCTAAGTGTTATGATTAAATCTATTAAAAAAAACAGGAATTCTCATATTTTCCTGATTTTAAAGAGAGTAAAGATTTCTTTTCCAATACAAAAACTGATTAACGTAAGCAATGACATTAATCAAGGATGCTAAAGGGAGTCTTAAAGAACTAGTAAACTTCATAATATGTTCCGATGGTATCTGTACAGTTGGACACAGGAATTCATGGCACACCATGCTCTGAGGAAGCGCACCCTGTCATACCCTTACTGGGCGATGAGTAATCAAACAGATAATTATTATTGTTATCATTATTATTATTATTAATATTATTATTATTATTATTACTTGCTAAGCTGACATCCTAGTTGGAAAAGCAGGATGCTATAAGCCCAGGGACTCCAACAGGGAAAATAGCTCGGTGAAGAAAGGAAGCAAAGAAAAATAAACATTTTTAAGAAGAGCAACAACATTAAAATAAATATCTACATAAACTATAAAAGCTTTAACAAAACAAGAGGAAGAGAAATAAGATAGAATAGTGTACCCGAGTGCACCCTCAAGCAAGAGAAGATAAGTGTAGTCAGAGATGGCATCAAAACTCGGCGGGGCTACACTCCTTAACTCTCCGCTCTGCAATGGTGTGACAGGGCGCACTTCCTCAGAGAGAAATGTGCCCGAAACTCCCGTGTCCTGTACCAATAAACCAACAGGAAAGTCAGCCCTCACATCCTCGAGGAGGGAGCGGAGACACGTCCTGCAATTAATTTTCCTCATTTCTTAATCTCAACAATAAGTCTCCAGCGACCTTAATTCTTCAACGAACCTATTCCGTAAACCCAGAACATTCTGGCGGACACGATGTCCCACTTACAAATGACACCATCGCTACTTCTTCAGGCTTGAGTTTTAAAACACTTCGTCATAATACAGGTAAGAAGTAATGATATATTAAATAAAAAATGTGTTAAATTAATGATATCATGGATGTACTTCATACTGTGCAGTTCACAGCATGATAGTTTTTCGGTTCAGACAGACGCATACTCTTAATTTACCCATTTCTTTCTTTCTATCTATCTATCTACCATATTATTGAAAATATTCTTAAGACGGCCACGTCTCGTCCTTTAATCTTCAAAAACTAAGTTCAGGAATGTAAACAAAATCATCCATAAGGGATTTTCATGTTGAGAAATATATATGCACGTTCTAATTGCATCTTCCTATTATAGGTTTTTTTCCCCTTCAGTTCAAATGCCTACCATATAAACAAAAACAATCAACGCTATATGTAAGTATGTCGTCAGGCAATTAGTAAAAAAATCAAGTATCATTTATTCATACGAATATGATACATGTAATTTTGATAATACTGGGAGTTTGAATCTTGTTCGCACTTTTAAGGATATGACAAGTTCCAAAGACCAGATGGTAAATTGAAGCAAAAATCAGCATTATTTTGGTAACATATGCCTGTCTACTCTAAACTATCCAACTAAATCTACTTCAGTTTTTCATGAAAGTCATTTCTGAATAGATTTATACAATCTACAAAGTTGCAAGAATATTTTGAACTTATCACATACAAATAAATACAAGCCTAGCATATCTTTATCACAACTTTACGATTGTTTAGGTGTCCTCAATGATTTCTTATTCTACATCATGGATACCTTTCCCGTCTTCACAAAACCTCATTTTGTATTCATAGATTTTTTACTGTAAAATTAAAGGATGACGATTTTTGTTCAAATATCTTACATAAAAAATGACTGTGAAACGCCATAAAGATTGAACACCTAAATTGCGAGAGAGAGAGAGAGAGAGAGAGAGAGAGAGAGAGAGAGAGAGAGAGAGAGAGAGAGAGAGAGAGAGATTTTAATTAAAATAGCACGCTAGAACCTCATGGCGATTATGATCCAGGTTAGTACCTGATATAAGTATTTTCATCTTAACTTATATTTTAGTTTACAATATTTTTCGCAAATGTATGTAGATAATAGACAGTGGAGAAGGTTAGATTATGTTGGGTTCCTCTACACTGTGAAAACAATTGATGTCACAAATTATTAAAATTCTGAAGAGGTAAGTATTGTTTACACTTTTTTTCAGTCCAGATTTTACATAAGGATTTATATATCTGTAATTAATTCCCTAATGTAAAACTGCAGCAGGAAATAATGTGGCGCAGTTTTCCCAGTCTACTTTTAAAGTTAAGCGAGAGGAACTGAACAAAATATATTTTCAATATACTGTTTCCTCACATAATATCCACAAATATCTTTAAATTCTAGTTTTTCTAACAAATGTTGTGCTTACCATTGCACCGATGAAGCACTCATATAGAAAGATTTCCACAAACATTATAAGCGTAGTTGAAGGGTTAACAGTTGAGTTGAAAGACTGACATAATCCCGTATCACATGAATTTACCTTTTACCATCATGATCTGAACAGTGACAGCAAATTTAGGCTTATGAAAATATCAATAATTGACATCTTTATTACTACCGCAAATTTGGTAATAAAGGATATGTTGTTTATATGCATCACCCCTGAACAAAGATTGGTCTATTTTTTTATGGAAATAAACATCCTAAACCATAACCAATTTAAAGCTACCAAGCGAGATAACCATGGAAAACTTACTAAAAGGCGTTGCACTAAAGAATATCTAAATAAAGAAAAATAAAAGAATGGCATTAAAACATTATTCCTCAATAAATAAAAAAGAACTATCAAAAGAATATTTTTCCAAGTAATAATCTCATGAAGGTATCCAAAAGGTAGTTTCATATGTAAATCGTACTTGCTTGCCGGTCTTATGATGTACGATGAATACCTGTCCCCATGCATATGTTCTTATTTCAATCAACTATTCAGGTCTCACAATGAAGACGAAAAATATAGAGATCTTTCAGCACTTCAACGCCCCCCACCAAACGAGAGAGAGAGAGAGAGAGAGAGAGAGAGAGAGAGAGAGAGAGAGAGAAGGGGGGGAGGAGGAATTATGTCAGGTAGTAGTGCCAGAGGCGGAACTATTACACGCTGGTTGGAGAAAATGTGGCTATGCCAATGAGAGCGTAGCCTACTCACTTAGGCCTCAGGCAATCAAGTAACTAGGGTTGAAAAAAAAAAAAAACTGATGAAAAAGGGACAGAGATTCTAAATAGATGTAAGGGCTTAGCGGATATACAGTAGATGAAAACGTATGAGCGAAGGAGTGTCTGTAGAGGGCGGTGTGGATTATCACGTGCAGTATTTCAGAGATATGTTATACGTAATATTTAGCTGAAATGATAACGATAACAGAAAGTGTCAGAAACAGATTATTATTTATGTACACAATGGACATTACGTTAAATCAAACTTATAAAAAATAAGTGAGCAAAACTAAATTATAGATTAAAAAAAGGCACAGGTGAAAAGTTATTGTTAGATTTCCGTGATGGAACAATAAGTAGGTTTGAGGATATACCTCCAAAAGGAAAAAAAACTACAATAGATGACAACAGGTTGAAAGGAAATATCTATTAAACGAATGATAAGTGCAACTACAAAGGAAAAATATACTGTCATGGACAACAATGCAGGGCTGGGGATGACACTAAAATAATGAGGTGGGAGAGAAGGAAAGTTTTCTAAGCTTTTTAAGTCTGTAAACATACGATTTAAGTAGAAGTATGTCATCAAAGAATAACTTTTACATTGATGAAATAACGATTCTATGGCAAAATTCTGAAATGTCAATCTTGGATGAATCCAAAAACTTCGATATAAAAGACGTCGAAACTATTGAAAATCTCATAATAATTTTTGTATAAACTTTTGATCATGATGCAAGAATTTCAGTAAAAAAAAATAACACAATAAAGTAACATTAAGTAGTAAGCATTAAAATTCTATTAATTTATATCCTTTGATTTCCGATATAATTTTCCATCCTACTTCCATTGGCGTTAGGATATAATCTTATTTCTCCCCTCCACAAGGGATCCCTAGGTTAATTAGGCAGGCGTCAATCCTGTCGTTATACTATACAAGCAAGGTTGAGGCAAATGTGTGTGTTATGCTTTAAGGGACGTTGACATAGCGGTCTTTGCGACGGTCTAGGGTACGTTGCTGTATCCCCACCGATCATTTGACAGATGGCGGACTGCTGGGGGCATCCCGAGAGCGCAGTTCATGAAGATGCGTCATCAGTCGGGCGTGGTCCAAATCAGTAGCATCACCGAAGGTGTATTCAGATGTACTAAAGATGTTTGCGTGTTTGTGAACAGTGAGAAAATATCCTATACTAACGTACGCGACCCGTCAAAAATGGCGGATAAATATTTGGATACATATGCACGAACATGCGTAGATTACCCATCCCACCTACTCCAAGTGTACCTCTCAGAGTATACCCTCTTACCAGGGTATGACTACTCTCCCTCCCCCTACCCGAGGGACGGAGAAGACAGTAGTTAAGCGTCTAGCAATGCGGCTGAACGTGACCAGATATATATATATATATATATATATATATATATATATATATATATATATATATATATATATATATATATATACATATTCAAATAAGCCATATATATTTTGATATATTAATGTCTGGATTCTCTTAACGACCTCGGGATCAGAGCCCCAGGCGAAATCTCACAAAGACAAGAGCTTGGCTCCGGCCGGGAATCGAACCCTGGTCGGCAAGCTTATATAGACAGTGACTAACCCATTCGGCTGGGGCTCTGATCCCGAGGTCGTTAAGAGAATCCAGACATTAATATATCAAAATATATATGGCTTATTTGAATATGAAAAACACGTAAAAATGTGCAAAATTTATCATATATATACATATATATACATATATATATATAAATATATAAATATACGTATGTATATATACACATACATACATACATATATATATATATATATATAATATATATATATATATGTGTGTGTGTGTGTGTGTGTGTGTTGATGACGTTGAAGGAAGCTTTGTCTCTGAAAATATGCATGGCATCGAAGACACTGTTTTGGTCGTGCCTGAGGTGGGTTCACGTGGTTTTGTGTCTTCAGTCTTCAGTCGCAATGCCCCTTGTAGCATCGTGAACTTGAACGCGATAAAAAATCATCTGAAATGTGCATCGTGCCCATACCTATGTAAATGCTGGAGTATTCAAGGCGGAGCATAGGCAGGTAAAGTGAGGTCGTTTTCCTGAGGGCATTGTACATGGGCGGAGTTGTGATGCTCTTCTTAAGTAAAGAAAAGGTACTGAGACCGTTTTATAAAATGTACATACACTTTTGTACAGTATATGTAGTATATAAATATATATAAATATAATCTGAGAGGGCAAGTGTGTATAAACTCATTGTTGGATTCACAGAAGTAATTAAAGAAAATCTATATAATAAAAGAGGAAGTGAAAGATTAAGGAAAAAGTTGAGAGATACCATTATTTATGGGTCAAAACTCAAACAAAGTAAGCAAAGCTGAATGCATGGAATGCAAGGTACCGTTTGCTTTACGATTATCAAATCAAGAAAAAAAATGACAGCTCGTTAAAATTCTAAAACCCTAGAATAAGAAACCATGGAATGGTTAGCAATAGGAACTATTAGAGATAGATAATACACTAGTGAGTGAAATATGTCTAGCAGTTAATGCAGATGAGAAATACAAAGGGGGAAGGAAGGGTGTAATTATGCAATTTGAGGTGAAGACTTGCTTTCGAATAAAATGATCTGTTAAGAATGACGTAATAACGAATGTCTTTATTTTCTCTGACGTTATTCCCTTCTTTTAAACGAGTGTGCGCGACCCGTCAAAAATTACAGCTAAATATTTAGATATGCACATGCACCCCTCTCTCCACATGGTATGACTACTCCCTACCGAGAGACGGTTAGAACTGAGCGTGACAGGAAAGAAATATATACCGGTGTATGTATGTATGTATGTATATATATATATATATATATATATATATATATATATATATAACACGACACTTAACCTGTATTAAATAGGAGACCGGAGCGAAATATTTAGGTATCCTCCAGCGTAATTTTTCTGTAATTTTGTTCTCTGGAATAAAATATTTTACTATGAGAATGAAGGCAAAATGAGTATTAATGAATAAAAATGCTAGCGTCATAAACACTGATGTTAAAATATATTTGATGGCAGAACAAAGACTAATAATAATAATAATAATAATAATAATAATAATAATAATAATAAAAAAAATGATGATGATGATGATGATGATGATGATAACTAGAAAAGCACTCTGAGAGTGCAGACCTCCGCCACGACAGCTTTTCTCAAAAACAGCTTGCCTTTCCCAGAATCAATTTAGACCGTAGACGTATTTGAAGTCTATGTGACAACCATGTGCGAACTTGGAGTTAAGGTTAGGATTAATTCGGTCGACCTTTAGCTCCGCTTTGACCTTGACCTTTGAACTAGGACTTTCACAATTGAATAACTTCCACGTATCAACATAACAATTAACCCATGAAAGTCTAACTACTCTATGATTAAAATTGTGGCCAGGAAGTTGTTCACAAACAAACAGACAAACGGACAGAGGTGAAAACATAACCTCCTCCCAACTTCATTGGCAGAGGTAATAATAATAATAATAATAATAATAATAATAATAATAATAATAATAATAATAATAATAATAATGACACTGAAGCATTTGCTGGCCTAAAACCTGCTAGCTTGAAATTCTAATATGTTCTGACGACTAATCTATGCTAACAATAACTATTCCAAAAGTTTCACAACGCAACAGCCAGAACTTCGAAAAAAAAAATTGCTTGCGTAATTCTGAACGAAGCGACGCATGAACATGTGGATTATGTGCACTCTGGCGAAGTTAAAAGCTTCCAAACCGTTTTCCCCGGAAAAGCGAAAAACTTTAAATTAATTACAAGATGGCCATGCAAACTCAAGTTTCCAAAAATGAAATATACACTGGAAGGAGAGGAAGCGACACCTTGTCCCCTTAGCAACATCTATTGCATGAACAAGAACATGAACATTAATGATAAAACCTTACGGGAAAAAAATAAGAATTTTGAGAGAGAGAGAGAGAGAGAGAGAGAGAGAGAGAGAGAGAGAGAGAGAGAGAGAGAGAGAGAGAGAGAGAGAGAGAGAATAGAAAAACGAATTTCAAAACGAACACAAAACATTTCAAATTATAAGGCAAAGTTTTATCTCTGAATGCCTTTCCGACCAATTAAATAACATAAAGCTCCTCATTAGTATCTAATAAAAGCAACCCAAAATAAGACATTTACAGCACTAAATGAATATATGAGAAGGTCAAGTATACCCCTCTTCTTGTGTACATAACAGCATATTCAAATTTAAATGAATGTCAGCCAAAACAATTAATTTCTGGCGCCAAAAGAGAAACGTTTGGGTAAACAGAGATGAGATTAACTGGCTTGGTTTAATTACAACAGGCCAGAGTCAAGGTTTGCGTTGTCCCATTGTTAGACCCTGAACTATGGCCACTGCTCTTCTAGTGGAAAGCGAAAGGAATTTACTGTAGTATGTAATAAGAACACGCTACTGCTATATGTATGAGGAACGCCCACACATTTACCGTTTTTTAACCTTCCCTATTCACATGTTTGTGTTCCTGTCTACTAAACAAGTATATAGATTGGATCTAAAACGCTGCATACTTGCTTATACAAATGCCTGAATTGGAGTGTAAAATACTGGAAGGACATGAAAATTCAATACACGCCTAAAAATGCTCGTGCCATAGAACCTGTAAATATAAATATAAGTAAAGTATAAATAAATATGAGTAGAATAATGGATGTGACACACCAAAATTATTTTCTTTCTCAAAATTAAGTAAATAAAAGTCCATAATTAAAATAATCTAAAGAAGTCTCCAAGTCTACGCCAAAATAATATCTCCTGAGAAAAAATGAAGCATCTTATTTCGATAACTTGAACTATCTTGAAATTATCTCTTCCGCAAAAGTTTAATCGCTATCAGACATGGAACAAACACATTAATGAAATTTCATTAGCCCAATGATAATTCTGTCTTAAGCTGTTTTTGGAAAAAAAAAAATTCTCGCTAGCATGACAAATTAACTATAACATCAACACTACAATATCAAAATGTATGCACATAACTGACATGAATGTAGAATACCCATTACATACTGCCGTAGATGAAATAAAGCCTTACTTATCCTATCATAAATCATAGCTCTTCCGAGACAGCTTTGCACATCTCAGGTACTGAAGCACTAAAGAAAATATCTTTCGCTAATTCCGTTTTGACAACAGAATAAGCAAGAGGTGAAGATATAATTTTCAGAAGTCAATCCATCAATGAAATAACATTTGGAAATGATGAATTATTATTATTATTATTATTATTATTATTATTATTATTATTATTATTATTAGCTAAGCTACAAGCCTAGTTGGAAAAGCAGTATACTATGAGCCCAAGGGCTCCAACGGGAAAAATAGCCCAGTGAGGAAAGGAAATATGGAAATAAATAAACTACAAGAGATGTAATGACCAATTAAAATAACATTTAAAGAACAGTAACCCGAAAATTTATCTTTCATGAATAAAAGAAACTTGTGTCAGCCTGTTCAGCATAAAAACATTCGCTGCAAGTTTGAACTTTTTAAGATTAAATTGTAGAAAGAGTGAAGAAGGCAATTCAAGCTAATGGCATGCTTAGCACAGTAAGGGCATCGAACATACACCTGACATACTATGATATATTTACACAATTAAATTATGATTTCACAAATGTTCTGAAAAAAAAAAAAAAAAAAAAAAAAAACCCAACAACAACAACACTCGAGCGGTAGCCATAGCTTTGACATGTTTTTATCAGGATGCAAAGCAAGGTTTTTGCATGCATACCTCAACGTCTTTAAGAGTGTGGTGACCTAGAAATATGTGGATAAGGACTATGAAGGAGTTGGTGATCACTTACAATGTTTTGTCAGAGTGGGAGCTCCTGATTTTCTATGCTAGAATTTGCTCCTGGTTATCTACTTCATGTTAGAACTTGTGAGGAAAGTTTAAGAATTTTATTATAGGTTTAAAGGCAACACTGCAGAAGTGAAATCCGAAGTCCCCGCCATAGAGTAAACTATACATAAAATTTCCGCACCAAAACTGTCACGTTGCACGGGTCTCACTAATAAAAACAGAATGTGATGAATGCAAAATATAAAAGCATGTAAATGATCAAAAATGTGTTTCTGTTCTGTTTTTGACAGTGAAATTCACAAATCTTTAATGCTGCAATTGGTCAAACATAGTATATGAAACAATAAATCGGCGTTATCAGATGACTAAAAATGAAACTTTTTCTTCTTAAAAGCAAGAATTAATTGTGAAGTGAGACGGGAAAATGGACAGGTATATCATTAGAGATATACCTTTTTTTACAAGTAGAAGCAGTATCTTTTCTCTTAGGGGGAGACGTCAAATGATATTGTTTATCTTCAATAACCTACTCTCTTTTTCATCCTGGTAGAGCTTGTAGATGAGAAAATGTTTTAAGGTTCGCTTCATATATGAATCTTATGCTTCAGGGACCATAGCAATGACGCTAATGATGAATGATGGACGTCCACAATAACAGCTAACTCTTAATAGACGCCAACACCTCAACGGTCCTTATTCCCTCAACTCGAAAACCGACATGACGGAAAGTATTTACTTTACTGATATCCTTTGAGGATTCAATATGCTGAAACATAAAATAAATTAAACATAATCCAATACATTACAATGTATCACACTGAACATCCTCTTTATCATTCTTAGCTCCGTCAATACATCTTGATCAATATATGGATAATGTCATCAATGAATATGCAACAATATTCAATCGCATTGGTGGACATTATTCTGACACTGAATATTCATTCGGATTAAAATACATACACCAAATTCACAGGATTCATTGAATCAATTCTTGCCTATACCAATAGAATATTGAATATTTTTTTTTTTTCAATAATACACGAGAATATGAAATGAATTTGTAGTTTGTAATTGAAGTCTTTTCAAGAGTATGCACGATACTGATTAAACTTGACTTTTAAGTCTTCATAGCACTTAAGGTATATATTGGGTTGTGTGTAGTACTGTGTACATTTCAAGTATAAGAAAAGCTAATTACCTACCGTAAAAAAAAAATGCTCAACACCAATCTCACTATGATATCAATCCTAGATAATAAAATCGTGTCTTTAAACCATTTCAAACTGTAAATGTAAAACATTTATTCTTATTCAACCATTTCCATTATGACCAATACTAAAACAATAGCTAAACAAATATTATGTTTTCCTTCACACAAAACAACATATCGAATTAATACACAATAATGATTCAGTCCTGACAACAAGACATATTTTCAAATAGAAAATACCAGCTTTAAACCAGAAAGGTTAATGTCAGGAGAAATTATTCCCTTCTGTGTAATATTCAAATCTTATGACGTTAGTTGAAGGAAATTAGATTTCCACCTTCATATCTCAGTTAGCCAGGAGGATATTTCATAACGCGCTATCATGTTTCAGAAAAAAAGAATATATGAAGCAGGTTACACTTGAGGGCAAGTGTAATTTTCCTAAATTGATAATACCGTACTGTATTTTAATCTAGCAACCAGATGAAGATATATTGTAGACTACAGTATACTAAAAAAGATACAGCAAACTTTCATAAAAACTATCGAACTGTCAGATTACAATTTAGGGTAAATTTTCTGGAAAGCTCAGAATCACATTTTAAACAAAAGGATAATAGGAGTCATCAAACACCGAACAGAGTTACTTTTCAAACATGTTTTGTATAATAAATGACAGTTATTTTGCTTCCACTAGAGGCTTCTCGGTTATTTAACATGCCATTTTTAATTCCAGCTTATCAGATACAACCATACACCGCCCACCTCTTAAATTTTGAGATGTGCCATAGCCATTACGCCATAGCCTTCAATGATACAATAGAGAAAGGCTAAAGGCAAGAACTATTCAAGTGAATCGTTATTGTCATCATTACAGTACTATTACTGCTGCTATTGTTGATATTATTATTATTATTATTATTATTATTATTTTTATTATAATTATTATTATTATTATTATTATTATAATTATTATTATTATCATCATCTTTATTATTGTTGTATTATAAAAATAATAATCATCATCAATTTGCTATTACTGATGAAGAATAGACTGAAAGCCATGAAAAAAAAAACATTATTTTATTTGTTACAACTTTATCAGAAGTCAAGATCAGATGATAAAATTATTAGAATCCGATTCTGTTATCTAAAACTGGCTAGAGGCTGGCCATATATACGTGGTGTATGATCAGTGTACTAGACCATTCTACACCCAAGATAGGGCTAAGCAATGACTGCCGATAACTCAGCAGGTAGAGCTGCAGGCTTCCTCAAACCCCCCCCCCCCCCCCCCCCCATCATTAGCTCACAAGAAAATGGTGAAGTTGCAAACACTACAAAAACTATCGAGCTTGAGCGGGATTCGAACACCGGTCCGACAAATCGCCAGGCACGGACGTTTTCAACAGGCCACCGCAACACCTAATGTTTTAATACTTTACAACGAACACTCCAGGTGCAAAGACCTTCCTTTAAAACTCCTGATGGCGATGTCTTTCTCACAGAAATTCAGGAAAATACGAGTCAGCTGTTTTGCTAACCTAACTAATAAAAATTGGAATGCGAACGAAAAATAAGAGATAATTCCGAAACAGAAAGAAAAGTTTCACAGTTTACAAAATTCTACAAACTTCAGAAATATACTAATAGCACGTTTCTCACGGATAAAAAGCTAGCAAGTTAATCAATGTTCTTCTACAAGCATTCCAGTTGGCTTATTAATGCTCCTCACGTAACATTAATATTACCAAGATTGATAGGCAAAAATACAACATTCTTTCATTAGAAATAATCTTATATAAGAGGGAATGTACTCTAATGTATCTTTGTATAATAAGTACCACTGTAAAATATATGTATGTATGTATATATATATATATATATATATATATATATATATATATATATATATATATATATATATATATATATATACATATTTCTTTTTGAACCCTCAATGAAAAGTAGTTTTTCTTGTTGTCACAACAAAGCTAGTTAGTGTCAATTAATTGGAGTATGTCAGAAAAGATCGAGTAACAAAATGAAGAGGGAAAAACGACGAGATGAAGTAAGCCAAACACAAATGTTTCTATTTGCAAAGAAAAATATTAGCTAAAATTAAAACTTTAAAGATATACAGTTAACACATTATTGTGACAACCCTTCGAGAACTCAATCATCCTAAAGTTAGTCTTTATGTATGGTTAGTTGGTGTTTATTCTAAACAAGAAGGGTTTAAAAGCTATTTCTTGTATTTTTTTTTCTTCAACTATATTCTAACCAATCATACTAGTGATAAGTCAAAGTTCATATAACACTGTAACTATGATGCCAATTATAATATCTAATTTAAACTTTCAAATATAACTGGAGGCAATTTCAACTCATGCATCCATATTACCATTTCATTAGATATATATATATATATATATATATATATATATATATATATATATATATATACTGTATATATATATACTGTATATATATATTTATATATATATATATATATATATATATATATAAATATATATATATATATATATATATATTTCTTTCCTTTTTTTTCATTAAAATAAACTAAATCACAGCACCCATTTCCATTAGAAAGCGCCTTCTGATTATGACAACCAGGAAGGCACATATTTTTAAGCATGAATCAATTCCATGTTTGTAGGTGTTTCAAACTCTGTATACAAGAAAATGAGATATACGGTAATTTATACAATGTTAACGGCCCAAGATTTATTCTACGCAATCTCAGATGCTCTGAAGGAACATAAAACAAATAAGAGATCAACGCACGCATATATATATATATATATATATATATATATATATATATATATATATATATATATATATATATATATATATAAATAAATAAATAAATATATATATACATATATATATACATATATATATACATATATATATATATATATATATATATAAATATATATATATATATATATATATATATATATATATATATGTATACATATAACATAACACACCTCATAATCTATTAACTTATACGTATTAATACCTACGGAAAGAATCTCTTACATACAAATAAATAAGATGATAAACATTCAACCTTATCAAAAACCTTATTCCTTATCAAGATCAGAAAACCCGAGCAACTCGATCATCATCAGAACAAAATGATTATACTTTGACCTTATCATCCATCTCCACGTCTACTCATCTAAGGATCTCAAACCTGTTATAGATTCGACAACGCCTGCGTTTTCTTTTCTCTTTATTCATTTTTTTTATGGATTCGTCCAATTGCAGCACTCCTGTAACTCGTCATACTAAGTTCATGGTGGTTTCAATAAAAACAATATATATATATATATATAAATATATATAAATATATATATATATATATATATATATATATATATATATATATATATATATATATATATATATTACAGCACTTCTTCAGCTCCTTATATTAAGTACATGGTGGTTTCAATAAATACAAAATTATATATATATATATATATATATATATGTATATATATATATATATATATATATATATATATATATATATATATATATGCTATATTTTTGGTACATTCATCTAGCAGCTTCAGGAGAGCAATGCAATTCTCTTTGGCAGCGAAGCAGATTATTTGTTATCAGTTAAAATGGTAATAAATCCTATTGCATGCAATGTATAACAATAATAATGTTATGCATGATAAAATTCTGAATAACGCATCACATAATTAAAATTACCTATGCCTACAAGACTGTGCCAACCAGTACCATAAAAATACTGATTCTTCCACTATGTCTAATAATAATAAGAAAAAAAAATAACCAAACAAAATGGATAATTAACATACAAATGAGTTAAACAAAGAAATGACGATAAATAATATCTCAGGGCTAAGCCTGAAATACCTATATTGCACAAAAACAAAAAAAAACAAATTAGTAATATAGAAATATGTAAAAAATTTCCCAGACTATACGTCTCTATTCGTTGCAAAAAACAAATTGGTAATATAGAAATATATAGAAAATTTCCCAGACTAGACGTCTCTATTCGTTGCATTGCACTAACAAGCTCTCTCTACCCACGACCAATTGATATGCAATGGGTGTGAGCAAAGAATGGTAGTAAAAAGAGCAAATTCCAATCTCTGCTGGTGAACTCCGCCTACAACTATCCACCAAACACAGCTCAGACACCATTTGCTGGAAAGAATGTGAAAACCATGGAAAAGAGAGAGAGAGAGAGAGAGAGAGAGAGAGAGAGAGAGAGAGAGAGAGAGAGAGAGATCTGGAAATAACAGCAATCAATTCCATGACAATTGTACCATCTTAGTCAAAAGCTTGCAAAATATATCAAATAAAATATACCGAATAAATATTCCAATGAATAAATCTCCTCAAAAATTAAACAACTATCAATGACGGATCTTTCAGTTACCGTCCATTGAAGCTAGTGTTACATTTAAAAATCTTACGGGGAATTATATAAATTTAAAAGCTACATTTGTTACTCAAGAAACGTCAAAACGGTAATAAAAACGGACATGGATACAAGAAATTCTATGAAGACAAAATTCTGAAAAAAGAAATATATATATATATATATATATATATATATATATATATATATATATATATATAATATATAAATGAAACAAAAGGCAACGAAACTAAACTGAACAACGATTGTTTTAATGACTATTCCTAAATTGAATCCTAAAAACGTAAAATAAAATATTCGCTGTATTTTGAATGCAGGATCAAAACTCTCATCTGTTGCAGCTTCCAGCCGACGAAATAAATCCAATCGGAGAAAAATATAAAAAAAGGCCAAATGCTTAGGAACTTAATCACAGATTTAAAAATCTACATGATTAATGATCGTGCAAATCAATAAGTTTACAAAGAGCGAACTTACCGAGCAATGTAAATTCGCAAAGGATATATCTCGGTACAAAGGCAGAACGAAAATTACGAGTTCTATAACTGGAATCAATAATTAATGCAAGGATGAAACAAACTTGCATCGATCAAAAACTGTATCATAGCTGTTCCAATTAGTTCGGTCGACGATGAAACTACATCGACAAAAAAAATCACAGATAAAAAACACTTTCTGCGAAATAAAAGTTGGTGAAACAAACTTGTGAGCAATTAATAATCATAGATTTTTTTTCAGAACTCATCCACACACGCACACACGATCTACTCATATCCAATTATCTCTCTCTCTCTCTCTCTCTCTCTCTCTCTCTCTCTCTCTCTCTCTCTCTCTCTCTCTCATATATCTATATATATATATACACACACACACACACACACACACATATATATATATATATATATATATATATATATATATATATATATATACATACATATATATAGATATATATATATGTATGTATATATATATATTTATATATATATATTACATATATATATATATATATATATATAAATATATATATATATATATATATATATATATATATATATATATATATATATATATATATATATATATATATAACATTGAGACATATTCCCTAAACAGGTTTGCCTCTGGAGAAGGAAACCGCAAAATTCATTGTCAGGTTCATCGATTACTACTGAATCATGAATGAATACCCTCTGCAGTAAAACTTCCACAACGTTAGTAGCTTCACACATATCTACATAAGGTTCACCAACCTACGTACAGCTAGAATCAAAAGAACGCCGGCACTCTGGGGAAATCTTTCGTCAGATGTCTCTAGTGTTCCCATGACAAAACAGACAAGGTGTTGCTCTTCTTACTACTACGAAATGGGCGGAGCCTTCTCCAACCTAAGCGAACCAAATACAGTAAAGGGCTGTCTTTGTTAGCAAAAGCATACAAAAGTTACAAATCAAGTTGCCATATTTCAATTCTTTATTATCATTTGACGTCTCAAATATCCACTGTAAATACAAAACACACATACATTATATATATATATATATATATATATATATATATATATATATATATACTGTATATATATATATATATATATATATATATATATATATATGTGTGTGTGTGTGTGTAATACCAATTTTCGTGCCAGTTTCTCGGACCAGGGTTCGATTCCTCGGCCGACCAAAAGCTATTATCTGTTGGGTTGATTACCCCTTGGTTCTCTGATCCCGAGGTATAGAGAGAATCCAGATATTAAGGGAGTATAATATAAGGCTTATATAAATATGAAAATCACGTCTAAATGTGCAAAATTTATCATTATATATAAATATATATATATATATATATATGTATATATATACAATGTATATATATATATACATATACATATATATATATATATATATATATATATATATATATATATGCGTGTGTGTGTGTGGAAATCACAAAAGCTAACACGCGATGAGCATAAGATATTCAAGTATTAAAGCCACGAAAGGAAAAATGAAAACACAAACTCAGTTCTCCTTTTGTGACTATAATAAATACACACACACACACACACACACATATATATATATATATACATATATATATATATATATATATATATATATATATATATATATATAATTTGATAACTTGCAGAAAATAGCAGACAACTTAAGATCTAAGAAATCAGTGGTCTTTATAAAAAACCAACGAAAAATAGCATTTGGGTCTACACCTCCTAAAGCATCAACATCCATGAAGAGTGTCTTAATTCCATAGAAAAAAAGGAATAAGGAAGACTTAGTTTCTCAATACTCTACTGACTGTCTGTTATGGTCAGCTATATCTAAACGTAATTATACGAATTCCCCTATAATGTTTTATTCCCCCATGAATTAATTTATCATAAAAATTAGCAACATAGTAACAGGTAAGAAAATAATACCCAGCAAACACACACACATATATACGTGTGCGCGCGTGTGAAGGTACCCTGTTCCTACTCTTCTCGTAAGCTAACTTTCGTTTTGACGTCCCGATTCTGTATCAATCTTTTAGGGGTCCTGATGAAGGGCAACAAACTTTTTCCTCAGAGTATTCGTTTGGCCAGTTCCTCTCCTCCTGCCGTTGCGCTTCTTGGCCGAATTTCTTTTGACAAACATCTTGAAGTCGTTTCATAACGACGGAACCCAATTGAACCATTGATCCCTTTGCAATTAAAATATCCTTTTTATAATGACCGTAAGAGGTCTCGAGTCTCAAATTGCCTCTCCTGATGATGATGATTTAGATTGACCCGCCTATATACAGGGCAGACCACGGCCCCTTGTGTTGGCAGCCCGTAAGGGGAACGGAGCGCTCGTTGTATCTTTTAAAAGCTGTTACTTGTGTTGGATGACATGAACACTGATGACAGACAGATGATGATGAGTCTGACACAAAATGACGACCGAAGCTGGAGCCCAAAGTTCAAATCCGGGGCGCAGTAAAACAAAAATCTCCGATCCCAAACCTGTCCCTTCGTCGGTCCTAGATAATTATTTTTCTTATAAGCACGTGCTAACAGGAAGACGTCCAATTGGAGTGTCTCTCCTTAGAAGTTCTTCCTTTTAGAGGAAAAAAAAAATTCTTCAGATTGAAGAATTCTAGCTTTCTCTGGGCCTTCAATATTTTCTACTTCTGTGTAGTTTCCGCCTTTTTCTGCAGTCTTTATTTTTGGATCTTCAACATTATGGACATTACTTTCTCATTTCAAATCCGCACAATCGTAAAGTGATCAACAATTAATAACTAGTTCTCCTTTTCGGATTCTTTATTTCTTCTCTCCCGTTCTCCTTTCTGTCTCCCTCTTCTTCGTGTATTTTCTGTCCGAATCCTTTCAAATAAATCCATTATTAGTCTTGAAGATTCTTGTTTAGCTTTTCATAACTGCCTTCCTGAATCCACATGTCGTTGATTCCTTTTAGACGATGTATTTTGGTTTTCTTCCAAAGTAGCAGAATCAATAATTCTCTTAACTTTCACCAAAGCATTTCCTGCATCACCCAAATCTTGTTTCCTTTTTCATGGCCTCGGAGGCAAGTTGGTGATAAAATCTTGCAAATTCGGGTTGATCAATAAAACGATTAAAACCATCTTTTTATCTTTTCTAACAATCCAGCTCAAGACGAATGACAATTTGAATCCGATTTGGAAATGCATCGGTATTCCATATTTCTCATTTCATATCCGCACAATCGTAAAGTGATCAACAAATATTAACTAGTTCTCCTTTTCGGATTCTTTATTTCCTCTCTCCCGTTCTCTTTCCTGTCTCCCTCTTCTTCCTGTATTTACTGTCCGAATCCTTTCAAATAAATCAGTTATTAGTCTTCAAGATTCTTGTTTTGTTTTTCATGATTGCCTTCCTGATTCCACTTGTCGTTGATCCCTTCCGTCTTAGAAGAAAGATGTCTTCAAAACAAGAATCTTGAAGACTTCTTCTTTCTCTCCATGAGGAAGAAGAAGTCTTCAAAACAAGAATCTTGAAGACTTCTTCTTTCTCTCCATGAGGAAGAAGAAGTCTTCAAAACAAGAATCTTGAAGACTTCTTCTTTCTCTCCATGAGGAAGTAGAAGTCTTCAAACCAAGTATCTTGAAGACTTCTTCTTCCTCATGGAGAGAAGGAAGAATTCTTCAAGATTCTTGTTTTGCTTTTCATGACTGCCTTCCTGATTCCACTTGTCGTTGACCCTTTTCTTCCTAGAAGAAAGAAGTCTTCAAAACAAGAATCTTGAAGACTTCTTCTTTATTTCTTCTCTCCTGTTCTCCTTCCTGTCTCCCTCTTCTTCCTGTATTTACAGTCCGAATCCGTTCAAATAAATCAGTTATTAGTCTTCAAGATTCTGGTTTTGCTTTTCATGACTGCCTTCCTGATTCCACTTGGCGTTGATCCCTTCCGTCTTAGAAGAAAGATGTCTTCAAAACAAGAATCTTGAAGACCTCTTCTTTCTCTCCATGAGGAAGAAGAATTCTTCAAAACAAGAATCTTGAAGACTTCTTCTTTCTCATGGAGAGAAGGAAGAAGTCTTGAAGACTTCTTCCTCATGGAGAGAAGGAAGAAGTCTTCAAGATTCCTGTTTTGCTTTTCATGACTGCCTTCCTGATTACACTTGTCGTTGACCCCCTTTCTTCTTAGAAGAAAGAAGTCTTCAAAACAAGTATCTTGAAGACTTCTTCTTCCTCATGGAGAGAAAGAAGAAGTCTTCAAGATTCTTGTTTTGTTTTCATGACTGCCTTTCTGATTCCACTTTTTGTTGATCCCTTTCTTCTTAGAAGAAAGGAGTCTTCAAAGCAAAAATCTTGAAGACTTCTTCCTCATAGAGAAAAAGAAGTCTTCAAGACTGCTTTCCTCATTTCACCCTTCATGTTTTTTTAAAAATAAGCTAGATACAGTAAATCTCTATTGTTGGCTGGGCGGGGCTGGCCCCCCTCCTGCTAGCCCGGAGGGTCTCCCCCTTCCCGCTGGCAGGGCGGGCCTCCCCCCTTCCCGCTGGCAGGGCGGGCCTCCCCCCTTCCCGCTGGCAGGGCGGTGCTCCCCCCTTCCCGCTGGCAGGGCTGGGCTCCCCCCTTCCCGCTGGCAGGGCTGGGCTTCCCCCTTCCCGCTGGCAGGGCGGGGCTCCTCCCTTCCCGCTGGCAGGGAGGGGCTCCCCCCTTCCCGCTGGCAGGGCGGGGCTCCCCCCTTCCCGCTGGCAGGGCGGGGCTCCCCCCTTCCCGCTGGCAGGGCTGGGCTCCCCCCTTCCCGCTGGCAGGGCGGGGCTCCCCCCTTCCCGCTGGCAGGGCGGGGCTCCCCCCTTCCCGCTGGCAGGGCGGGGCTCCCCCCTTCCCGCTGGCAGGGCTGGGCTCCCCCCTTCCCGCTGGCAGGGCGGGGCTCCCCCCTTCCCGCTGGCAGGGCGGGGCTCCCCCTTCCCGCTGGCAGGGCGGGGCTCCTCCTTCCCGCTGGGAGGGGGGTCCCTCCTTCCCGCTGGCAGGGTGGGGCTCCCCCCTTCCCGCTGGCAGGGCGGGGCTCCCCCTTCCCGCTGGCAGGGCGGGGCTCCCCCCTTCCCGCTGGCAGGGCGGGGCTCCCCCCTTCCCGCTGGCAGGGCGGGCCTCCCCCCTTCCCGCTGGCAGGGCGGGGCTCCCCCCTTCCCGCTGCAGGGCGGGGCTCTACCTTTCCGCTGTCAGGGCGGGGCTCCCCCCTTCCCGCTGACAGGGTGGGGCTCCCCCTTTCCGTCTGGCAGGGCGGGGCTCCCCCCTTCCCGCTGGCAGGGCGGGCCTCCCCCCTTTCCGCTGGCAGGGCGAGGCTCCCCCCTTTCCGCTGGCAGGGCGGGGCTCCCCCCTTCCCCCTGGCAGGATGGGGCTCCCCCCTTCCCACTGGCCAGTCGGGGCTCCCCCTTTCCCGCTGACAGGGCAGGGCTCCCACCTTCCCACTGACAGGGCGCGGCTCCCCCCTTCCCGCTGGCAGGGCGGTGCTCCCTCCTTCCCGCTGGCAAGGTGGGGCTTCCCCCTTCCTGCTGGCAAAATTTATCATATA
>NC_090726.1:54596269-54598769 GCF_036898095.1 Palaemon carinicauda | reverse complement strand
ATAGGGGAACAGCATTTATATGATTGTTACACCACTCTTTAACGATTACAAGAATTACTGAAAATTTACTATGTCCACTCCGAAGATGGATGTCCATCATGAAATGTCCAACTCTGCTAATATGTAACAATTCAAGAATATCTGTGAGAAAGCACGGTAACAAGGCTATCTGTGCCATCTCTTTTATTACAGTATCCATGTATATTCATAAATAATCTATGAACTTATTCCTAACCCCAGAGTAACAATAAAGAAATAAAGAACTCTATTTACTTGAGATTTTATAAAGATAAATTACATGAAATTCTATTTCAAACGATAGAGAGAGAGAGAGAGAGAGAGAGAGAGAGAGAGAGAGAGAGAGAGAGAGAGAGAGAGAGAGACTAGATTGAAAGATTCAGGTAAAATGGCCCATAAAAGATGCCTCACGCAAGACGTCTTGTGAGGATCGATAAGGATTAATCAGTCTCTTTAGAGAAGCATGAAATATGCATATTTCCGAAGTCTATTCCTTTCAGTATCACAACGTGGATACTACTACGGAATACGTATTTTAAAGTTTTCAAGCAAATTACACATTAATTGTTTTAATTTGTCTCATTAGACATTATATATATACATATATATATATATATATCTATATATATACATATATATTTATATATATATATATATATATATATATATATATATATATATATATATATATATATATATATATATATATATATATATATATATACACAAGGGGCGTTCATTAAAGATTTCCCCTTACCCACTAAGGATTATTATGTCTGACTGAAATTTCACCAGTGTATTGGTACATTAGTGTATAGGTCACATGAAAATTTGATGCACCAACTCCTCTTTTACAGGTGTTAGATTGAAGTAAGATGCGAGTAGGGACCCAATCGAGTACTGAGCAGTGATCAGGTTTCTATATTTGAAAGGTCGCACGCCGAAACAGACCTTCCATGAAATGAAACAAACTTATTGAGATGCTGTCCCATCATATAATGCTGTAAAACACTGGCATCGCCAGTTCAAGTGTAGCTAAACATCTGGTGAAACGGCGCCCGTTCCTGGACGCCCCCAATCTGCCATTAATGAAGAGACCATCTATCAAGTAATGGCTGCCATTTTGGAAGACCACCGTATAACTATTCGTCACTTAGCCAAAATTGTGAAGATAAGTGTAGAGTCTGTGGGAAAAAATCCTTCAGGATTATTTGCACATGCATAAAGTGTCTGCACGGTGGATTCCCAGGCTCCTTTCTCCTTTTCAGAAGCAGGAACTAGTGGATTTCTCAAATGCTCTTTTGGACAAGTGTCAACAAAACCAGGAAGCATTTTTTGGCAGATTTATCACACAGGATGAAACATGGGGCCATCACTATGATACTGAGAATAAAGTCCAGTCTATGTAGTGGACGCACTTTGACTCACCACCCCCAAAAGAAAGCCAGAGTGCAACCCTCAGTAGGAAAGGTCATGTTTACCAGCTTTTGGGACAAGCACGGAGTATTGATGACGGATCTCCTGACCAAGGGTACCACAATTACTGGGACTTAATATGCTTCACTACTGCGTGAATTACAAGAATCCATAAAACTCAAAAGGCGTGGCATGCTGACCAGAAGAGTCCGACTCCTGCAAGACAATGCTCCAGTCCACAAATCGCATATCGCAGACAGAAGCTCACGCTTGTGGCTATGAAATTCTTCCGCACCATGTGATTTTCACCTCTTTCCAACTATGATGTTATTCTTGAAGGGAACACGAATTCTATATGATGAGACACTGATTTCCAAGGTGGAGTCATGGTTTGAGGCTCAACCCACCGACTTTTACTGACAAGGTCTCAGAGTTGCATAAAACGATGGAAAACTGCATAACTCTGGGTGGTGCCTATGTAGAGAAAGACTAATAACTGCTCCAAGTTTTGTCTATCCATGTCTGTTGGAAGTTGGACAGGGGAAATCTTTAAGAACGCCCCTCGTATATAAATATGACTGCGTGTGTAGGCTATAATGAATGGTTCATGGATATAATGTTTTTTAGCGCCCTCTTCTCTCTAAAGAAAAATAAGAACCTCCTTAGAATGTGCTCGCTTAGATTAAATACTCTTCGAAGACTACCCTCAACTTTTTCAGTTGTGACTAATTTCTTCTCTATCATCTTATCATCCTTTTAAAAAGTAGCATTACTGGGAAAACAGATTAAATTTCTTCCTGACAATCTGATTAAAAGGAATTTGTTGGTATAAGGTACCTTAAAAACTCACATGCATAATATAAACACTCTATACATTAATTTGATTGAAAAAATCTAACATCTGATCTCACACTCGAACAATGATGATAAACAAATATAAAGCGATTAAGAGGAGAACCAAAAAGACCTTTAAAAAGGAGAGCCTGGATGGGTCCAGGCATTACCTTAATTACAGATAGCTTCTCCCACACCCATTCCGTGTAAAACTATAATTCACAGTCACGCC
>NC_090726.1:54566269-54591269 GCF_036898095.1 Palaemon carinicauda | reverse complement strand
TTCTGATGGCTTCGTTTGGGCAAAGCATTTTCCATATCAGCTACCATCTACAACCCTCATAAATAAACATCTTCACGTGACTGCCTACTTCTGTACCAAGTTTGACTTTGTTGATGAGGACTATTTCTTTCTAATAACAAGAATTTCACCGAGAGTTGCAGTGCAAGTCATTATAGCCCTTATTTATGATGATGAAAATGAATATCACAAGCAAGATATCTGAAATCTACTCTGTTTCCAATTTGTTGCTACAGAGAAACTAACAAACGGTCTTTACTTATGCATAAATATTACATAAAACAAAATCTCTGAACTATTTTTCTGTAAATGAATGTTCCATTAAGAATGAAACAAATATGAAAAGAGGTAGATGGAGAAAGCTGACCAGAAACATCGACCCCATATAGAAGTAGGAAAAGATGTAGACAAAGAAAAAAGAAGATTACATAAAACAAAATGCAGAAGAGAAATTAACGATTTCTGCGATGCAATGAGTAAAGGATCGGTCACATCTTCACATGTGACAAACTCGAGTATAAACGAGAGCTCTCAATCACGCAAAACCACGTGAATATCCGAATACTAACCATGCATGCACACGAAGCGTTCACGCAAAAACACGGAAGATGCGAAAACCATATTATATAAATTTTGCTCTATCCATAACCTTCAACCAACAATCCCCCCTCCCCCCCCCCAAAAAAAAAAAAAAAAAAAGAGACGGCGGATACATGAATAAAAATATTACTCTGAAATGCAATAATAACGACATGACAGAAACATTAAGTATGAAAAGGCAATGGTAATAAAACTACTTGTTTAATGACACGGATTGAATCCTATTTCTTGGAAAATCAGAAGGGCCATTCAACAAAAGCCTTTGAAAAGCCACGATCGCTGGCGCTCAAAATGGTTCGGAGATTTTATAGGACCGTTCCTAAAACGCTGAAAGCGGAGGCTATTGAAGGGCCTAGTCGTACTTTATTTATACTTTAATCAAGCTAGCACAGTTCATCTGAAATCTATATACACACAAATACACAAAATACAAACACACATACAAATATACATACAGTAAGTATATATATATATATATATATATATATATATATATATATATATATCTTTCTGAATGCAGATACCTTAACGTGATGATAAGGTTTGCGTTTCGCCATGATCAGCAAAGCTGTACTTGACAGGGCCATCCATACTAGGTTGATTTGCTGTGAGCAATCAGACTAAAATCTCCAACCATCATCAATCCGCACTGGCCAGAGTGGTTATGAAAACTGTCCAAACTCTAGGGATGTGACTAGAAATGGCTGTACTTGTTGTTGTTGTTGTTGTGTGTGTGTATATATATATATATATATATATATATATATATATATATATATGTGAGTGAGAGAGAGAGAGAGAGAGAGAGAGAGAGAGAGAGAGAGAGAGAGAGAGAGAGAGAGAGAGAGAGAGAGAGAGAGAGAGCAGAGAGCATAAAAGGAAGAAATAAGATACGGTTAAATGAACGAAAAAGATGGGGTTACGTTGTTTGCATGGGGTGCTTGTGGGTACAGCAAGGCATGAAGAGGAAATAAAAGGGTTAACGTAGAAAATACTGTTTTTTTTAATTATGCAGCCGCATGATAACACACAAAAGCATATGCAATACAAGAATATGGATTGGTCAAGCAAGGAAATGAGAAGATGGGCAGTAAAAAAATTAAGCACATACTGCAAAAATGTAAACCAGTTAAACGAAATGGAAAAAAAAAAAACTGTAAAAATACAATGTATTTTACCCTACTACTCAAAGGGGGGCATGCAATAATTATTAAATGTTACAAGAGAAAACTTGGATCAATTAAATGTCACAAGTAAAAATTTAGTTATCAGATGTAGGCTGGGGACATATCATCATTACCAGTAATACAAGTGTTGTACTGGGTATTGATTATCCTGCATCCGGGAATAATAAAAGAAGTGAAAGAAAGGTATTTAAAGGTTCAAAGGCCACTCATAAATGGCAGGGGAAAGGGACAGTGATATTGCCGTATCGAGCAGGACAATGCCCTAGAGACTGACAATATACACATATGATCAGCGTCCAAGCCCCCTCCCTCTCCATCCAAGCTAGGACCAAGCAGGGCCAGGCAATGACTGCTGATGACTCAGTAGATAGACCTATAGGGTCCCCCAAACGCCCCCCCCCCCCCCCCTTCTCCTTAGCTCAAAAGGATGGTGAGGTTGCAGCGACCAGAGAAACTAACGAGTTTTACCGAGTCTCGAACCCCAGTCTGGCGTTCACCAGTCAGGGCAGTTATCACATTGGTCACCAAAATAATTTCTATATTTCTGTAGAAACAAATTGCAAAATGTTATCACTGGAGTGAACTGGAATTGCGAAACCGGAATTGCTCCATCCTGCTAAGTTTCATAAATAAGGTTTTTAAATAATAAATTAATCCTGAAAAAATTGTTCAATGGCTCTAGATCAGATAAAATTCTTTTAAAATGATCTAACAATATTGTTAGAATTGAAAACATTCCCGTCTCATGGTCTGATCATCATACAAAGTAGATGATAAATTTAGCGCTGTTTGGGTAAAGGTTACATATACATAAATATGAGATTGTAAAATATAGATCTTTAATTCTATTTTTTTTTTTTTTTGGCTGAATATCATTTTTTTTCACAAATATTTCATAATAAAAAAAAAATATGACACTGGTTAAAATATGAGGCTCATTTATTAATGTGCAATAATTTTGAGAAAAATTAAACTAGTACGTATAATATAGGAACAAAAAATAGACAAAAAAAAAATAGTAAAATTTACAGAAAGTCTTACATGATCCTTGAATAAATTACCGAATTTAAAGATAGGATGGCATAATAAAAGAAAAATGCCTAGGAATTTGTAGAATTATGCAGAATACTATAGATTCTGATTATTTGGAGGCAATAAGATACTCATTTACAGAGACATTAATGTTTAAGGATGGTAATGAAGGTGTGATAAAAATAGCAGTAAAATATAGAAATCTGTAGTTAATTATCACCTGGTACCATATCATGATCCCGAATGTAATTAAATAAAAACAAATATAATTGCAATTATAATAAAGAACGAATTGAATCTGTATATTTCGATGGAGGCATTTTTACTGTTTCCAATAGAACGATTACCAATTCCAATAGAGTACTTAGACAATTCATTTTGTAAATAATGAAAATATTCAGGCTGGGTTAATTAAGCTTGATTGCTCTGGAGCATTTTATGTAACTGACTGTAGCGTTGGTTTCAGATGTTTGGATTAATCCTGAAGTTAATAGATTTTATCTATAAAATTATTTCCCGTAATTCCCCAAAAGTCTCTATTTAATGTTTAAATATTGGTTAGGGAAAATAGCTTTAAAACTTCCTAATGATTTATTACTATAAATGTCGATAACACCACTGTAATGATTAACTTCCATGAGTAAATTATAGTTTCATAATAACTACAAATTACAAAGGAGTTACAAAATATTAACATAGGCATTTTCGGTTTACTCTCTATGAAAGACCAAACAGAAGGTACAATCGAATGATTGAACATGGTAGTGGGGTTCTTTGAAGAAATTGGTGACATTTACAGTACAATAAAGACTATGAAAGACCCAAGAAAGCAGGTGAAGTATTGAAAAGAAAATAATAAGTCACAGTACTTTCGCTTTTAACGTTTGAAAAGAGCCTCTTCATCCTGATCCACGAGGAAACTATTTGATTTAAAAAATAAAAAAGAAAAGATAAGGTGGTTTACTGAGACAATACACGTACAGTACGTATTTTCCTTTGAGAAATGAAGCAGCATTATCATTTGAACGTTAACTTGAGCTGATATAAAATAATCTTTAAAAATTGGGCACTTGACTTTGAAAATAACACTTTATAACTAAAACACATTGTCGTGACGTTCCTTTTGTAGCTGTGCAATTAAAAGTGTTATCGGTTCAATACAGCAAGTATCTGGCAAAACTAGACATTAAAACGTACTAATTAAAGGAATCACATAGTGAGATGTTACGTAATAAACTAATCATACAAAACGAAAAAAAAAGATGAATCAAAGCCTAAATTAGCTCTAACTACAGAGAATAAATCCAAGGTGTCGAAAACCACAGGCCAAAAGCCAAATAGCCTACAATTAACCGCGACGAGAAGGGCCAGCCCTAAAATGAGGATTTTTATTATGGCCAAATATTTCAAGAAGAAACACCACGACTTTCTCCTTCCTTCTTACCAAACGACCAACCAAATGGAAGACAAAACAATCAGAGAGATGACAGAAACACATAAAGAGAAACTGGGGGACCTTCTTCATGACCTCATAAAATCAGGCCTATACAAATATAAATATATATATGTCCAATAAAGGGATCCTTTAACAATCACTTCCAGAAAGAGGGAAGGGGTGAACAGAGACAACAATATTGTTTCTCTCTCTCTTATTAGGCGTCGTTCCCAAATATTAACAATTTTTTTTATTTCTTATCTGTCTCGTCCCTGAGCCTCTCTCTCTCTCTCTCTCTCTCTCTCTCTCTCTCTCTCTCTCTCTCTCTCTCTCTCTCTTATTAGGCGTCGTTCCCAAATATTAACCATTTTTTTTATTTCTGATCTCTCTCTCTCTCTCTCTCTCTCTACTCTCTCTCTCTCTCTCTCTCTCTCTCTCTCTCTCTCTCTCTCTCTCTCTCTCTCTCTCTCTCTCTCATATCAAACTGCGTCCCCTAGTATTAACCATAATTTGAATGATTCCATTTCTCATGTTTTTCGTACCTGAGCTTATTCCCTGTAATCTCACCCCATCTATTTTTTTCTTCCTACTCACCCTTCTAACTCAATACACAAATATCCAATTTGAGTGCCTTCGAAATCCCTTCACCATAGCCTCAGCTGCACATTCCCCTCCCCCTCTCCCTCCCTTCCCCCTCCCCCTGCTTCTCCTCATCATCCCTATCCCCTCTACCCCATTATTATCCCTCTCTTCTCCTCGGGAGTAAACATCAAGCTGACAGTATTGGGTTACTTCCTCTCTGGCACCTATAGTGTTACTCTCTTATCGCACCTGCTACTGCTGTTTCTCTCTCTCTCTCTCTCTCTCTCTCTCTCTCTCTCTCTCTCTCTCTCTCTCAAGAAGTAATAACACTAATATAACATAAAATAACTTTGCAACTCAAAGAGGCAACTGTAGGAATGAGTATTAAAAGTAACAATGACAATAAGTAACAAAGAATTAAATATAAAATGCAACCAGATAGTGGTGTAAACTATATGTAATTCCTTTATAATACCAAATCGAAATGTTCATCATTAATGTTTTGTCGTCTTGTTTCAAAAAGATAATCTTTACATATACCCTATGAGCAGCTGATGATCCTTTTAAAAGAAAGTGGTTATAACAATGATTTACTATTAACCCAAAATATACAATCAAGAAATAAAACAAACAAGATTAAAATAAACAAACACTGCCACAATCAAAGAAATAAATACAACATTTCCTTCATTAGGAGAAATGGAAGTTGATCGTGACCTGGGATCTATGACCGGTCTCATCTAATGTCATCTATTTTAGTTACTCCCCCAATCTGGCTCAATAGGTCCTTCTCTAATTAGCCAACGAGAGAACGAGAAAGAAAAATTCGATATTTACAGCTTCCTTGATCAAAATTGCTAGCTAATACTGATGAGGTAGGATAAAGGTGGAGATTAATACACGGCCTCTGGCTATTTATAAAAAGAAATCATCTAAGCGATTAATTAACTTCTTTTAGTAGATATAGTGTAAAATTTGTATGTTTGTAATTTATTTAATATCGCACGTTTTTTTTCCTTTTTCCAGCGTGGAGCCGTTTCCAATAGAATGAACTGGGTCCAAAGAAAAAAAAAAAAACACCAACAGCTATTATCATATCCTTTAAGTGTTGAGTAATGGATATGACCCCAATGCAGTTAAACTTCCACATTAGATACTTAATACATCAATACAATTCCATACACATTGCGCCATTAACCTTCATCTTTCACTTCTGAATTATACCTCATTTTCAAAGCACGCTGTCGTCCATTTCTTCAACATGACCGAACTACCTCAGAATACTCTTTTCTTATAAAATAATACGTCACATAATTACACTTGTTATTTTTTCAAGAGCAATAAATGACACCTAAATTACCCAAGAACTAGATTCAGATTATTTTCATTGTTGATGGTACTTTTTACCTTTTAATACTAACAAGAAATACAATAATGAAAGTTTCATTAAGCGAACATCGTATAAGGAGGACATTGAAAAGAAAAATGCAATAATCTTAAACTTTATCTGTTATCATGTGTTTTTTTTCGGCCATCCTTACAATTCTAGAAGCCACACACACACACACACACACACACACACACAATCTGCATAAATATTCTTCAATTCTACAGATATGAAAACCAATTTCATTTTACGTCTATAACATTAGAACAAGAACATTCTTACTTGCTTAAGAAGAGGCCAATATCTAAATTAAAAAATGCAACATAACAAAAAAGTAAAAAGCCATAATTCATTCCTATAATACATTTATCATTTAATTAATTAAAAATCGTAGAAATACATTTCTACCAACTTCCTGAAGGAGAATATCATCGCTTTTAATGGCTCCGACGTCGTCTATTATCATTTGTTTTCATCAAGGGCCTATTATGCCTATCTAAGTTGTCTTTATCACTATAAAAAAAAAAACACTATTCGAACCAAAGTAATGAAAACCAGAAATCCACGCTCCATAAATTCTTAACTTTCATAAAGTTACAGTTTTAGGCCAACAGTGTCCTCTGTTTTAAACGGACGTTAATCGTCAGTTTTTTTAACTGGAGACTTGAATAATGCTGCATTTAAAGGTTTAAAGGTCGCTCATGAATGGCAGGGGTAAGGGATAGTGACATTGCCTTATTGAGCAGGACAATGACCTAGAAACTGACCATACACACATATGATCAGCGCCCAAGCCCCCTCTCCACCCAAGCTAGGAGCAAGCGGTGCCAGGCAATGGCGGCTGATGACTCAGTAGATAGACCCATAGGCTCCAATAACCTCCCATCCTTAGCTCACAAGGATGGTGAAGATGCAGCGACCAAAGAAACTAACGAGTTTGAGCGGGACTCGAACCCCAGTTTGACGTTCATTAGTCTAGGACGTTACCACATCGGCCACCACACCAATCCGCTGCATTTCTTTTGATTTCGCACAATACAGACACCATATGATTTAATTCACTCGTTTACGAAATTCTGAAGATCCCCCCTATATAATAAAGAGCAAGTGACTACCTATACATATAAACATATATTTTTTTCCGACCACGTTCAGCTCTCCCCGTACTCCGGGTACGAGAGAGAGAGAGAGAGAGAGAGAGAGAGAGAGAGAGAGAGAGAGAGAGAGAGTCTTACCCTGATGAGATATGAGGAGGGTGCGTGTGTGTACATATCATTCCAATATCTAGCAGCTATTTTTTTACGACGGGTCGCGTACACTGTAAGCAACAATGCAAAAACGCTAATCTTTCTCTTCTACCTTCGTCAGCATGTATCTGCTTATGTTCTCCTCATGTTTATTCTTTTATATTTCACTACACTATCCTGCTGCATTCTTGATTATTATTTGCTTCCATTTTCTCTCTTAATTCCTCACAGATTCTCTTTGATATCTATTCTACATGGCTTTTTTTTTACCGGTCCCTTGTTCTTCAATCTATTTCTGCTATTTTTAACGTTTTAAATCAGTCACTGAATGAACAGAAAAGAAACCATGAAACAGAAACATTACTGAAGATAGAAAAAATACTGAAAGAATTACAAATAGAATCATTACTGAGAAAATTAGAAATAAACATTATTGAAAGAATTAAAAATAGAGACATTACTGAAAGAATTAGATATAGAAATATTACTGAAAGAATTAGAAACAGAAACTTTACTGAAAGAATCAGAAATAGAAACATTACTGAGGGAATGAGAAATACAAACATTGCTAAAACAATTAGAAATGGAAACGTGTTAATCTAGATGAGAGAAAAATCCAGTGCTAAATCAAAATAGACAATAGAACAGAGTATCCATCAAAGGCACTGAATTCCATATTAGTGATGATAAAGAAATAACGGCGATCGATTTTCACACAAAATCTGCTTTGATGTAACTTTTCTGTAAATTATGAAGTTGTGAAAACATCACACTATTGCTCTCTGATATCCTGAGCAGCACATTTATAAAACACTGGCTTTGGTAAACGGTGATGATGAGAGGACTGTCTACTTTGATAAGGAGACACGAGACTAGAATTCTATACATTGAATGAGCGTATAAAGGAAATCATAAATAAGGCAATGACATACCTTGTCAAAACTCTGATACTACGACAAGCTATGAGCATGGCAACATAAACACCAGATTGAACATGAAATGTAAGATTAAAAAAAACATCCATATACACATACAGATACAAACATTTTCTAATAGCACCTCATTACCTAGGATAATAATCCGTGGACATCACTAAGCTAACATAGATAGGATATCAGTTCCGTATCCTCTTAATTTCTCGATTATACATTTAACTAGGAAAAGTTGATTAGGTAAAAGGGGCTATGCCAAACAGAAATGTAAATAAACTTAAAAGCCATAATATAATAAAATATATTCGCAGAAACAATTACTTCATCCAACGGTAAAAACTTTGGACACAAATAGACGTTATAATATTTCCTTTACATTAATCAGCAGCATATCTACTAACTATACAAAATAACAAAAATATAATTCCGTAGGAAAAGTTCGTGTCTGGCGTTTCCTCACGACTGCCTCTAATGAAACATTTGCAGCTTTCGTGACAGTGTAGGAGTCACCCAACTGGAAGAGATCAACTTGGGATAAGGAAAACTTGCCCAGTGTCTCGTTCAGTTTTCTGGTAGGAGCTACGTTAATTCTAAGTCTCCTCATGACCAAACTCGATCCTTCCCAAAGCTCCCACTCCCAGACAGTTTAAGGACTGCGGGACAAAAGCACCTACAATGCATGAGCATTTAGTATCATCATTATTTTACTCAGAACACTGTTGTGTTATCTTCAAACTTCGTGCATCCATTTTCCTCATTCTCGTTTGCCTATTCCTTGTGGCGATTTTCATAAAATATGCAGCTCATCAAAGATAAAGCGTAAACTAGGATACATACTCCTGTGTTATTTTTAAAAGTTCACGAACTCAGGAAAAAGGAACATGTCTTTTTTACTAATATCAAAATCATCTTTAAGGTAAAGTTCTTAAAAGTAAGATATATATTTCCATTCACGGGGATTCATAACAAGAAAGTGGACAGAAACTGCTAAATTTCTTAGGAATAAAGAGAGAGTAAAATTCAAAAAATGTGTGAGATATTTCAAGCCTAGATACAATAACCCCAAGACCTAGCAGAAAAAGATTGACATATCAAAAGAAGCACATGGTATTTTCCTCTCTCTCTCTCTCTCTCTCTCTCTCTCTCTCTCTCTCTCTCTCTCTCTCTCTCTCTCTCTCTCTCCACAGAAGTGGAGGAATCCTTTTCAAACCAGGAGCCCTCTCCAATCGGTCATTTCTCGCTGAGTTGAGGATAGCAACGCCATCCCAACATGGCTCGCTGAAAACTGTTAGGGTAACAACCGGTGACGCTAATTTTACTGGCAAAAAAGACGCAAGTAAATAAGTAGACACGTATAAAGATAGATATGTTAGATTGTTCCTGTCAATATGTATCAACATACAAAATTTACTCACATTCCGTTTCTCAAGATGAATCCCTCAGTGAGAGAGAGAGAGAGAGAGAGAGAGAGAGAGAGAGAGAGAGAGAGAGAGAGAGAGAGAGAGAACCATTTCTACTTTTATTGGCGAATGCTTGGTGACAGTCTGGCGTTCGCTTTGCACGCTCCCCGCTAATATGAATGTCAAGGAGAGCTAATATTCCCTGCACTACAGACTTCAAACCAAAATGTTAACGCAAAAGCTAAATAGTCTCAGACTATGAGCAAAGATAATTTTGTGAAGCCATCTTGGGTAAATCCATTAAGAAACTCAAGAAAACCAAAGGCAGGGATATGTACTGAGTTCACGAACTTATACAAGGTAGAAACTGCTACAAGATATTCCTTTTAACTAAAGGCCAAGATGAAAAAGTCCCATTATAGCAGCATCTGGTTTTCTTTAAATTGGTCCCCAATTCAGCAAAATTATATTTAACATAATCGTAGCTACTAGAGAGAGAGAGAGAGAGAGAGAGAGAGAGAGAGAGAGAGAGAGAGAGAGAGAGAGAGAGAGAGAGAGAGCCCATCTTTGTGAGTAGGAGGAATATGATTAAATACCAGGTTTTATTTCTTTATTTATTTTTTTTTCTTTGCTCATGAATGGCAGAGGCAATGGAAAATAACATTGCCCTAGTAAGCAGGAAAACACCCTAGAGACTGACCATATATACATATTATCAGCACTCAAGCCACTTCTTCACACAAGCTAGGACCAAGGAGAGCCAGGCAATGGCTGGTGATGAGTCAGCAGAAGAGACATATAGGTTCCCACAAAACCCACAGCTCACAAGGATGGTGAGATTGCAGCGACCAAAGGAACTAAAGAGTTTGAGCTGGAATCGAGCCCCAGTTTGGCGTTCACCAGTCGTTACCACATTGCCCAAACACAACCACTCTCTACGACAAATGGTCATATATATATATATATATATATATATATATATATATATATATATATATATATATATATATATATATATACACACACACATATATATATATACACACATATATATACATATATATATATATATATATATATATATATATATATATATATATATATATAGTATATTGACGTACTGAATTTGTTCTCTCTCTCTCTCTCTCTCTCTCTCTCTCTCTCTCTCTCTCTCTCTCTCTCTCTCTCTCTCTCTCTCTCTCTCTAAACAATTACATTCAGACGGACGAGTTCAACGGAGACTCAGCAAATCAATCAAACATCCCCTTACCAGATTAGAATTATAAATTCGCTAAACATTAATAAGAGAAATTAGAGTAAACGTTCCAGAGAATGCACTAATGACTTTGAGAAAATTTATTTTCTTTTTTCAGGATATATGACCACATGAAGACGAATATAATTTAAGAGGGGAGATGCTGGAAGGTAATAAACTTTCCAGAGAGAGAGAGAGAGAGAGAGAGAGAGAGAGAGAGAGAGAGAGAGAGAGAGAGAGAGAGAGAGAGAGAGAGAATAAATCAATGGATAATTACTATCATGAGTTTTACTACGTTTCTTTTTTATTTTTTTCATTTTAACTACTATTATTATTATTATTATTATTATTATTATTATTATTATTATCATTATTATTATTATCATATACCAAGCTACAACCCGTGTTGTAAATCTGAATGTCACAAGCATAAGGGAAAGTATCCCAACCAGAATGGAACAAGAAACAAACATAAAAAAATAATATCAGAGAAACAAATATGATAAATAACAAAGAAAAATGAATGAAATAAATATCAAATAAACCATGAAGCGAGATTCACATCAACGTGCTCAATAAAAAAAAAAAAAAAAAGTGTCAAGTTTCACGAAGTCAACTACATGATATGGAAGATCGCTCAACAATATGGTACCACCAAAAATAAAACGGACACTGGGTGGTATGGAACTTCACACAGATTAATAAAAAAAAAAAAAAATTAGATTTAATTACATATCTAGAGTTTTGTAGTCGATTGTATAGTTTGTGAAAATCTAGAGGCAAAGAATAATTCAGAATTAATAAAAATTTTATCGGCAGCGCTACAGATTAATGCCAATATTAGGGATAAAATGTTGATTACATCTCTATTTTTGAACAACAATTCAAGAGGCGAGTCAAATGCTGAAGAACAAATAGAAAGATCTGGAAAACAGGAATGAACAAAAGAAATAAACATTTGCAAATGACATAAGTCTCGAAATATATCCACTCTTCATACAAAGAGAGAGAGAGAGAGAGAGAGAGAGAGAGAGAGAGAGAGAGAGAGAGAGAGAGAGAGAGAGAGAGAGAAATAAAAAATTTGGGCAGCAATCAAATCTGTCGGTGAAAAATACCACAAAGCTACCGGATATGTGTTTTTTCCAAACTGATTACACATCCAACCAACCCCCCACCCCACCCCCCCCCAAAAAAACACTAATTAACTGGCCTGTTTTTCTTCCAATGTTACCAAGTATTATCTCTAGAACACCACAGCACGTACATCTGGGGAGGCCTCGCTCTATGAGGAAATGGTCATCAAACATTAGGGCCAGTGTCCTCTCAAGTGTAAGCCTCTGAAGAGCGTATGTGTTTGAGTGTGTGAGGTATGGCACAAGTGTCTGTATATGGTACACTTGAAAAATTTAATCCGGCAATGGTTGCTGTTCAACGAATATAAAGGTCACCAGTGACCAGTCATTTGGTTAGTTAGCATCATTATACTAGCTTTGGATGAAGCCAGTGTTGAATATCATATCAAATCTATATGTACCTTTATTATTTTAATACAAATTCTAGGAATAAAATTAACTACATAAATGACAATCTACATCATGTTAAAATAATTAGCAATTACAGAAAAGATTATAATTCTTACCAGAGGTTAAGTATAGTGTCATGAATTTAACAGAAAAGAAAATAAATTCTGAAGTACACCTGAACAAGGAAGATCGAACTATGAATATTTATATTATAATATGAACAGAGTTACTATTCTGAAAGATGATAGGATGAAAGAAGAGGCGAGTCACAAAAAAGGTGAAGCAAAAGAGTGATGAAAGCGGGAGAGCTAAAGGGAGCGAATACTAGAATGTAATAAAAAAAATTGAAGTCACCTCTTCCCTACTGAAGCAAAATGTGGATGTTAAAGGCATATGGAAGAAAAAACCGATTTAGCATTAATGATGAATAGTTTCCTATCATATGTAACATAATTGAAAGATAAATTGAAATGTACTAAGAAGGTCTGGTCATATGGGGAGAATAGAGAGTAACTAGCTGATACAAAAAGAGCACAATCCGAAAGTTTTATAAGGAATAGGGAAAGGAATTACTAGATAGGGATAGATAGGTGGATGAAAGAGGCATTGGAAAACACGTGCCATGCAACAGGAAAGGTGCTTGGAGTGTTCTAGGTAGGAGAGCTTGATGCTCAGCAGATAAGGCTAAGTGTGCAAAGAGGATAATGTTGCGGAGGTTACCTGCACAAGAAGTTTGACAACAAATCAGCAATGTAAGTGCGAAGGTATCAGCAGTCATTGTCTCATTTCCATGTTAGGGAGATAACTTATCGGTGAATCTACATATTCTGTGAATATATATATATATATATATATATATATATATATATATATATATATATATATATATATATTTGTGTGTGTGTAACGATAATAAAATAAAAATAAAGTATAGTAAAAAACTACAGCCTAAATACGTAATACAAATAAGATAAAAGAGTACAGCTTACATTAGGAAAAATATAATATATGGCACGAAACGAATTGAAAAGAACATCCATAAGAAGAAAACAGCCAGCTGCACTAAAAAATACTGTGCAGCTCAGCAATGTAACATTTTCATAGTATATGAACTCGAAAACAAAAGGTCATTTATTAAAAAAAAAAAAAATATATAAATAAACATTTGTGTTATCAGTTCAAAAAAATTCACGCAGTTTATTCTAGTCTACATCGTTGAAAATGAAAGCCAGTGATAAAGAATTTTTTAAGGAAGATCCCACTTATAAACGGCGCTAACCTCCTAAAATGCCACGCGATTTAAAATGCAAATGAAGAGTATATGCAGTAACTTTCCCAGTATGTCTGAGATAAGTTAAGAAGACCAACGAGTTGTAAAATAGTTTATAGATAAAAAAAAAACTTTAAAGGTCTCTTCGCCCTGCTGATGCATGGGTACACACGTCCTCACTAACTTCTAGCCTGTTCATTAAAATGACCAGAACGTGTTTTCTTCGAAATAGCTATATTATACATTTATAAGTTCAAATCGATCTAACAAACAATTCATCAAGATTTCATTACATTATTTTCTTCATGAAATGTAAATTACTTCCAAACACATTTCACTCCTTGACGAGGATATGTAAATAAATAAATGAATCCATTAGATCACAAAGAAATGGAAGGAAGACATGAAAGGAATAAGAGGGAAGAATATAAATATCAAATACAATTAACACACTGAAATGAACAAGCATCCGGACGTTTTTTCTCTCTTTTTACACACATGCCTGGTTAATTGTCTAATGAGCAGACTTCATCATCTACCTACCTTCTTATCGAGGAGCTCATTAAATTTTCCCAATCCAATTAGGTAAATGGCTGTAACCTTCGTCATATGATACCGTAATCTTTCTAAATGTCCTTTATTCGGAACATACTTATACCAAAATTAGTATTCTTCAGGTGAATTAAGTCTCACATAAATAATAAATATGAGAGAGAGAGAGAGAGAGAGAGAGAGAGAGAGAGAGAGAGAGAGAGAGAGAGAGAGAGAGAGAGAGAGAGAGAGAGAGAGAGACTATTTTCCCCATTTTATAGTTGACAGGGGAAAAAATAATCCATGACTATATCTGTAACTGATGTATGTAATCAACTATCATTATTACTATTGTTATTATCATTACTATTCGTATCGTAAAATTAGCTATGATCCAATGTCAGAGGGCAATAATTATCATTTTACGCAGACCTCCAATGAACTGAATGCCAAAAGAAGGAAAATCTGAGCTAAATGAAGTACAAATATGATAAAACCATGATGAATATAATATAAAAAAATAAATAAACAATTATGTAATTATACATGAATGAAAAGCAGAAGAAAAAGTATCAGGAAAAAACGTGGCGAAGTGGGGAAGCACACCCAAAGCATTAACCTTCACAACATTCCCTCACTGTCCAATGACTTCACAATCATGGATTGAAAAATACTAATTACCAGTTACTGTAATCATTTTTAAGTTCTTCACTTAGATTAATCTTCTTTAAGATAAATATCTTTCCACGATTGCTTAAATAATTATCAAAACTTTTGGTAACAATTTTGTCTTGAAGATGAAGATCAGAGATGCTATTGTAGTCAGTAAAACACAATATTACACCCACTATACATCAAAACTACATCACATTAGAAACTTTTCTTCGACCAAAAATTAAATAACTCATATATTAAAATCTTTTCTTTTTTCACATACGCTATTTACATACACATATAACAAAAAACATACATTTAAATATATATATATATATATATATATATATATATATATATATATATATATATACTGTACATATATATATATACATATATATATATATATATATATATATATATATATATATATATACTGTACATATATATACACACACATATATATATATACTGTATATATATACAGTATATATATATATATATATATATATATATATATGTATACTGTATATATATATATATATATATATATATATATATATATATATATATATATATATATACAGTACATATATATATAGCGTGAGGGAATATTTTTGTATATCTAACGTGACTTTGCTATATATATATTTTGTTGTCATTTATGAATTATTAATATATGAATTCGCATATATATATATATATATATATATATATATATATATATATATATATATATATATATACACACACACACCTTATCAGTAGATAGGATTAGTTAATAACTTAACATCAACGTAATAGTGTTTTTCAAACACTCATTTGAACATTTGGACGTTTACCGTGAATTATCGCACTCTAATCCTTCATTTGAGCATTTTTCTAATGAACATCTCACAATGGTCGTTTGACCTTACTTATGACATACCGTAAGGGTAAGGACGTTCTTATCAATCTCAATGTTCCTTAATCAGTAAACTAATATTTCGTAGCTTTATCCAACATGTAATTCCTGCTTAATGTTAACCATTGGTTTTAGGGCAATTATGAAAGATCGCTCACTTTCGGTAAATTAAAGAACCACTTCCCTATAGCAGTCATTATAGGCTTAAAGGCCACCCAAGCTAGGACAAGGAGGGCCAGGCAATTTCTACTTAGCTCACAAGGATGGTGAGGTTGCAGCAACCAAAGGAACTAACGAGTTTGAGCGGGACTCGAACCCCAGTCTGTCAGTCACCTGGCGAGGACGCAACCACCAGGCCACCACAACCCTGAGCCTAATAAGAAAATCTCTGCATCTCCAATCTCTAGCTTCATCTAAATACAATGGTTCAGTTTCTTATATTCTAGCTTCGTCAATATCAATTACTGACGAAGTTTTGTTTATACGAAATGAGTCGTATATACCTTCTCTCAAAAATCCATTTGAAGTTCCAAGAACTCGGCCATTTGATTCGTTTTTCTTCTCAAAAGTCTCCCATATTAACATTAGCAAACGTACATTGTCTTCAAATTAAATGGGAATAAAACCAAGCTTTTAAGAATTCTTTCCCTCATTCAACATGGTTAATTTTAAAGTTACCATAAAGCGAAGGAATTCTTAGCTTAAGTTTACTATTGTTAATTGAGGCATTAACATATTTTAAGAGATGATCTCCATACGCTTTGCATCTCGGTTTCTAAACAGATCAATATACAAAGAACTCTTTTAAAAATCCATATTCAAAATTTGGGATAATAAACATTGCTGTAAGCATCATAACATATGTTACGTCTAGCATTCCCAAAAATATCCACTTGAGATCGTTATTCCAAGAACAACTCCCAATCTGATTCTGGGAATCCTCAATCTTTCGTCATTCCGAAGTTCCATATATAGATTCTAAACAATCTTCTTCGATTTAAGCTTTTCCCGCTCTGCAGGGTCGCTATTTCTTGAAAGCCGTTTCCAATTTCTTCTGTCTCCGATGTCGTCCACTGTGAGATCCTTCTTCTCCAAACATTTTAAACAATACCTATCAATATTTCCTTAATCATTAAATCGGCCACCTAAGTACAGTGATATATAAAAGCAGAAATAAAAACATTATTTCCACACAAATAAGTAGATATAAAAAAAATTTAATTCGAGCCTCGATACCTCGTGGATAACGTGAAAAATCCACGACAAAAATGCCAACACCACTTCACCAAATATGTTATCAACAAGAGCATTAACTATAGCCCCAATGGATTAGTTTTAACAATAGAATAAAATTCTAACGAGTGAGCCCTCGACGAATTCATTCCCAAACGTTCGTCCATTATAAAAACATTTTCTCTGGACATCCCAAAAACAACCATTGGCCAACAAATCCTGATAAAGGGATCATCACCAATTATACAGATATCAAACCCCGTTAATCTTGCAACTAAATTAGATTCTTGTGTGTGTGTATGTATATATTTATATATATATGTATATATATATACATATATATATATATAAATATATACATACACACACACACACATATATATATATATATAGAGAGAGAGAGAGAGAGAGAGAGAGAGAGAGAGAGAGAGAGAGAGAGAGAGAGAGAGAGAGAGAGAGAGAGAGAGAGAGAACGTATTTATAGAACAATTATTTTAGAAAAGAAGCACGGGATTATCCCTTATATCTACCCCAAAAAATCAGCCAATTAAGGGAGTACTCAACAAAAATCCTATTGAAAGAAATTACACGTAAAACTATGATTGCATATGTTATAATTCAGTTAGTCTTGTGGATTACGAATATATCATATACATTAGAAATAAACTCCGCACCTGGCTTCGGATAGATTTTTTTTTTTTTTTTTGCAAAGTAAAGAACATTTATATTAATGGAATTACACCAGCTATTGTAAAGCTCGGTCACTTTACAGAGATCTAAGTCATTTATCAACGACGACATCAATATTAATAATAATAATCTGGAAAGATTTCCACAAAAATGTAAAAGCAATAAAATTCTTAAAAACCCATATAGTGACTTGCTCATCTGTATAGTATTTCCCATAACAATATGTTCTTTCAAAACTAAAATGCTACTGAAAATTCCTTCACAGGAAATAATACCGATCACATGAAGTTTAATAAAGAATAAGGCAAAGCAAGGGAACACGTTCAAATCTAAAATGCTACGGAAAATTCCTTCACAGGAATTACCCCATCTACAGGAAGTTTAACAAGGAATAAGACAAAGCAAGGAAACACAACATCCTTATTCCTCAATCTCACAACGGAGAACTTCTGTATGAACTTCAAAGGGATGAGCTGGATAATCTCAGCGGGTCAAGTTACATGAAATTTCTTCGTATCCTCTCGACCGAAGAAGGAGGGGTCGCATTTCTGTAATGATTCCTCCACGTTCCTTTGAGACCAGGAGGCAGATATCTTCTCTAGGGGCCAAATTTTCATTTTCGGCCTCACCTCAATCATCTTCAAGGCCTTAAGGATCCAAAATTGATAAATTAGAAAGGAATTACTTACGAAAACTATGTTCTTGAGTAATTGAATAGGTCACGTTGGAAATATTTTCTAAGACTAGTCTTGGGACAATTGCTAAAGACGACGACCATCTTGCACAAGTAAGGATATTATCTTTCGTGAAAGAGAAGTTTAAAAATAAAATTATAAAAATAAATTTTCAAATATTCATAAATTCTAAACGAGAAACCATTGAACATCATAATATTTTGGAGATGCAATTTTCATTTAAGCCCTTTCGGAATAGGAGTCCTAGTTAATAGTTCTTTACGTGCGGCCCTTCGTTGAAGAAAATAAATTATTTTGTATTTCTTCGATAGGAAACAAAACGCAGGACAAATTAGGGCTATAGATGATTATTCACATATACATTCTATGAACATCATCCATAATAAATATATAAAAAAATATAATAAGACTTTTGAGGACTTGTCTATGTTTTGAAGAGGGCTCAGTTTGGTCCTAAGCAGCTGATTTTCATCTTAAATAGTTTGAGGGAAACTGAAGGTCTATTAAATTCCTAAGTCCCGATCTAACACTTATCTTTGGAACAGTCTTTCATATAGCTATTTGTGTTTTACAACATTTTCCCTATTTCTGAGCATTCTTTAAATTCAGATCTTCCCCGACTATACCATCCACTTAATTATTACAAGGTATGCAGTTAATTCTAAAATTATCATATTTTCTTTCATAAGACCCGGTGATACGCAGCATTTTGAAAGTTTCAATAACCTTCCGTTTTTCAAAAACTTAAGGTTGTGGTGGCCTGTTGGAAACGTCTGTGCCTACCGTTCTGCCGGGCTAGGGTTCAAGTCATGCTCTTTCTCGATAATTTCTTGTAATGTCTACCACCTCACTATCTATGTGAGCTAAGGATGGGTGGTTTTGGAGAGCCTATAAGTCTACCTACAGGGTCATCAGCAGCCATTGCCTGGCCCTCCCTGGTCCTAGCTTAGGTGGAGAGGGGGCTTGGGCGTTGATCATATGTATTATATGGTCATTCTCAAGGGCTATATCACTGACCCTTGCATTTGCCATTCATGAGAGGCCTTTAAACCTTTGGGTTCCAAAATTAATTCCTCCCCGTTTCTTTTAAAATTGCTACTGAACTCGCAGTATAATTCCCTGCGTTCCCTTTAATACCGTTATGCAATAGCAGTGGCTGAATGTTTCTCTACAAAGCGAAATTAATAGGCTTCTGCCCTCGAGCGAATACACTAAACGGGACTCGTATGCTACAATACGTAAATTACCAAAACCAATTTATATTCTGCTCAAATTATAAATACAAAATTTTCTAATTAAAAAGAAATCTAGTAATATTTCTTAATAAGAACCTACAGAGCTTTCCTTTGAAAGTGACAGCGTAACATTTTCAATAGTTTTGCCACCAAATTACCATTCAATTAAAGTATTCTCATCATAAACTTGATTTCTGTCCGTCATAAGAAGAATATCGAATTAAATAGTTGTGTTAACACATTATTCATCCGTTTTCTGAAAGCTCCGATGAAATAAAATTGTCACCGAACAGGATATCAGATTTAATAGTATTAACACGGAAGAGACTCTACTAAGTTTTTATCTAAAATATGAGGAACTATGTATGAATAATTAATGCTATCGGAATGTCCTACTTCAGCTAAAAATAGCCAATGATAAATTAAATTTCAACCAAAATAGCAATTGAAAAATTAAATTTCATGAGCAATTAATTATTATTATTATTATTATTATTATTATTATTATTATTATTATTATTATTTTTACTAGCTAAGCTACAACCCTAGATGGGAAAGCAGGATGCTATAAGCCCAAGTGCTCCAACAAGGAAAAATAGCACAGTGAGGAAAGGAAATAAGGAAATAAATAAACTATATGAGAAATAATGAACAATTGAAATAAAATATAAAAACAGTAACAACATCAGAACAGATATTTCATATATAAACAATTGAAAGACTTATGGTAGCCTGTTCAATATAAAAACATTTGCTGCAAGTTTGAACTTTTAAACTACTGAAACGTCTCACTGCAACCAAAATAACAATTGAAAAATTAAATGTTAGGAATAGACACCAAACAAATCAAATTCACGAAACAACACAGCGAAGAACTAGTCCCGATCAAATTGCAACTCCGTCAACGAGAATTAGTAGTCGAATGACACAAGTGTATAAGGAGAGACGCCTTAATCTGGGACTTTGACGCGATCAAGTTACAGAATGGCATGAAAAGGAAGCATAAATGAAAGATATTGGAGGCAGCTGAGGGTACTGCTGAAAAGGTCAATTGAGTTCGAGCTTGCATTACATGTTTATTGGAAGGTAACTTTGCTTAATAGTTTGCGAGGTGCTGACATCTAAGGGAAGGTGGGACCATTGACATTATTGGGTGAGAGTGTGTGTATATGTGTGTGTATATATATATATATATATATATATATATATATATATATATATATATATATAGGTGTGTGTATATATAAATAATATATTATATATATATATATATATATATATATATAAAGTATATATATATGTATACATATATAAAGTATATATATATATATATATATATATATATATATATATATATATATATATATATAAATAATCCGCATAAATTGGTCCACAGCAGGACAAAGACCTTAGTCGTACTTGGCATCTGCTTATGGTCTTTCTATGCCAGTCTATACCCATCGTTTATACATATATATATATATATATATATATATATATATATATATATATATATATATATAATGTATATATATATATATATGTGTGTGTGTGTGTGTACGTAATAATCGGTAACAAAAGAAGCGCAAAAACAAACAAAATCTATGGGAAAAATCCTGAAAAATAACGGCTGTCTGGTGGCCTACGAGTAACGACTTTTGTGAGGGGATATGAACTCAATATTTTTAAGAAGGGAAATCTTTTAAGGCTTTATGCCGACAGGCAACTGACAGCCGTAGACCGAAGGCTCACATCCTTAGAGAAATAAAGTTTGATTATCTTTGAAGATCTGGAGAGATGGAAAAATAGAGTAAGATATCCTATGAAACCTCTATTTTTGACTGGAGAAGAGACAAGAGACGGAATGTGAAGGGTAAAATAGGCTACGCAATGCTTATTTGCTTACCGCAGGGGACAATATATAATCCTCAGACAGTTCTACCACACAAAAAAATCTCATTCATGAATATCAGATTTTTTTTTGAAAAAATCAAACTCTACAATAAATTTATATTATTTACATTTACAAGTTTACTAGAAACGTCAAATCTTATAAATACAATCGTTACATTTTCATTTAATTTTCTGAAAAATAGGTTTTACATTTGTTACCATATGATTTTATCTGAATATAACTAAATCATTATTAATAACCTGACTCTTTATAATTCAGTCATTTTCCCATCATCATCAATTACCCTGATTTGTACCCCAGCCAAATATATATATATATATATATATATATATATATATATATATATATAAATATATATATATACATACATATATATATATATATACATATATATATATATATACATACATATATATATATATACATATATATATATATATATATATATATATATATATATATATATATATATATATATATGACAGAATGACCCCAAGTCTCGGGCATAGCGGGGTGCTAAGAATTGAAAATTGGTAATTGGAATGTTAGAACCATGAATCAAATTGGGAAGTTACAGCAAGCGGAGAATTTATGAAATATAATTGAGATATCTTGCCCCTAAGTGAAACACAATGTAAGGGGATTGGTAAGGAAATCTTAGGCCAAGGAAATATAAACTTTATATCTATTCGGGAGGAACAGATGGAATTGGAAGAGAAGGAATAGGAATGATGATGATACCAAGGGCAGAAAATGCATTAACTGAGTGGAGAGCTTTAAATAGAATGTTACTTGCAAAGTTTAAATCAAAGCCGTGCAACATGAGTATTACAGTTCACTATGCACCAACAAATGATTCCCCTGAAGAAAACAACGATGAATGTTACTCTTTTCCTGCACAAGAACATCCACAAATATACATTGACTTCCCCATATGGTAATTACAAATATCAAATAAAGCAAATGGTCATCAATAAAGAGAGAAGGAGGACTCTGAGAAATGTAAGAATCTATAGAGGTGCAGATATTGGCTGTGATCACCAGGTCCTCATTACCACATTGAAATTTAAACTGAAAGCACCCAACAAAAATATAGATAGAATACCTAGGTTTGATACAACTAAGCTTTTAGATGATGAGCACAGAGAAACATTTTCAATTGAATGTAGGAATCGATTTGCTGTCTTAGAGACTTTAAGAGACGAAGAGCAGATAATTAATGAAGAATGTTGTGATATTAAGAACATATATCCGTCAGTTAGTAGTGAAGTTTTGGGGTATGAAGTTACAAGGAGAAAGCCATGGATATCAAATGATACTTGGGATACTATAAAAAGGAGACAAAGACAGAAATCGATTGTTGGAAGTTTTCAAGGAAGTAATGAAAATTACAAGGTAGAGCATACTAAGTATTCCAGTATTGACATAGAGGTCAAAAGAAAAGCCAGATATGACTGGACAGAATATCTAGACAGGAAAGCAGATGAGGCTGACAGAGCTATGAATTCAGGGAGTGGCTATGGTTTAAGAATTGCTTATATAATCGTTAATTAAATCTCTACAGGGGCAAAGAAGCAGCATATACCTAAAAAAAAGAGAGATGGATCTGTTATGAAACAGAAGATGAAGCAAGGCAACGTTGGCTGGAACACTTTATTAGTGAGGTCATGAATAGGAGATATGAAGGAAATATTTTGATTGATTTGAAGTCGAAGCTATCATTAAAAGACTCAAGAGATGGAAAGCCCCTGGATATGATGGAATTACTGCTAAGATAATATTGGCCAAAAATGTAGTGATTTCCAGAATACTTACAAGATTATTTTGTAGAATGTGGGATAAAGAGGCAAAACCAGATGAATGGGAGCTAGGAGTGTGAGATATTAGCCGAAAATGAAGTGACTCCCAGACTACTTACAAGATTATTTTGTAGAATAAGGCATGAAAAGGCAAAACCAGATGAATGAGAGCTAGGAGTGTTGGTGAAAATGGTAAACAAGGGAGATCTGACCGATTGAAATAATTGCAAAGCCATCACACTTAAGTCAGTTGCCAAGGAAATATATAGTATGCTTATTCTAAAGAGACGAAAGAAAAAGATTGATGAAAAGCTGGGAGATGAACAAGCAGGATTTAGAAAAGGCAGAAGTTATATACAGACCAACATTCTACGGCAATGTGTAGAATGTAGATATCCACTTTTGATGGCATTTGTAGACTATAAAAAAGCCTTTAATAGTGTACACCGGCCAACTTTATGGAGAGTCCTGCGTTATTATGGAGTTATTCTTAAATAGGTAAATTTGATTGTCTGTTCATGAGCATAAGAAGTCCAAAGTTAATGATAGTGGAGTCCTATAAAATTAATTTCCAGTGGATCTTTTGTGCATAGAACAGGAAGGATTGGACTGGAATGGGAATAGGAAAATAGTTGACCTGGAGAATGCTGATAATGTTGTCCTTATTAGGAAAACACCACAGGATTTATAATGCTTGCTTACCAGAATGCATGAAATATCACACGAGGTTGGGCTCAAGATGAATAGAATAAAGGCAGAGACGATGAGAACAGAATACGCAATGTAAGATGAAATTTCGTAGGAGGGAGAAAGGATTAATCTGGTAGAATCATTTCAATATTTAGGAACTATGGTCTCTTATACAGGTTCTTTACAATTGAAATTTAATGAAAGATTGAAAAAAGAAAATCAGACAATGGCTAGGTTGAGTTAAAATTTGGAAAATCAAATCGCCGGAAATATCATATAAAAATCAGGCCATATATCAGTTTAGTGACATCGGTGTTGCTGTATGGACATGAGTCGTGGTATGACAATGAAACAATATCCAACAGATATTGTAGATTTAAGTACAAAGCGCTCAGAAGAATATTGGGGGTTAAATGGCAGAAAAGGATTAGAACTGTAACTGTTAAGAGAGATTAATCGAGTGTCATATGTGAATGAGATCATAGTGAGGGAAAGATGGATGATTTGGGCATGCTCTTTGCACTCCACAAGAGAGATTAGTTCACAAAACTTTTAACTGCGTTATACAAGGCACTAGAAGACTTAGAAGACCTGGGCCTACATGGCTGAGGACTATGAAGCGTGATGTAGATGATGATGATTGGAGACGTATTGATTTAGAAGCTCAGGATAGAGATAACTGACGAAATCCAACTGAGGCCCTTTGCGTCATTAGGATATACAGTACATATATATATATATATATATATATATATATATATATATATATATATGAACATCAAAATT
>NC_090726.1:54558769-54563769 GCF_036898095.1 Palaemon carinicauda | reverse complement strand
TTTTCATTTTCCCTGTGGTTCTTTCGCATCTATGTATATATACTGTATATATAGACAATTTTTTATACGTGTATATATATGCATGTTTATATATGTATATATACATACATATAGCTGAAGGAAACAATATCAGCTATCATTCTAGGACATGAAGAAAAACGTTAGAAACGTATCAAATATTCGATGGTGGCAAAACAAATCTTTAACCACTGAAGAGTCACGACCACATAAGAAGGTTCCCAAAGGACTAAATTACAGGATGGGGGTCGGGGGGGAGGGAGGAGAATTGGGGGGGAGGGGGAGGATTTTCATGAACAGTGTATTGCAACTATAGAGCTCATCCCCTGAGTCTTGAAACAGAACAATAACATTTTAGTATTTTATCATCAGTCTAGAATTTCATGAACAATATATTGCGACCCGGAACCTCGTTCCCTTGAGTATTGAAATTTTAGGATTCTGAAAGGACGATGGAAGTCAATGTGGATGAGAGAGAGAGAGAGAGAGAGAGAGAGAGAGAGAGAGAGAGAGAGAGAGAGAGAGACATCGGTATAAAAGTATATAAAATAAATTCGCATATATAAAAGCATACTCCCAGGAAAACGTCCATAAAGAAGTTAATCAGTATTCTAAACAAGGATGCAGAAGTACTGACGTAAACACGCGGAAAAAAAAGAAATATAAGGCTAAGAGAAAATGAGAAATTGGTCCCATCAAAACATCTCCGTTGGGAACCTTAATCATGACACTTGGGTGAGACGGAACATTTTTTCCTCGTCTTTTTCGTTCGATGTCACACGATATGAGTTTCAAAAGAAAGAGCAAGTGGAGAGAGAGAGAGAGAGAGAGAGAGAGAGAGAGAGAGAGAGAGAGAGAGAGAGAGAGAGAGAGAGAGAGGGGTAATACTGTAAATGTGACGCACCGTACCAAGTGTTGAAGTGTGACATGTTACGATGGTTTTTTTGGGAGTGTTGAATTCTCTCTCTCTCTCTCTCTCTCTCTCTCTCTCTCTCTCTCTCTCTCTCTCTCTCTCTCTCTCTCTCTCTCTCTCAACACTTATATGCATATTCACACACAAATTTATAAGGGTTACATATATTTCGCGAGGTCAAAAAGTTTACACAACTAATCATATATGTCCATGGTTAATTCTTGAAACAGCTTAATGTTATTCAAACAATAATGGAACATCATCTTATGTTTCTCTTTTTTTTTTAATCAATATATTCTTTTTTCAGTAATATCTAATATATGAAAGAATGAAAACATATAGGCCAAACCATTAATATGAATAGTGGCATGTACTCAAGTTTTTTAATGACACCAGTAGAGTGAAAGAATTTAACTTGCGTTTTTTAATGACATCAATAGAGAAGAAAACATTCCTCCCATTCAACGGTGATCTGAAGGGTCTATCCAGTTCTATTCTCATATTTTATTAAGAAGCAGATACGCGATATCAGAGAAGAGGCAATATAAAACGTGGACAAGTTTGAGCTCTAAGAGCACAGTGTGGAAAAGAAAAAAATAAAATAAATGAGGGGGAAAAAAATAAAAGATAAGAGCATTAAAACTGATAAATAAAAAACACAAAAGGAATGGAATATAAAAAAAGGAAAATGAGAACGTCACGGCAAAAAGGCTTACAGAAGCTATAAATATAATTATGTGGTGTGATATTGTGTGATGGAGATGAATAAGAACTCACCGACTCAGTTATTTACAGTTCTAACATTTTGTACGATATACACACCCATATACATATAAACAAACACACACACACACACACACACACACACACATATATATATATATATATATATATATATATATATATATATATATATATATATATATACACTCACTGATGGCCAGTAAGTCTATTATAGACTGTCATTAATTTTGTATACAATATTCTTAACCATTCAAATATTATGCTACAAATGCCTATTATCATCGAAGTCACAATACATATTCACTGTGAATAAGCAATACCCAAAGGCAATTATATTAACATACCAACCCATTGCTAGATTTGAACCAAAAACCGAGGTTTCGTACATAGGATACATAAACTGATTGCACCCTTCATGGTTAACATTGCTATACTTGCTAAGGCGTGGGTTCAAACATCAATCAGGGTATACCTTAACGTGATTAAAACTGTACTAGTCAGAGCCACCCATACTGCGTCGGTTTGTTGTGAGCCATCAGACAAAATTCTCCTACCACCACCAATCAGCAATGACCAGTGTGGTGATGAAAAACTGGCTAAACCCCAGGCAGGCCAAAAATGAAGTTGGAGGACGTAATGGAATCAGGATCTGAATACTTCAGGGAAATGAAATCAAAAGTCTAGAATGTCAAAGCGGATTACTAAAACTCGAAAATTTATGAAATGAGTAAAGTATTAAAATCAGGAAAATTGATAAATAGATCAAAAGAATGAAATGAAGAAATTCATGTAAAATAAAATTTAAATGTAATTAGAAGCAATTAATAAAAAAAATGTAAGCAATACTTTGATTATCTAATAAAAAGAGAAAATGAGTAGGCCAATATTTAGATATTATTGATATATCAGACCAATAAAGCATTTTAAATCAGAGGAGGTTTATGAAAGATTCTAAAAATACTAAAAAAACAATAAGAGGTTTTCTAAAAGCAGCTCAAAAAACACCTATTATAGGAAAAGCGAAAAGATTGGGAAAAGTCTTAAAACAGAACAACGCAAAGTAAAGGTGATACACTACAATATGACAAGTATAGAGGAAAGTGATTGTGGAAAAGCCGTATGATGGTATGGGAAATGCTACTTTACAATTACGAAAACTGTAAAAATCCACAAATCCAATCGGGAAAATTTAACATGTGGAAACCACACGAGATATTCCATGAAAATAGCGTACAATTTAGTTAGGGATATTTGAGAAATAGTTGAAGCATCAAGACAACCAATTATAGGAGCATTAAGTTGGAAGACAAAAGTAGGAAGATTCAAAGAGCAATTGACAGTGCGATGTCATAAATTAGATAACAAATGTAACTTGTAGCAGGTAAACAAAATATATTTTGAAATAATGGATGATAAGAAAAATTAATAAGAAATAAAAGCCAGCATCTATCATGACCAGCACAGAATTCTTTACTGTTTTTGTTAGCGATAAGTAAAACTAAAACGAGCATAAAATCACGAGGCCACCTCAAAACAAATGAGAACGATAACTGGTGTTAAAAGCAAGATAATCAAAGGAAGATGTCTCTGGGATGTTGAAGAGGTGGAAGAATAGAATAGAAATCAATAAATATTAAACAAAATCATGGTGACCCGAGTTGGTAAAAACGAAGGTGCGGTCTGGAAAGTGGCTATGAATATATTACATCAATGTAACAAAGGGTGTCAAATGATATGCTAAAGAGTGCAGAGAATGAAGGGAGTAAGGAATCACTGAGTCCCATGCGTGTGAAAGAATTGATGGTGTAAGAGACGAAGTATGGGTAAAAACCATGATTAAATGCTAGACTTTGAATGAGTATATATAGTTGGACACAGGAATTCCTGGAACACCTAGCTCTGGAAAATGCACCCTGTCATACCCTTGCTGCGAGGCAAGTAACCTAAGAGGTAATGTAGGGAGAGAGAGAGATGGCAGAGGTGGTAGACGGGGCTTTACACAGGAACTCGAAGAGTAATAAGGGCGACTTTCCTCACGACGAGGTGTGCCAAGAATTCCTGTATCCAGCTGTACATTGTATAGAACTTTGACGGTAGAATTCTAAAAACATGACTACAAATTGAAGGAATAATTCAGTACTTCAGATAAATATACTGGATATATTTCATATAAAAACGAATCTCACTTCATTATCTAACTGCTGTCATCATATTCAATATCATTTTTGTTTATTTCTTTTATACAGAGTATCTCATTTCTGCATTCCTTTTCACATACAAGGATATACTACCTTCAATGGAGTCCCTGTGCTCGTAGAATTCTGTTATTATTATTATTATTATTATTATTATTATTATTATTATTATAATTATTATTATTATTATAATTATTATTATAAAAAACAACAACAACAACAACAACAATAATAATAATAATAATAATAATAATAATAATAATAATAATAATAATAATAGATAAATAAAACCTTCCCATTATCATTAACTAACTTCCACACAGAAATTACTCATTGTGATAAGTTCATTATACGAGCAAAACAGTTCATTATACGAGCAAAACCCATCACAACTTGAGACCACTGAACGAAGAGTTCCTGCTTGTCTGTCTCTCACAAAACTTTGCTTAATAACAGGAAACCCTCCATTGCTTTGCCTGGATGACACAGCCTCCATACCAGAGGCCTTTCACTTCCTTTACTGCAAAACTGTTCAAGTCTTCCCGGACGAGATTTAGTTGCTATTACTTGTGGGTTCAAAATAAGCTCTGGTGCTTCTTTAAGCAACTTGAATTTTGACCTCAACTTTGTACATTTTTTTTCTGCCTTTTGTTATCTATATACAAATCTAAGTTATCCTCATCTGTCATTCATCATACTTAAAATTCTCTCTCTCTCTCTCTCTCTCTCTCTCTCTCTCTCTCTCTCTCTCTCTCTCTCTCTCTCTCTCTCTTTGCTGTTTTACTCACAACTGGAACACATATTCTAAGGAAATCTACTAATTAAGCTGGGGATTCTTTTAGCATACTCCTTGTCAATTTGCGTAAAATAAAATAAAAATAATAGAAAAATCAATGAACGTACCTAAAAAATAAAAATTGGGTCTTACCAGTATACAGTACACATTGCTAGAAAGAAAACACTAAACAACTAATTATAGCAATGCTAATAACTATCCAAACCACAAAGATAAATGAAGAAAAAACTACAAGGAGCATAAACAAACAAACAAAATAACTAAGCTAATATAATACGTAGGGGATGGACGAGGGTACAACCTGACTAGAAAGGTCACATCACACCAGCCCAAT
>NC_090726.1:54536269-54553769 GCF_036898095.1 Palaemon carinicauda | reverse complement strand
ATATATATATGTGGGTGTGGGTGTGTGTGTTTGTGTGCGCGTGTCGCTAAACAAGCATTTACTTCTTAGTTTAAGTACATCCTGATAAAATGAAATCTCTTCGATTTACTTGACATCTTGTGGATTAAAATACCGCCGTTACCTCTTTATCTTAATAAACAAAGGAATTTCCAAAAACTTATATTCATACCAACTCAAGAAAGTTTTCTAAAAGTGTATTCAGAGTTTAACTACTCTAATACAAATACATACTGTAATTGATACAACATTCAATTATACAATTACTTTAATATTTCAGTCAGTTTTGAAATTACAGGTACAGGGAATTTCAGAGAACCAGAAGGACTACTGCATTTATAGTTGCCTTAAAGATTAATTCTATCAAGTTCTTAATTGACGTTATATTATACTAAGTACAAAAGGGATAAACTTTCCACTAAGCTTTTAACCAAATCTTTAAGCCAACATTTGGAGCAACGCAGAATAAAAACTGGGTTTGATGTAACTTCTTTGACTGAAGACCTCAAGATCTTTGAACTCGATTCAAGAAAAGGCGGTATCTTGGAAAAAAAAAAAAAGTAAGTGCAAGAGTTTAAGTGGATCACAGCATCAGAGATTAAAAAAAATATGACTTAGTTAAGGTAGTAAGATGTGATTAGTTTTATATAAAAAAAAAAAGACGAAAGAGTAGGCCTACTAAAATCATAGGAAAAGTCAATGAAGACATTGTTCTCAAGATTTTTGTATTATTTAAAAATTCAGAATAAAAAGTAAGCATTTGTTATTGATACTTCTCTCCAGAGTACCTAATGAATTGCCAATAACTCCTATACTCTATGGAAAAAAAAAAAAAAACATTCGCAATTTAAGAAAATATAGATGAATGTGTTTGGTATGAACTATCACCAACAAACGCAATGTCTGAAATTTTAGTGTAAACTCACTAAATTTATAAAAAATTAATCAAGTTGAATATAAGCTCCTCATATATGCACTACACTGAATGCAAAGTTCACCGGCCAACTATGTACGATACAGTGACATCTTCAATATCCTTTAAAGCATGAAATGGCATTCAAAGTGAATACCAGTATTTCAATACATTCAAAGGTTTCCTTATTTATACTCGTTTAATAACTGACGATTTTGTTCTTTATTCAAAACCATTCAGCAAACTCAACTTTTCATATTCTATGAGAGAGAGAGAGAGAGAGAGAGAGAGAGAGAGAGAGAGAGAGAGAGAGAGAGAGAGAGAGAGAGAAACTAATAAACTTTCATAGAATCTATAAACATATTAATATAGCACAGAATTTGAGAATTAGCAAAAATGAGTTAGGCGAAGAATTGGGAGAGGATAAATGCTTTTACCATGCAGTGCCTACAAGTAAATGAGATTGTATGGAGTCAACAACCTAACAAAAAGGTCAATGATGCTCATGCTAAGCATTTTTTCAAGGGTTTTATAAAATTTTATAAAAATTTTAACATAAGGGAACATTCAGTTTACATACCCATGTACTACTGTAGATAACTAAAATATTAATATCTTATCATAAGGATCGAGAGTATAAACTATGGGTATGCACTCATCTCTCTCTCTCTCTCTCTCTCTCTCTCTCTCTCTCTCTCTCTCTCTATATATATATATATATATATATATATATATATATATATATATATATATATATATATATATATGTATATACACAAATACACACATATATACTCATATAAATATATATATATATATATATATATATATATATATACATACATATAAACATTTTATACTGTCATTACAATGCTACCTTTCTTAAACAATTCAGCTGTCAATCTGAAAGTAAGTAGCCACACGGCATAAGAAATTCCTCCTAGTTCCAAGAATATCGAACAGTCATTCGATGTATGAGCAGAACATCGTATATAAGAGTAAAAAGATTATGAAACAGTTTATAAGTTGTATTCTATTTCTCCTCAAGTTGTATAAATACTATCCAAATATTCAAAAGAAGAAATTTGTGTTTATACCACATGGTAATAAAATAAGGGTAAAGATTTGTAGAGAAACACTTAGGCATTTTTTCTTTAAAACTGTTACATGAACATGGAATCGGAAGATACCTAAAATATACTAAATATTACTATTAAAAAAGGAATCCAGGGGCAATCACATTGAAGAAATGCCCTAACAAGGAGGAGCTTCTCTGTTCCTCCTTCAACGAGCAATGCAAACCGTCTGGTATGATTCAGTATCGCACAGGAGACAGATACAAATTAACATAATTAAGCACAGCCTCCAGCTGTGCCACGGAGAGGCCCACTACTAGGGCCCATAAGATAAGTAGTGAACAGAGAGTGAACGGTGTTAACTCAAGCAGGACAAGTAATGCAAAGCCCTCAATAAATGCGATTCTTGTATGGGCCAAGCACTGCCAAGACGCTATTCAAATTCTACCATACAGAGCTGTGAACCGAAATGACAACAAACAAATCAAACAGGTTATATAGATAGCAAGAGCGAGGGGGCGGGCTAGGAATGGGGGCATGCGACAAACAAACAAAATTCCATCTCGTAAACAAAGCTGAAGAAACAAACGGAGAAGATTTACTGTAGTCGGGAAGATCCCGACCATAACAACGTGCCCCCGCCCCCCTTCCCAGGCCCCGTCCCTCAGCAGCACTTTCGGCCATCAGGGTGTCAAACCCGGGGTGTAAATTTCCCACCAAAACACACTTTTCCATCAATTAACCTATTAGCAAGAGAGGGGAAAAAATTACGTCAGGGTTTAACAATCTGGCAGAGGGAAAGGGGATAAATACATCAACACCTCCAGTTTGGAGTATATATTTATAGAAGCACGGGCGACACTTCTTGCGGTGAGTTGGCACCTCTTCCTGCACGTGCATAGGCAACCATTGCATATACATGCATTCAACGCCAGTCTGCCAGACGTACAAATTAACAAGAGAGTAGTGCATTTAAAATGTGATATCAAGTAAAAACAACCGTAGTGGAACTAATCTAATGACATAGCTAGCCATCACAACCGTCATAATGTATTTGACATTATTTATAAGGAAGCCTCAAAAAATATTTATAACAATTCCACTGAAAGAATAAAAAAAGTAGCGATAAAAAATTATGAAAAATCCTCAAAAAAAGAGAGAGAAAAAAAAAAACCTTGTATGACCCGACCAGAAGCACTCAATGAGTAACTTTGGCTTGAAACGTTAAATATTCACAGTTGATACATTTTACCAGCAAAATATTAAGTGAAATTTTGACAACAAAAATAAGCATTGTTTATCAGTGAGTCGAGGTTCACATAGATTTAAAAGATTTTACGAACCATCATAATACTAATTGAGCAATCAGGGGGAATTCAGATACTGTAAACATCATGAACCAACCTCAACAACTTCCACATTAATTTAAATTAGCACATGGCCAAATTACTCAAGATTGTTTATAGAACATTGTGTGTGTGTGTCAGAGAGAGAGAGAGAGAGAGAGAGAGAGAGAGAGAGAGAGAGAGAGAGAGAGAGAGAGAGAGAGAGAGAGAGAGAATATATAAAAAAAGAAAAAAGTTGAACAGATGAAGAAATGGCATAATTTTTTAGGAAACAAATATTATTACTAAAAAAGAGTTATGATACACAGACAGACACAGACACAGACACAGACACATACACACACACACATATATATATATATATATAAATATATATATATATATATATATATATATATATATATATATATATATATATATATATATAAGTGATAATAATAATAATGCAAAACATTTACAATAATACACAATATGCCTATTTTTACTGATGAGGTGTATTTTTTACCTAAATTTTAAAAGATCCTATCGCTATTTTCACTATTTTAAATGATTACCACTAATGATAAAAAAAACCTTCGTGTTAATTCCCGTAAATTAAATTCTATCATAAAAAAAAACATAACTAAAAAAACACTTACAAAAACAAACACTTTTATTCAACCGAATCCCCTACAGAAAATATATGATAACTGGTGTATGTATATGTATAATCTTAAAAGCTTCCAAAAGGACGTATATCATATTAATTTTAGCAAGAAATATATGTTACAAAAGTGTGTGTGTGTATATATATACATACATATATATATATATATATATATATATATATATATATATATATAGAGAGAGAGAGAGAGAGAGAGAGAGAGAGAGAGAGAGAGAGAGAGAGAGAGAGAGAGAGAGAGATCAGTGTGTACCAACATACTCTTTTTGGTTTCCCAGTTACCCTTAAATAATAATAATAATAATAATAATAATAATAATAATAATCTTTATTTCAGCAAAAGCCATATACAGAGTTACAATAGGAGTACAGTGACCTAAAAAAAAAAAAAAAAAAAAAAAAAAAAAAAAAAAAAAAAAAAAAAAAAGTTGAGATATGAGATGAGATGACATTGTACAGTAGGGTAGCCTTCATTTTCCACTTTCAAGATTCCGGGCCCAGCTACAAATTTCATAATTCTCGGGCGTGAGAGATATGTTCAAGGGCACAAGATCAAATACAGAGTTCTCATTACTTCACACGATAGGTGGAAACCAAGAAATTATCAAAATAAGTTGTCGGCTTTAATTTTTTTTTATTTATAAAACAAAATAAACAGAACAAATAAAGCACTACTTCTGAGAAAAGGGGAGCTTCAAAGAAATATTAACATCAAGGGTAATTAAGTTCAAGAAAATAACCGCTCCTGATAATGACTGATGTCGAAAAATATTCCTATATGTAATCAAAATACTTAAGAACACTTCGAGTATAAAATATATTAGTGCATCGAAATATATTTAATATTTTACTTAGAAAAATTTAATACTGCACACCAACTATACACAAGTGTTACAGATCTTCGTAACTTGCATTACAAAAACATGGGTAATGGTCAAAGACGTACAGGCAAAATCCTTATCATTAACCAAAATCTTTTGTAACACTCATCGTAAGATATTGCTGTGAATATTTTTCTGTATCAATTTTTATGTACCCTAAAGAGACTCTTCTCAGAATAACTAAAGAGATGCTTTTCAAGAATAACTAGCTTGCAAAATAAGAACCATTGTACAATATCACTTGAGAAATACCTGTGGCCTGAAGATGAGTGTGAAAAGCGGCTAATCGAACATTCAACCTCACAATTCTTCACACTTTTCCTTCCCTCTCAAGGCCAAGATTCAAAAGACGTCTGTCAACAGCGACGAAAAGATGAGGTTGGGGTAGCTCCACGGAAGGGGGATGTTGGGGTAGGGTAGGGTCGTCGTAAGAGGCTTCGGGGAAATAGGGTATGAGAGTAAGATTTCGTTTAAGAAAGGAAAGGGGGATGGAGAAGAATGGAATCGCCACTTGACATTCGTACTTTCGTGACAATGTTATTGACCTGGAATATCAGTCCCTCTCACTCTTCGAAATTCCTACACTTTACTGGGATGTCCCTTTGAAATCTGCTTCCCCATAGATTTTACACTAATATTTTTCTTTTCAAAATATATTTTGCCTTTCTTGACGGCTAAAACGTACACTTTTTTATTATAATATGAATGAGAGAGAGAGAGAGAGAGAGAGAGAGAGAGAGAGAGAGAGAGACTCCAATTGCATATCAAAATTTTACAAAATAGAACCATATTTAAGGTATAAGTATAATCTGGGATAAACAATGAAGTGTAAGAGGAAAAATCATACTGAGAGAGAGAGAGAGAGAGAGAGAGAGAGAGAGAGAGAGAGAGAGAGAGAGAGAGACTTTATTTGCCTATCAGAATTATACAAGACAGAACTATGTATAAGCTGTAAGTATAATCTGGGACAAACAAGGAAGTGTAAGAGGAAAAATCATACGAAACGAGAGAGAGAGAGAGAGAGAGAGAGAGAGAGAGAGAGAGAGAGAGAGACTTCATTTGCCTATCAGAATTAGCCTATACAAGATAAAAATATGTATAAGGCATAAGTATAATCTGGGACAAACAAGGAAGTGTACAAGGAAAATCATACTAAACGAAAGGTGAACGATACGTCGTACTGTATATCCTTGCAAGATGCAAATGTGAGAAGGTAAAAATGCATAACCTATGAAAAAGAATTCAAGAGATAAACGTGACAGAATCAGTAGCGAAAGTAAGCAATGAGCCATTTCGCTGCAACATCCACCATCGCTAGTTGGGACCACCAGGCCATTTCATTCTAGGAATTGAGGTTTCGATAACGTTAACGCTATAAACGTGATAGGCAATTTCAGCTCAGGTTTAAAATGGAAAAAGGTAATAATGGTTTTGCAAACCCGGCATCATAAGTTTTTCTTAAGCTATTCCGCCGGGAAACTTTATAAAACATATTTTCATAAATTTTATGGTACATTCAACCCCTTTAAAATTCAATTTCACGCGACTCTTGTAAATCCTTTGATGTTCTCAGTTCATATTACGGGAATGAACTAAGGACTGATTTCTTTTGGCAACGCCCCACAACTCTCGTTCATATAGTGAATTTGTACGATAAATAAATATGAAAACATGGAGCACAAGAGCAGTGTAATGGCATTAAACCAAAGATATCTATAAACAATCTTTAATAACAAATTTTTTGAGGGCTGACTTATTGACTGATACAAATGTTGAAATTTTCAAGACCATTGACCCGTATAAAATTACGACGACAGCTGATAAAGATTATAAAAACACCCAGAAATAAAAATCTCTTGATAATATACCTAATAAACTAACTAAAACCCTACTGTCTTATCGTTAAAGAGGTTCGGGTTATTACCCTAAAAACAACGTACCTTAGAATTTAACACTTTCCCTTCTACAGTAAAAAAAAAAAAAAAAAAAAAAAAAGTAATAATAAATCGGCAAGTCTACATTCCTAAAGATTGTTTAAATTTTGAGCATGCAATCAACTAATAAGTTCTTATCCAGTAATTCTCGAAGCCCACAGGTCTCATTAATTCCAAAAAGATCTGCAGAATTCTATAATGCTAAGAGATTCTACAAATGCTGAAAGGGTCAAAGATTCTCACTCTTAAATTCTTAAAAGATCAAATTAGTCCTACAATAAAAATAACTCGAAGATCACAAGTTTTAAACGCCTTTTAAACACTATTACTAAGTCTGGCTATATTCAAAACAATTTATGCGAGGCTGCGATGATTGATTCTGTACTAGGGTCCTAAAATATCTACCCGTTATGTTATAAAACTAGAAATACTCTACAGGTTCTGATAATTATTTACATAGGGATTTCTAAAATGGTTCACTCCCCTCAGCCTTAGACGTTAAAAAATCAGTTCTAAAACTTACAATGATTACTATTTCAAACATTCCATTATTATTATTATTATTATTAATATTATTATTATTATTATAATTAATTGCTAAGCTACAACCCTAGTTGGAAAAGCAGGATGCTGTAAGCCCAAGGGCCCCAACAGAGAAAATAACCCAGTGAGGAAAGGAAAAAAGGAAAAATTAGAAAGAATAGTGTGCCCGAGTATACCCTCAAGCAAGAGAACTCTAAACCTAGACAGTGGAAGACCATGGTACAGAGGCTATGGCACTACCCAAGACTAGAGAACATTGGTTTGATTTTGGAGTGTCCTTCCCCTGGAAGAGCTGCTTACCATAGCAAAAGAGTCTCTTCTACACTTACAAAGAGGAAACCAGCCACTGAACAATTATAGTACAGTAATTAGTCCCTTGATCGAAGAAGAAGTGTTTGGTAATATCAGTGTTGTCAGATGTAAGAGGAAAGACTATTCGTTGTATGAGTAGGCAAATAAAAAAATGAGCCGTAACCAGAGAGAGGGATCCAATGTATTACTGTTTAGCCAGTCAAAGGATCCAATAACTCTCTAGAGGTAGTGTCTCAACGGGTGGCTGGTACCCTGGCCAACCTACTACCTACTACAATACAGAAATAAAGAATATATTAGGTCCCTATCACACTAAAACAAAAAGCAACTTTGCCCTAAAATTTCCGAAGTCTCTCTTACTTGACGTGCTTCATAGGCACAGTTCCATCAAAATCAGTGGTCTACCGCCTTTCAGTTCTAAAGATTCAATATGAATAAAATTTCCAAAGAACTATTTAGTTCTGAGGATAAGATAATCTACAAAATCCTGAATGTATTATTACTGATATTCATTATTCATATGATTAGTACTATTATGACAGTGATAATAATAATAATAATAATAATAATAATAATAATAATAATAATAATAATAATAATAATAATAATAATAATAATAATAATAATAATAATAATAATAATAACGCTTGAGAACGTTGTAAAGTATGCCACAACAAATGATTTTCCAAAGTTCTACGGACAAAATCAGTTTTAAAGTTTCCTAAATAACTTATATCAGGTTTGGTGACTCAAACATTAAAGGTACAGTACTTAAAATCTAACATCCACTCAACTGTAAGTCTAAAAAAATAAAAATTAACGTCTACATCATCCTAAAATTCAATTACTTCTAAATGACTCAATAATACAGTATGACATTAAGATCATACAGATAGCTGATCTGCCCCAAAAGTTTATTTTATCTTTTCTTCCCCAACTGTATACCCCTTTCATAAATTTCTAAAACGAAACGGTGTCAATGACCTTCGATGTCAGGACACTAGAACACCGAAAATTAATCAATCAATCGAAAACGAAATTCAACATGAAAAGAAATTCAATTGAAAATTTGATTTAAACCCCTCCAGGTTATTAAGCCTACCAAAAAAAAAACTAGATCCACTAGGTTTCATATGATCGATAGATCCATTCACGCTAGAAAATCATAATTTTATTATCCAATCGGCTATAAGACTGCCTTTGTCATAGTCTTTCTTGGGTTAGGGATCCATTTGCCCACAAGTCTACGAAAAAGCCAGACAACTTGAAACTTCATTAGAAGAAAAAAGATGTAGTCCAATGTTGATCCTACGTTCTTGTCAATAACGAACTTGCAATAATCGTTGCAATAATTTATAATGCATTTTGACATGAAAACCGATCGCTCAATAAATTGAAAAATTTATCTAAATAACTTAGAAACTCTACTCAAAAGATACCTTAAATGATAATACCCCACCATCATGGCTTTATTTCATTCACATTCAAAACTTCTTGAACAAAGAATGTTCAATTTCTCTTCTAAACTCTTTCTTCTATCGCAATACTGAATAGTTCTTTCAATTGCACTCTCAAACTTTTGTCAATTCTCCAGCAGTCCCGCGTCTTAAGGACTTCCCAATAGTTCTCCTCACTCCCAAAGCCCCGTTTCCGTCATCCTAATTCCTCAATTTATTTCCTAATCCCTTTCTGTCATTTCAACTCCTTAAGCGAGCCCACAATCCCCAAAATAAATATAAGAGATGATCCCACAAAAAAATAAAAGGTCTTATTACGGGGCTATAAATTCTAGTTTTAGCCAGAGAGAGAGAGAGAGAGAGAGAGAGAGAGAGAGAGAGAGAGAGAGAGAGAGAGAGAGAGAGAGAGGGTTATGATATCAAATAAATAAATAAATATATATATATATATATATATTGTGTATATATATATATATATATATATATATATATATATATATATATATATATATATACTGTATATATATATATATATATATATATATATATATATATATATACTGTATATATATATATATATATATATATATATATATATATATATATATATATATATATACAGTATATATATAATGTATATATACATGATGTGTGTGTTTTGCCATGATCAGCAAAGTTGTACTAGTCAGGACCACCCATACTAGGTTTGTCTGTGAATGATCAAACGAAAATCTCCCACCGTCACCAATCTGCAGTTGCCATCGTGGTGATGAAAACTGGCTAAACCCCAGATATGAATAAGGACATGTCTGAGCCCTTTGCCCTGCAATGGACTAGGTAAGGCTGCATTCGTTATTGTTATATGTATATACCGCAATCAACCCACCAAAAATATGTGAATACTTCCAAGGATACTTATCAGTAGAGGAAGCAAGGTAAACAGAGTTTATTTCAATCATCGCAGGAACAATTACAACAAGAACAAATGGGGGCCAAATCTGTAAAAAAAAATCGGGACCATACGAAATTGCTTAATTGATAAAATGCTGTCAGGTAACATGCTTGCCAATTATTATATAACCCAAGTTGGAAAAGCAAGATGCTATAAGCACCAGGGCTCCAAGAGAAGTAATAAATTTTTGAGTTTGACCTTAAAACATTACAACAAAGATTAGAACAAGGAGAGCTTTTCCAGATCTACTCTCACATAACAGTCGACGACAATTTCAGTTTGTTTGTTATAGGCCATCTAGTATGGATAAACAATCATTAAACCAAGAACAAATATTTAAAAAAACTTTTTCATTAGCTCTAAACTAAAAATATTGACACATTATCACTATAAAATAAAATAAAAATTAAAATAATGAATCACTAGTTTATGATGATCACCGAGGTCCATAAAAACCATATAATTCAAATAAGGTATTATTTTACCATCATAAAAGGAGAGAATAATGAATTTCTCTAAAAAGCTGTTATCACTTTCCTAGCGTAACTGAGACCATTTTATAAACAAATCTTGGACACTCATAAGCCATAATATGAAAACGTCTCCTAGCCACAGAGATCAAAACGTATTTTACCTGGTACCTTGTAACAACCTGGCCATAAGTCTCCTGTCTCAAGCTAGTGAAAGAGACTGAAGCAAAAAGTATAGAAGAAGCTAAAAGAAACAAAAGAATAGTAATAGACGTATGAAAGGACTGTGGATTAGAAATAAAAAAAAATAGGAGTCATACTTATATATAATATGAAAGAAAAACCGGAATACCTAGTGGGTATAAGCTTAACAGAAAGCACAAAATACTTAGGAATAGAGATAGAAGGAAAAGAAATATTTTTTAAAAAACAAAAGAAATTTATGAAAAAAAAACAGAAAAATAGCAAACGTGACCTACTTATTTATAGAAATAAGCTGCCACAAAATACAGATAGCAAAAACATATTGGGAAAAATGTGGCTTTTCCAGGAATTCTGTATGGAACAGCAGAAGTGAAAATAACAGAATATGAAATAAAAAGACTACAACCAATCGAAAATAAAGTATGCAGAAAAAGTTTAGGGGCACTACCATACGCAGCAGTAACTACTCTTCGGGGAGAAATAGGACTGTCAGAAATGAAGACTAGGATGGCTGGAGGAAGGCTAAGGTTTGTGAAAGGGATAGAAGCGGGGAGAAATTATATGTTGTAGAAAATTTTGAAATAAATTAGAGAGGATAAAAGTAATAGATGGATGAAAGATAAGGATATGAAGGATAGAACCTCCAGGGAAATGGAAAGGGAAGAGATCTAGGCCCAGATTAGAAAAGTAGGTAGTGAAAAATGGAAGGAAAATATAAGTGAAAAAAAATAGTTTAGAAACATATGTACAAGAAAAAGGCCAAGTAGAAGAAATATTTTATGATAAACCTGAATCAATTATTAGGTATTAAGCTAGAGCCATCTGTTCAAGATTAAATGATAGAAAGACTTGAAGGAAGTAGAGAGTGTATGCTGTGTAGAGCAGAGATACTTGCCCATATCTTGCTTTAATGCCAAGACCTTAGCGAAGAGAGAATAAAAATAAAAGAACAGAAGTAACCATAATGAGATAAAAAGTAGATAAAGTAAACGTTTTGTTTAAGGAACAAGGATTAGAAAGAAGAAAATATATATATATATATATATATATATATATATATATGTGTGTGTGTGTGTGTGTATATATATATATATATATATATATATATATATATATATATGTGTGTGTGTGTGTATATATATATATAATGTGGAAAAGGGGAAAAGAAAATGAAAGAATTAAAATAAAGAAGAAAACTAAGCAGGTGCCGATGAAAAAAGCAACACTGCCATCAGAACCTGATATATAAATAAATACATGTATGTATGTATTATGTATATATGTACGTATCTATGTGGTATAGACAAATAAATAAATAAATAAATATATATATATACATATATATATATATATATACACACACACACACATATATACATATATATATATATATATATATATATATATATATATATATATATATAATACTGTGTGCACATGTGTGTTATTTTATATAATTATGCTTTAGTACTGCATCCAAACAGCGCATTTTAATCACGTGTATTTTTTCTGATATTGGCTTCTCTTTTATATATATTTACTTACATCAGTTAACCGTGATTCTAAAATGTTGTAGATTAAAAAATATTTCCTTACGTTCATTTTAAACCTTTCCTTCAAGGGAGAAACGGACTAAAATTTTTCTTTTACCGAGAGAGAGAAGAAAATCTAAACGGCCAAGTTTTAAACATAATACTAAGAAAAGCTATAGAGTTACCCATAAATACAAGCTGTGAAAGTATTCACCTGCCCTTTATAAGACCTAAGAACATCCTCCCATTCCCCCATACTAACTGAACCGCCCTGCCTCCCTTCCCTACACCTATTGCTAATAAGCTCTGGATCCCAGCTTTATGCTCAGGCGGCCAAAAGAAGCCTTATTTCTTGGGGGTGCCTGGTGACTTCGATTTACGAAGAGTTCATTGTAGGTAAGAAGGATGAGAGAGAGAGAGAGAGAGAGAGAGAGAGAGAGAGAGAGAGAGAGAGAGAGAGAGAGAGAGAGAGAGAGAGAGAGAATGGGGGGGAGGGAATCCAGAGGTCGGCAAAAACGACAACGACGTCAATTGAAAAGTAAGAGAAAAGTGAGAGAATGAATTGAAAGCCAGTTCCCGCTTCGAAGTTGCAACTTTACGCGTGAAACCAAATTCTCTGACCTCTATTAATCGTCTGATATTTCACCTTAATGCAATTGAGAATTATGACAAAATTAAAAAAAAATGCTAATCACATTCCATGATTGTTCATAGAATTACAGGATTTTGTTCTGACGTTTACTTGGACTGGAGTAATAAAGATCAGGAGTTCCTGTTATTTTCTCTAACATTTAATCAATATAAAATAGACAGGGAGTTAATAGAATTCTTACACACACAGTGAATCCAAAGATATAAAATATAAATTAATTCCAAACTGAATATTTAGGTATACTTATATGAAAATTTATGTTATTTATGATAAAATAGACGAAATAGAATAACCGTAATTTCTATAAAAAAAAAAACTAATGCCGGGTATTCTGAAGTACCTACGTAAATACGAGGATTACTTCAGGAAACACGTAGACACCACTAAGGTAAATGCCTTTATTAAAGAAGATATCTTTAAGTGGGGAAAGCGTTTGTGTATTATCGTTATTATCATTATTATTATTATTAATATTATTATTATTATCATTAAAAGCTAAGCTACCACTCTAGATGGAGAAACAGAATGCTATAAGCCCAGGGGATTCAAAGAGGAAATGTAACCCAGTGAGGAAAGGAAACAAGGAAATAAATAAACAAGAGTAGTAAAGAACAATAAAAATAAAATATTATAAGAACAGTAACAACCTTAAAATAGAGCTTTCACGTATAAACTATAAAAACTTCAAAATACTAGAGGAAGAGAAATAAGATAGAACCATACCTTCAAGTAAGAGAATTCTAATCAAGACAGTGGAAGACCACGGTACAGAGGCTATGCTAGTACCCATAACTAGAGAACAAAGGTTTGATTTTGAAGTGTCCTTCTCCTAGAGGAGCTGCTTACCATAAATAAAGAATTCCTTCTACCCTTACCAAGAGGAAAATAGCCGCTGAACAATTGAATTGCAGCAATCAACCCCTTGAGCGAAGAGGAATAGTTCGGTAATCTCAGTGTTGCCAATGGTATGAGGACAGAGGAGAATGTGGCAAGAATAGGCCAGACTATTCGGTGTATGTGTAGGAAAGTGAAAAATAAACCGCAACCAGAGAGATGGGTCTAATATAGTACTGTCTGGCCAGTCAAAGAACCCAATAACTCTATTATTATTATTATTATTATTATTATTATTATTATTATTATTATTATTATTAATTGCTAAGCTACAACCCTAATTGGAAAAGCAGGATGCTCTAAGCCCAGGGGCCCCAACAGGGAAAATAGCCCAGTGAAGAAAGGAAACAAGGGAAAATAAAATATTTTAAGAACAGTAACAATATTAAAATAAATATTTCCTAAATAAACTATAACTACTTTAACAAAACAAGAGGAAGAGAAATTAGATAGAATAGTGTGCCCGAGTGTACCCTCAAGCAAGAGAACTCTAATCAAAGACAGTGGAGGACCATGGTACAGAGGCTATTTCACCGGGTGGCTGGTGCCCTGACAAAACTTCTACCATGGTCAGCGAAGCTGTACTATATAGGGTCACTCATACCACGTTGGTTTGATGTGAGTGATTAGACTAAAATCTGCCACCATCACTAATCCAAGATTGGCCAGAATGGTGATGGAAACTGGCTCTACCACAGACATGAATAAGAGCATGTCTGAGGCCTATGTCCTCAAGTGGACTAGAAACGGCTGCACTTGTTGTTGCTATATATATATATATATATATATATATATATATATATATATATATATATATATATACATCTGTAAAACTTACAGTAACATGTGGTGCTTAGATTCAAATACCAAAAGGAAAAAAGGAAAACACTTAAGTGATTCCTGAATAGCTCTTGAAGACATCGTAGGTGAAATATTGTGAAAAGGTAATAAATCATATGCAAATATGTATAATTCATATATGCGTGCACGTGTATGCATAAATCTAAAAACTTTAATATTTGAAATGCATTAATGAATTACTAAAACTTTGATAAAGGTGACGATCAGTAACCAAAGAAAATCCGGTAGGGCTTTGACTTTGAAATAAAGTTAATGTTTATAAAAATTTTGTGTATATTTAGAACTTATAAATTATATATATATATATATATATATATATATATATATATATATATATATATATATATTTATAACATTATACCAACGGGTTACGTGTATTACATAAATTTTTTTCGGAGTACAAAGTAGTTTCTTCCACGAAAAAGTGTACGGTATACACGCAAGTTTTCATCTTGTGGTTTTTCTACTTACATATTTATCTCGTTTAGTTTTGGCTGATAAATAATAAAAACGTATATTCAATAAAAAAAAATACTCTCTCCATGTTCTGTTTTTGCATTCGACTAAGATGTCATCTTCATAGTAGGTTTAACAACCACAACAAAAACAAAGAAAATCAACAATAACAATAATAAAATTCTACTTCCAAAACCTATTGACTTAAAACTACAGAAATTTCACATTCAGTCCCAAGAAAGGCAATACCCAAGACAGGGTTCCTCCATAAACAAGAAGACTTCTCTTTGGAATAGAATGCGATTTTAAAAAGATGATGCATTTCTCAAAGGTTTACATTTTCATAAAAAAATATACATACATAAATATGCCTAATCACGAATATATACGTATAATGAATTAAAATCTTATATAATTTGCTTCATAGGAGTTTGTGAGCAAAAAAAAAAAAAAAAAAAAAAAAAAAAGAATGGCCATAAATATGGGAATAGACCAGCTTTGATATTAACTATAGAAAACACAGGCGAAATATAGGCTATAGGACTTTTGGTCAGGGAAAGAATTCAAGGTAAATCAAGTTGTCATAATCACACACCTCATTAAGTCTCGAAGAATAATAAACAATATTCCACTAAGTCCTAAATAATAATAATAAAAAAAATTCATTTTTTTTAAAGTACACACACATATATATATATACACTCCAAAGACATGGACAATAGTGATGCAAATACAAATAGCCAACCAATGAAGGCAATGAGTGACTTCAGTATAGTTCTTTGAAGTCCCATCAATGACGAAACACGAATTCCGAGTCTTCATTCATTCTTTAAAGAATAACTCAGGCCAATTTGTTTATATCATCGCTCATAGTATATTTTCAAGCGTCTGCAAGAAGTCTTAATAATTTAAACACGATGGTTTGGTTACTACAAAGCTTGAAAAAAAGAGACCTATGAAAGGCGAATAAACTAAATGGAGAGAGAGAGAGAGAGAGAGAGAGAGAGAGAGAGAGAGAGAGAGAGAGAGAGAGAGAGAGAGAGAGAGAGAGAGAGAGAGGCATTAAAAAGACTAACGATGCTCAAAGCCATTTGGAAAAGCCATGAGCTAAATAACCCGATGAAATGCATTCCCAAAGGAGTAATAAAACAGAAGAATAACCTTCAACACAACGCACCATCCAACCACATTCGCACCGAGTAAAGTCCCAGCCATAAATTGATACAGTCAAACGACCAGGCCGGGCATATCCAGCACCATGACAAATGGATAACCTGGAGCATTGGATTTGCGACGCCACTCCGCACGGCCAGAATCTATCTTCATAGAATGGTTCAATCAGGCGGTTGTAGCAGCTCAAGGGAAATACATTTCGAAATACACCAAACGCTCTTATGGACGAATATAACGCGTATCGCAAACGCTAGCGAGCGCAGGCGCTCAAAGCTCCTCGAATAAATTCCCAACAGACGACAACCTATAAATTGTCGGCAAGTTACGTCCACAATCTCTAACATTCACAAGTGAATGTATATATATATATATATATATATATATATATATATATATATATATATATATAAAATATACAGCTGAAAGCTAAATCTATTTTTCCTAGAATAGATTCTCAACAGACGTCAACCTATAAATTGTCAGCAAGTTAGGTCCACAATCTCTAACATTCACAAGTGAATGTGTGTGTATATATATATATATATATATATATATATATATATATATATATATATATATATATATATATATATATAATATATATATATATATAATATATATATATATATATATATATATACACACACACATATATATATATATACATACAGTTGAAAGTTTAATTTATTTATCATCGGTTTCCTACGGAATAGATAACGAAAAATATAAGCACTGGCTTATTAAACTAAAGGTCAGACACAGAAGGCGCAAATACGGCCTGGAATTTTTACTGATAAATACATTCATGATTGGAAAAGAGGGAGCCGGTAAGAAATCTTTGTAAAATACAACAGATAAATACGCAATGGAACACTGGTCGTGATAATCTAATAATTCGTTGAAACAAAATGATTCACCATTATTCAAAGGAGTACTATATTGCCTTTAAACTCAAAAATATTATCTAAACAAAATATATTCCGAATTTTCTAAAGCGATAGCCACCTTAAAAATGAAAAATATATGTTGATTATAGCTTTCGTTGTAGAAAATTAAGTTTAATATGAAAAGTACTTTCCACGCTATCCTAAACATCTATTGGAAAATGTGACGGTACTCAATTAGGAATAAAACCCCCTACACATAATACAATAATACAATG
>NC_090726.1:54498769-54523769 GCF_036898095.1 Palaemon carinicauda | reverse complement strand
ATATACATATATATATATATATATATATATATATGTTTATGTGTGTTTGTAACTATGTGCTGACGGAGTTCGAAGACAAGTACTACAGAAAAATGCGCGTCACTCTGGTAAATTACTACCACAGAAATCGGTCACCGGACTTCACTCCATTATATCTATAATGCCTTCAATACAGTCCAACATGACTCGAAAAGTAAAGATGATTATTGCCATAATCGAGGCATTAAATTGTTCTATATAAAGAGATTAATAATATAAACAATAACCATGATTATAGTTGAATGGGTCATCCAACTGAAAGTCACAGCCTACACAAGTTCCTAACCTCCGAATCCCGATAACGTTATCCGCCATATCAAGTGACTAAGAAGTTGGATACAGTTGTGATCACTAATTGAATTGAAAATTAGAGAGTAACATATCGTATCCATCTCTCTCTCTCTCTCTCTCTCTCTCTCTCTCTCTCTCTCTCTCTCTCTCCTCTCTCTCTCTCTCTCTCTCTCTCTCTCTCTCAAATACATGTAGGTCAAATAGCTTTTATTTTCATAACTACGACTTAGGGTTCCTTTATATTTCAAAGGGGGAAAAACAGTTGTTATCCATCAAATAAAATGACAGTTTTATAAGAAACCACAAGGGTGAGATTAAACTTATATAGAATGTACAGACAAGAACACTAGCCAATTACCCTAGCAACTTAATAAAAAAATCTTTTCACAGAAAAATACTGCATCGAAATAAATCAAATTCCTAAACTTCTTGAATGCATCACATCCTCAAAAGCAACTAACTGATAAAAGTGGCTACTTACAATAGCAACCATTGTGCGAGAACAAAAAATGTCAACACTCGTGCCTTTAAAGAAAGGAATGCACATTGAATCTGAAACTGCGCAACAAAAAAAGTTTATTTTCACTTAATAGAGTGGTGAAGGCGCACCCCAAGAGGTCACTTGGGAATCTCCCATAACAAATAAACCGTACACCATCGACCTTTCGACCTCCCACGCAAACCCAACCGCACAAACATCTCCGAACCGATTCTTCTGAGAACCCGTAAACATATTTCCCAACCGGGTATACTATACCAAGATCATCTCGCAAACAAAAGCAAACACTATGCATCTGATGGCTACTCAAGACACTTGAAGAAGAACGAGAACCACTACTCGTCCTTCCACTCTTTTTCCTCCTCCTACAAACTCCTAAAAGCCAGACCTCCCTCGCCCTATGGGCACCATGACAACAATATCCACATCAACAAGAACTAACACAGATCCCCTTGACATGTATAAAAACAGACCTCAAGCTTCGACGGCATGAAACCAGCCGTGAAGAAGATCGCAAAAAGTAGGGGGATAAGACCTGAGGACCATCAACTCTTTGGACATGTTTGATTAAGATATCGACGACAAGGTACTGGCTCCCCTCAGCGGGAATAAGTATGTGGCACTTCTCTCACGTGGCCTGTGGTACCAACAGAATGCTACAGGGGCTCTTGACCCTGGTGAGCCAAATTGGTCTCAAGGGCCCTTAGATTTGGGGGTCGAAGGCCCGTACCCTTCCTTCAACTTATGGATGAGGAATGAGAGGGAGAGATAGAGGCGACAAGAAAGGAGGAGGCAGAGGCGAGCCAGTCAAGGTTAAGATCACAGAATTTCCATACCATTTCCAAGGATAGTTAAGTGTGGATGTCTGAAAGGAGAGGGGTAAACTGTTATCTCCCTGACCATAAGAAATAGGAGACCAATTACCGATAAGCCGTCACGCATACTAAAATCCTTCCTTCTAGACTCTTATCTCCATCATATTAACCAAATATTCCCTTTCACCCTACAGGCCAGTAAACAAGACTTTTCAGACGTTGGGTTATTGGCCTTCACGGGATATATGATATGACCATGAGTTAAATTTGCTGCTACACTCATTACATATTTAATATAATGTTAGAGCAACCAAAACAGTTTCCAACGTTATTACTTGGTATGAGGCAATATGAATATATTCAAAAGATTTAAGTAAGTAAAACTTTTAAAAATTCATTTAGCCTATCGAACAGGAATGTGATTTTAGCTTAACGGCGTTTATTGATAATAAATACTGACATCTTGCCCAATACTACGAAATTAAAATCAAAAGCCCATTCAAAATATGTTACCACTAAAAATGTTATATTACCTAATATAAAATTCCCCAACAAACGAATGGTATTTGCGTTAGTAAAATACAACCAAACAATTATAATAATTTGGTGCAACCACAAATGTAAAGAAATAAGACCAAGTAATCATTAGCCTTCAGTTACTTTCCTCATAGATATATTAATAGACATATGTCCACCTTTCATTTTAAAAGCACCATCAAAAAATACAATACATGCAAACGCGCAAATATATATTCAATTCTGAACTGAACTACTGAATCAAATGAACTTTCTCAACACAAATCGTCTATACACCTGCATCCATCTATATATATATATATATATATATATATATATATATATATATATATGTATATATATATATATATATATATATATATATATATATATATATATATATATATATTATGACAAGTCACTGTACATATTCCTGTTACATTCAGGAAACTGTTCATAGACTAGAAATAACCCATCTCCATCATGATAGCTATATATGCATATATAGGCTAAGTGAGTCAGTTTTATGAAGATTATGCTTCTATTACAGGTGAACATAATAATAATAATAGTAATAATAATAATAATAATAATAATAATAATAATAACAACAACAACAAAGCTGTCTTCCAAAGTCCAAAAACATCCTAAAACACCAATGAAACACTATGAAACCAATAAACATATTTTAGAATGGAATCCGGCATCAGAAACCCACAAAAATATTTCTACTCGGTGCAACTCGATCCGCCCATGAGTTTCTGACGCCATATAAAGTAAAAAACGAGGACAAAACCCCACAATCTCAAAAATATACCGAAAATGAGAGAAAGAAAGTTGTAGTCCGCTTATCCAGTTGGATGGATTTTTAACCTGAACTTTTGTCCACAATCAGCCCAAAAGTTAAGGTCATTTCACCGTTGAAGTTTTGGGCCCTCAGCTGATATAGGTTACGTTATTAAAGACGAATTTTCTTCGGTTATGGGCATAGAAATCGGCCTTCTGGAATCCATTTTCAAGAGCAATCCCTGTTATAGAGTTACTGGTTGTTGAATTTCTCCCGAAACTGTGATTAGTGTTGCTAACTTTTAATAGGCTAAAAAAGATTTGCTAATTAGTTAGTAAGAGTTTCGCATTTTGGAGGAAAAGGGGGCTTTTACTTTTAGATGTTGTGGACATTATGTCTTCAGTTAATTTTCTTTTTCATATTGACGCATATCTTTTTTCTATCTCTTTTTTTAAGATTACGGTTGATCTTAATTTCCCGGATACATCTATATAATTAGTGTTCAGATAAATTCTGGATTTGCAGTCACATTCTTATTCAAAGATGTAAAAATCTCCTATGATTAAAATAAGATCAGCACATAGAGAAGTCATTTGATTTTGAGTCGATTATAATTCATTTAGCCAACAGATATTTTTCTATACAACATTACCCTCGGGGAAGGAACGGCCTCTCAAAAATCGAGGCCGATATTTGCCGAGATTTTAATTAGTACTGAAAGACACACCCTTGTAAAATTCAACCACGCTGCTGTTTTAATTAATCTAGACATTTCATCGTGCTTTTTCGGTCTGAAGGCCTGGTCTCATTAACACTTACTTGGTCTAAACGCTAACCAGACATCCTCCAAGTGTGTGTGTGTGTGTGTGTGTTAAAAATATGTAGAAATCTGTGGACTGAAAATGAGAAAAATTCAATCGCAAGGATCGATATATGGATATATGATAGAGCATCCATTTTTTGTAAGGAAAAGTGAAACATTAATATTATGAAGATCTGAGAAAGTTATACTGTATATCAAAGTAAAAACGAAGAGTAACGCCTGGTGAACTGGTTAGAGCAGGTGAGGTCTTTGAAATTTAAAAATCTGACTACACCCAGCCTTTGATAAAATCAGTTAGCTTTAGATGATGTAATGTCAAATAAATGACTGTTATATTGTTAAGGCGATTAAAAGAATTAAGGATTCGCAGGAGGAATACCAGAAAAAATAATGAGATAAAACAAAACTAAATGGGTATTGTTTTAGAAATATCGATAGGTTTGAAAATACTTGGTAGAACACAGGTAAAGACAAACGATTGCTAAATAAAATTCCTTAAACAAAAGAGAGATGAAATCAGGGAATTATGATGTAATAAGGAACAAGATTATTGAGGATAGAAAACAAAGTGCAAATTAAAACAACCATGATTGGATGTCAAAGTAAATCGGAGGGAATGTGAAATTGACATTTAAATGCTGATTTAGAAGAGACAGAGAGTAAAAGGATCAAAAGATTATCATAGAGAAACGGTCAATTGTCTGCTGAAGATATTGAGAAGTATAATACTTTATAACTTGTTAATAGAATATCAACATTAGTTGAAAAAACTGTCCCTTCTCAAAATGAAACAAGTGATGGAAAACATATTTAAGAAATTATAATACTGCTTTGAAAACCAGATAGTTATCGTATTTTATTGACTTTTCTGACAGACGAAAACAAGAGATTTTGTGAAACAAGGGGGGGGGGGGCAAACATAATATATATGTTATCTTGGTGAAACCACTGTTACTTTAGACAAGACTGTACGTATCCTGATTCTTTAAAGTGGAACGAGATGTGTGTTAAAATGTTAAAATGACAGCACTTATGAAAAAGTAGGGAGGAGCTACTGTAGTTCGTTAAGGAATATTTTATAATCAAGTTAAATATCAAACACGTCTAATATTATGCAATCAAGAATGGGTCCCTCTACTGGTGTTAGAGAGGAAAAAATTGTCACTGCAGGGACACAGACGATCAACACTGAATATACAAAACAATGGGAGCAAATTATCAATATTCATTAAACCAGGTAGAAATCTTTAATCATTTATCAGTTGGACTTTGTCTTGAAAACATTTATTGTTGACGATAAAATAACTTTAAAAATGGCGATGACCTATGGGGGGGGGGGAGAGAGAGAGAGAGAGAGAGAGAGAGGGTTGTGGGTCGGTAGTTCGAGCCCTACTAAACTAATAGTTACGGTGACCTAATTGTCCATGTTGGTGTTTTGGGAGGGTCATCACCAGCCACTGCTTAACCCACCAAGTAGGGGATCTTGGGCACTGATCATAAGTATATATGGTCTGTTTCAAGGACTTTGTTCTGTCCGTTGTCTATGGCACTCATGATTGACTTTTAAACTTTTTATCTACACCTTAGAAAATTTGGAGATTGGATCAATATCATTTACATCGAGTCAAACGATAGTCATTAATGTTGATACAATTAACATATTCTGTACATGAAAACAAGCGAGGGTCCAGAAATACGAGACATACATTGTATACGACTGAAATAAACTGAAGATTCATGCCATTACCATTATAACTGCTGAATGTTTGATGTTAAAAATTGGCTTTAGAAATAAAAACACAAAAGAAAAACCCCAGTGGTAAAAAATAACCTAACTAAAATCTTCAGAGAACCCACGCTCTGTCTATAAAATACAGTACACAAACCTGAAACGAAGCGTATAAGTTACCGCATATATCCTGTTAAACCAGCCCAGCACTAACGACTCGAGTGACTTCTGACCAACTGCTGTATAGGACTCAAAATCAATGCTAAAATGACAAATTCAAGCGCCATTTCTTTCTTCAATAATGGAAACCGTGACGTGTTTCTGATGAATTTCAAAACGGAACTAAAGGGGGTCAACGTTAAACAACAATATACATACATCTCTACGCTTTTTGTATGTATGTATGTATGTATATATAATATATACATACTTATATAAATAAATGTATATATATAATATATATATATATATATATATATATATATATATATATAATGCACATATATACACACACACACACATATATATATATATATATATATATATATGTATATATTTATGTATATATAAGTGTGTGTGTGTGTGTAATGGCTGCCTCACAAATACAGGTAAGATGTTAACCAAAATAGTTTTCCATATCAAACCAATAATAAAATAATTACAATTATAAATGCTAAAAAACAAAGACACACTTGGTGAATACAGGTTACTTGATTATCTATGGCATTAAGTAATATAAGAGCTGAGGTCCTTGAAAAAGGACTAAAAAGGAGTTATGAACCCATCACACGACCTGAAACTGCAACCCTTGCAGAGCAGGGTCAACCTGTCTTCAGAGGTAGTCATCTATGGAATAGCAAATTTGAGGAAGTATTACCAGCGTAAAAATCTATTATCATTATCATCATGGTTATTATTACTGTTCGTTAAAAAATGACCCTGGTTACTATTACAGTGAAACTATAAAAAAAAGGTTAATCAGTCAATGGAAAAATAATAAAAGTATTACATGAGAGAGAGAGAGAGAGAGAGAGAGAGAGAGAGAGAGAGAGAGAGAGAGAGAGAGAGAGAGCTGTCGTGAATATTGTAATTTTCATCAGCTGTCGCCCTTAGCCTGCTGCAGAGCAAAGGTTAACATATTTCGGCCCCTTTAGCTGATGTGAGAGACACGGTCAGTCCCACCGATTTCATAATCCAATCCCTCATTCTTTCACGCAATCCCTATATTATCTTTTAGATACTTTCCAACTGAGATCACTTTTCGCGAGGATAAAAGTAAAAAATTACTTTCATTATGGGAAATAAATCAATACAATGAGTATTCACAGATAAAAAAAAAAAAACTAGCTTTCTCTGATCAAAGAAGTCAGGTGAGAATATAATTCATATGATAACAGAAACTCGCTTTCAATCTCAGTAATGGGAAAATCGAAGACACGTAAGGAAAAGGTAATAAGTGAATGAGTAAATACGAACGCTAGAAAAGTAAGTTTGTAACAATGACTCTGGCGTAAATATCATTAACTTCAAATATGAAAATAAAGGTGGTAGCTGCAACATACTGAAGTGATCAGGGTTGACTACATAAATATGATCGTAAGATATAACCGGGTCATGGTAAAACTTATTGTATATAACATACTAAACGTATTAAAAATTAATATTTAAAATATATATATTTTTTTTTACTAACATATCCCATTCTTCATAGTATGAGTCAATCTAAAAATGCAATATTTATATATAGGAAAATAAAATAAAACATAACTAAAAAATAGGGTCTGAAAGGATGCCTTAATACTAAAACAAGTCTAAGAAAGTTCTGTTAGACAAGTCAAAGGTTTGATACTGTCAGGCACAGTTAAAAGTTTGATACTGTCAAGGGTTTGATACTGTCAGACACAATCAAAGGTTTGATAACACTGACTATTTTATAATCACCAACGAGAGCGAGACCGATATCAGCGGCATAAATACTACATTTAATTAAATGAGACATAAATGAATAGTGGGAATACTGAGTGACGCTGATTATTTATGCTATTTCAACATGTACATTAGTGTTGACAGGATATAGAAAACACAGCAATAAGCTCTTCTCAATGCTCATAGTGTCTCCATTTGGGCGGGGTTAAAAGCCACCAGCAATGCTTGGGGTTCGGTCGGGATAAGTTTATTTGCCTTACAATTTCGTTGACAGTCTGACAGACAGGTAATTAAAGTTATCTCTTATATAATCTTAATAAAAAATTGTAGTCTTATTATTTACAATATTTCATCTTATTGTTAATGTATATTATTTCTTCCAACTTAAGCATTGAAGTCGCCAATCATAATTTTCACATCTCTCTCAGTGATGAGAAAGTGTTTATGTATAATATTAGATGAAATACAATCAGCAATCAAGCCACTCTTTATTCTTATAACGGACAAAAATCCCGGCCGAGTTACGCTGGCTAACTTGAAGGCCAGCCGAGTTGCACCGGACCAAAAGTTGTCCCATAACCGACTCCCGAACTTTCGCAGTAGAACGAAAAGTTATCCCCAAGTTAGAATATATACGTCACGATCAAATGACCATTAAATCAGTACCTCCGCTCTGACTGGACCGTATTTTCCATTAAACGTATCGATACCACATTCTTCACTCCAGACTGCCGTCACCATGACACGAATGGACTGTACCCAAGACTTTCCAAAACTCTAGTCCTGACTCCTGCTATTTTCACATCGAAAAGTAAAATAAAATTTCTAGCTACAAATCCGAGGGATATACAGTAGTCATCGCACAAGATTTAAAAATAACAAAGCATTTCGTCACGCTATTTAAAAGCCCTATTCGAATGACTTCTGCGATTTGCTTGATCATCTGCTTTCATTTTACTGTGACACTAGAGATACACCTTCCACTTTATGAGTTCACATAAAAAAAATTTCAGAATAAAGATTAACTGTTGAACGTTTTCCAGAGTCGTTGACCGCAACACTATCTGCGAAAAGGGGACAAAATTAGTTTTTAAACAAAATTCCAATGCAAAAATATACTAAAACCATCGAGAAAATTTAGCATGTATGTCTCCAATATCCCCTAAACACAGAAGTGTATATTCAAAGTACGATCTTACTATTAAATTTTCCCATAATATATAATATATTACAGTTCCGACTCATATCTATTTCTAAACTGAATTACCTTAGCATAATGCACATAAATTACATCTTTACAGTATTTACTTTTTCTAAGATACAAATTTTCCTAAGCCACTCCGTTCGTACACTCTTGAAGTTACCTTCCCTGCATCCATTCCGAATCAGAACAACAGCGCCAACAGTTATTATACCATATATAATAACAAACCTCGCCCTCCAAAACATCCCTGGTGATAATCTCTGTTCTCCATCGACACTTGAGACTTTAATCCGATACACCAACAGATTCGGAATAACTGGTCTATTAAATGCGCCGTTCGAAACTTATGACACCAGCAGTATAAACTCCCGGTTGAATAAACACCAGTGACATGGCACTTCAAACGAAATACAATCCGAATGGCCCATTAAAATAAGCTACTGAATACCACCATTAACACGGTATTCAATCCCATGCTGATGATTGGCTTTTATGCGCTCTCTCTCTCTCTCTCTCTCTCTCTCTCTCTCTCTCTCTCTCTCTCTCTCTCTCTCTCTCTCTCTCTCTCTCTCCTATATACTCATTTCAGCCACGAGTTTCTTTTCTTCTCAGCCAAAATATCGATGGTTGCTAATATCTATTATATGATGTTCTAAAAATAAAATTACATATAATTACTTAGTCCAATTGTCACGGTTCCTGTAATAATCATAACAAAATAATTGAAAGCCAACATAGATACACGTTCTCGTTCACGGAGACTCCGTGGTCACATGGTGAAAAAAAAAATATCAGAATTACATCGAAATTAAAGGAAAAAGTAATCAAAATAGGAAAAATGAAAATAAAAACAAACAAGTATTAATGATGTGGAAGAAAGCAATCCTCTAAATAACTTATATGAAGAATATATGCACGAAAGCCTCTTTTATTTCATTCCTCATTAGCTATCTTGGAAAAGCAAGATGATATAAGCCAAAGGGCTTAAAGCTTATATGCGCACACACGCACACACACACACATATATATATATATATATATATATATATATATATATATATATATATATATATATATACACACACTAGTCCACTGCAGAACAAAGGCCCCAGACGTGTCCTTCCACTTGCGTCTGTTCATGGTCTTTCTATGTGTCAGTCCACGCCCGTAATCTTCCTTAGTTCGATGATCTATCGTCTTCTCTTCCTTCCTCTGCTTCTTTTACAATCTCTAGGGACCGATTCTGTTATTCTTATGTCCATCTATTTACTGACATTTTCATTAGACGTCCTAACCATGTCTATTTCTTTGTCTTAAAATTTCTTAAGTTTCCATCTAACTCTTGTTTAAGTTTTGGTTAATAACAACTAGTGATTGATAGAACATTGATCAACCTATCTCATTTCTATTCAGAGAGCAATTAAATTCCCTCTCTATTATTTCTCTCCTTATTAGTTATCTTTATTAATTTCGTGAGTCCTTTTAACTCTTATTTTCCTTTTACCGATATATATTCGCTGTAAGCCCTCTAAAAAAAATTCTTCCTTCCCTCTAAAATTCTCTATCTTTTTAAAAAAACTATCTTCCTGTGAGCATCAACCTCAAAGTATAAATATCCTTCTACTCCCATTACTTTTTTTTTTTTTCATCCATTTCCCTCTCAAAGCAGCTCCACTCACGCTTGCACATTTCCTACTCTCCCTCTTTCGGTCTGGGTGGTAAGAGATCATACAAAAGTTGAGAAATGATAAACTTCAAAACACGAAACAACAAAGGCCTTTCTTTCTACCAGGAAAGACATAAGCCCTTTAACGCCACGCCACTCTATAAAAGTCTACACCCACGTGTACGGCGGCTCATTAAATTTGTTGTAACTGAATTCTATACCTGACAGCACAAAACTAACATTTCCACATGTCTCAACATACCACCCCGGGGGAAATGCAGTTCACAACTGGGATAACAAAAAAATAATCATCTAAAAAGCTGGTGAAGGTGAGTGAGTTTCATTCCTCTCGAAAGCCAGTAAGAGAGAAACAAAGGAAAATGATATCTAAGCCTCAGTCCGGGAACATTCAAACACTATTCCCATCTCATCTCATATCGTTTGATATACTATCACTGCTGTTAATAGCTAGGAAATATTTACTCATTTATCAGACAATAGATACCTTTCATAGTCAGTCATCCTATCTCCATGTCTTGCTTTTGGTTTACTCTCCGAGCAAAATCCAATATTTACCTTCGAAAATACCATTCGTTTACTCTACTGCGGTGTGACCACCAGTTGCTCTGCGAGTGTTATACGTCAGGAAAATTTCGTTTGACATATCACTTTAGAAGACTCGTGTCAGCAACCAAAACAAAAATTGTTTATATGAAGACGCAAATAGCATGGCGGAAAGAGATGTCAGAATCAGAACTTGATTCGCTAAGTAATATTTGTAACTGACGAAAAAAATTGATGTGTATGAAATTGTTCGTTCCTACTTCTGTGCTACATAATGTCGTTATTTTTCCTGTATATAATTTCATAATAAATACATACCAGATAGGTTTCATCAGATAAGATTATGACAACGACTATAAGCCTACACAGATTGTATATTTACTAAACCGACTTGAAGTAGATATGCATATTTGTGTTTATATATATATATATATATATATATATATGTTTATATATATATATATATATATATATATATATATATAATACAACTATATGCATGCATGTACGGTATATACATATGTACAGTATATATGCATAAATAAATACGTGTGTGATACATAATATGAGTATTTGTTATTAGTATAAATTTGAATTCAGGGCGCTGCTCACGGGCAGCCAAAGAGATTGTGAAAGTTTCCTTTGAGATAGAAACTGGCAGTGATTGGTGTCCCTTTTTTATATAGAAGCTTAATGGAGAGAACATGAAAGCAGTATATATATATATATATATATATATATATATATATATATATATATATATATATATATACATATATATATACATATATATATATATATATACATATATATATACACATATATATATACATACATATATATATATATATATATATATATATATATATATATATATATATATATATATATATATACTGCGTATACCGTATATATAATATATGCATGTGTAATCTAATATATGATACAATACTGAGAGAGAGAGAGAGAGAGAGAGAGAGAGAGAGAGAGAGAGAGAGAGAGAGAGAGAGAGAGAGAGAGAGAGAGAGCAGTTTCATAAAAAAGTATCGTTTGTAAACTGTTCTTTTGCAAATGGTTTAAAACTTCTGAATACATATAATATAAAATACAGAATGGTACGCAAAATGTTTTTGAAGCACGAGAAACACATGAAAAATATCAACATGTTGGCACATGCCAAAGTGCACATCCAAATGTGTGAATTGTATTTGCACGAGCATACACACAATTATATATATATATATATATATATATATATATATATATATATATATACATGTGTGTATATATATGCATGTGTGTGTACTTCAACAGTGAGACGTTCCCAATCATAACCTAAATACTGAACTGTAAATGAATGCCGAGACTGAAAACCTTCAGTTCATCATAGACCTTTATATAAAGTACATTACCGTTAAATTCGGTTATGCATCACGCTGTGATACAACAACAAAAATATATAACTATCGAATAAAAAGCAGTTAAGAATTGTACACCAGGGAAAAAATACCCTAACAATAGAGCGAAGGACGTGACAAAATAGAATGGAGGACAAAAATGTCCTTGACACACAAACACACACACACACACCCGGTAACCCCCACCCTGGCAAACACATTAAAACCCCCACTGCCTAACTCAAGCCATCCAAATCTTAACCCCCACCCACACTACACTTAAGAGAGGATGGGCATAAGAGAAGTAACTCGACCATTATCTGTAGTCTATTGCAGCTCTTGAGAAGTCAAGGTTACGTGTCTTGGTAAACCAATGGCAAAATGAAGATGCAAGCGCTGCTAACAGCTTTCTTTTATGAGATGAAAAGAGGACAAGATCATAATAAAAAATATAAAATTTGTCATATAGTAAACGCTGATAAAATATAAGCTAAGAACAAATTATCAGTCAATCTATAAAAATCGTTTACTCTGATAAAATATCCTTCGTTAACTTTGCTAAAATGTCCTTCGTTCTCATAAAATATCCTTCGTTAACGAAAAAATATCCTTCGATAACTATGATAAAATATCATCAGACAACTGAGAATGCCACAAAATATTAAAACATTGACACTGAAAATCAAGTAAAAATATTATGAATATTTAAAAAATATCAAAGTTGGAAAAAACCCTTTACCGAGTAAATATCCGTATTCCTGTTAATATTTGGAATTTAAGTCAAGTAAGAACTTGGCGAATTCCTTCAAAGTTTCTCTTACAAGAAAGACACCCACTATGAAAAGGCTTTTTCCCGTTATAGGCGAAAAAACGACTACCCGAGGCACGCCCGTGAGAGGAATTTAATATTGAGTCTGGATTCGCCCTTTCAAATTACTAGCATATAGAAAGATATTTTAAGAGCCTTAGCATCTGATATAGTGAACACCCAGAGCTCATCAGTATTAGAAATAATGATAAACAAATGATATGGCTTTTCTATATATTATGATTTAGATTGATACTTTACTTGCTAATAACGTATCAAAACATATTAAAAAATAGTTCAGAAAAATATTGAAATATCTCGCTATATAGGTAATAATCATATCACACAAAACCTATGTTCACGCATTATAGAAACACCCACATCTTTATGTGTTCAAGAAAGGAGGATAATCCTGTTCACCACCCACAGCCTTGGCATTCAAAATAAGGTCAAGGACATCAATCCCAGGTCACTGTCAACCCACATTTGAAATAAGTAAAAATTTCAACGCCGATGGAAGGCAACGCATTTCTGAATACAGAACCGCTTAAAAATTACATTCTAACTTGAACGATTACTTCAGATTAGAACACAAACACACAAATGCAGGCGATATTCACAACAATGATATTTCATGGAGCCAGCAGTAAATAATAACCCAAGATAACATGTGACAGTCGCATTCGTTTACTTGACATTTTAGCTGGGGAAAGGGAGTGAAAAAGAACGAGAGCGGAGGAGATATCTTAACCGAATTGCCCTTGCCTGGTCTTTAGGTTTTAGCTGCTTACTTTTTATTTTTTTTATCATTCATAAATGTAAAATTGTATGGCACATATGTGATTAGAATGTATAGGGATTTGACAAAAATTTTTCTCCTTGCAACTTCTTAAATGACCAGCACGATAATAAGCGATACAATTCCATGAACTGTAAAATAAAAATATTTATGTAAATATAAAATATTGTAAGAATGTAAATGTGCATTTCATAATAAAAGATAAAAAAAGCTTGTAACAACAACAAAAAAGCACTAAAAGTAATCACAAGAAAAATCTATAAACGGAAACATTATTACCATAAGTAGTTGTGTACATAACATAAAAAGGCAAAGTTTAAATACAGACAAAATAAGTGGCACCAGTTTCAAATTTCAATTTTCCTGCGTGTAATAGAAAAGCCCAAAAAGAACAATATATGATCGAATATTTTAGCGAGAGGGGGGGGGGGGGGGAAGGTAGAGGAGAGAAGACAGGAAGAGGGTAGGTCGTCATTATAAATTACTGTAGCCCACCATAGGCCTTCGAACCCTGATATCATCTCTTACCGAAAATGGTCACAACTTCATTACATTCCCTCACCACACCCCTCGTTTCCCCTATGATTTATCAGAGAGATATTCTGTTACGATACTTTCGACTTATCTCTATGTGATAACTGCTATAAGAATACTAGGGGACGTCACATAATGAACGACTGCAAAATAGCTTATTTGATTCAATTTAAGAATGAAGGTATTAATATAAAAACCATGTACCATTTCCGATGAGATACTATACATTACAAGAGTATATTAAATATACAACAGCAAAATCAACAAATAAGATTTATAATATCGTCGAAAAAAATACTCTAAACTATAAAAATATAATAAACTGAGCTATGATCTTAACTGTAAGATTATAAAGCTATTTTTCACATGTTAGCTTATTTTTCAATATAAATTTTTTTTTTTCAAATTCGTGAACATAAAACTCAAAATTTAAACAAAAAATGTACAGTGGCAAAGTTAAAAGTACAATAATTATTTCAGTTAGTTTAAAGTACCGTGGTTTAAAAAACAAGACTATTATCAACCTTAATGATACCATTAAGGTTTAAAGGTTTGTAAGTCTCTCATGAATGGCAGAGGTAACGGATAGTGATATTGCCATATCAAACAGGACAATGTCCTAGAGACTGACCATATATACATATGATCAGCGCCCAAGCGGCCTCTACATCCAAGGAAGGGCCAGGCAATGGCTGCTGATGACTCAGCAGGTAGGCCTATAGGCTCCCCCAAAGCCACCATACTTAGCTCACAAGAATGATGAGGTTGCAGCGACTAAAGGAACTAACGAGTTTAAGCGGGACTCGAACCCCAGTCTGGCAATCACCAGTCAGACACGTGGCCACATCGGCCACCACAATAGAGCAGAAATTCATATACAGTACAGCTAATCCTATTCACTTGTAAGTCTTGCGCACACCTGTAAACAAAGCCTACGATGATCTGGACAGCGAAAAGGAGTTGTGGATCATCTAGGATAATCTTGCTGTGAGAGAGACAAGACTTTGGAAGAATCTGGAATCTGGTAAAACCTATATACGTTGCAGGGTAAAGAAGGCCTTCGTTAGTTATGTGCAATAATACATGCACACACACACACACACACACATATATATATATATATATATATATATATATATATAAATGTATATAGATATATATATATATATATATATATATATATATATATCATAACAAAGACAAGAAAACTTATAAGACTTAACTAGAGTTAGTAATTTCGTCTTATTGATGACATCATCGTATTGTGAGTCAGATGTTATCACCAATAAGACGAATGTACTATCTCTAATCAAGTCTTTTCACTTTCCCTTTCATGGCTATAATACATATTTATGGTCATCGAGTTTCAACTGTTTTGAGTTCACCACACACAGACACACATGTACACGTACACACATACATATATATATATATATATATATATATATATATATATATATATATATATATATATAATTAATAGCCAAGCTACAACCCTAGTTGGAAAAACAAGATGCTATAAGCCAAAGGGCTTAAAGCTTATATGCACGCACACACACACACACACACATATATATATATATATATATATATATATATATATATATATATATATGTATGTATATACACACACACACTAGTCCACTGCAAAACAAAGGCCTCAGACGTGTACTTCCACTTGCGTCTGTTCATGGTCTTTCTATGTGCCAGTCCACGCCCGCAATCTTCCTTAGTTCGATGATCTATCGTCTTCTCTTCCTTCCTCTGCTTCTTTTACAATCTCTAGGGACCGATTATGTTATTCTTAATGTCCATCTATTTACTGACATTTTCATTATACGTCCTAACCATGTCTATTTCTTTGTCTTAATTTTTTTTTAGAATATCCTCTACATTAGGTTGCTCTCGTATCCACGTTGCTCTTATCCTGTCTCTCGGTGTTATTTCCATCATTATCATTTTTATAGCTTATGTTCTAAGGTTTTAGTAAATATATATGCATATATATACACACACACACACATATATATATATATATATATATATATATATATATATATATATATATATAGTATACATATGCGTGTGTTTATTTTTTCATTCGTTGTTAAAGCATTGCTAAAATATAAAGAAAACAAACTAATTGTTAGTGCATAAAATACAAACTAATGTATATATGTGCGAGTTTAATTTTCCATTCCTTGTTAAAGCATTGCTAAAATATAAATCGAACAAATCCGTGTGAATAAAATATGAACGAAAATAAGAAAATATACTCAAAATACAGTAGCATAATACAAATCACATACACGCACGCCCACCGAATTACGAACTGTGCCAGTGCACAAAGGGCACTCCCCGCGTTGCGTGCAACACAGTGACAGCCAATCATGCAGAAATTGGTGGTACTTAATGAACCACTAATCAAGGTGATTCCACCCAAGTTTACCTATCATAATTCTAAAGGGGGATAAGTGCCCGCATGACCCAGGCGTATTTGCATTACGGATATTGAACAATAAACAGTAAATCTCGTGTTTTATTTAGGTGTCTCGAGAGGAATTTACTCACAGCTAGTGCTACATTCATCATCATCATCATCATCTCCCCCTACGCATATTGGCGCAAAGGGCCTCGGTTAGATTTTGCCAGTCGTCTCTATCTTGAGCTTTTAATTCAATACTTCTCCATTCATCATCTCCTACTTCGAGCTTCATATTGCCTTGAGAGGTCCAGCTGAACCTTTGGTGAACTAATCTCTCTCGGGGAGTGTTAAATTCACTTTAAATTAATATATGGAATTTACAAGAGACTAAAAATTGCCAAACACAATGGCTAGAGAAGAATGGTAGTAATGTTTGACTGCTTAAAAATCTCATCCTCTTCTATGAACCAATTATTTAATTAATGTGTAAATAAAAATTTTGGGTATGAATACTATTATAACTATGCTCTCTTTTACGACCCAATACGTCATCTAATGTTAGGTGAATTGTAGATAGATGGACTACTACCTTATAATCGCCATGGAAAGCTGATGGCAATATTAATAAGAGGAACAATATGATATATCAACATATAATGAAGACTGGTAACCCACACCAATAAAAGAAAAAGATAAATTGTTCATCTAAAATTTACGGATGCAGTATGTATAAAGCCTTTGAAATTAAGTCATAACTTTTATGAAGAGCAAAAACAATAAACATTAGGTAGCCCACATCTATTAAAGCCTAGAAACATATAAAGAAAAAATCCCGTAGATATATATTTCTTTAACTTATTTATGCTCATCCGAAACAAATACTTTAATTTTCCAGTCAAAATTTCATATTGAAACTGATATACTTATCTAATAATCATTTATGATGCTTTTAAAGGGCACTATAAGATATGGCACGTATTTTAAAGATGAACCCCAGAGTAAAATTAATCAATTAATAGGATTCGAAATTTCATCTATCACAAAGTATTGGAAATCCTCTAAAATATGAGAGAGAGAGAGAGAGAGAGAGAGAGAGAGAGAGAGAGAGAGAGAGAGAGAGAGAGAGAGAGAGAGAGAGAGAATTTATTTGTCCCAGTAAATGCCAGTGAAGTACTGCCTTGACATTCTAGAGATATAATCAATTAAGAGCTAATTAAGGAGCCCTCATCCCCTACATATACCCAAAAGGACACGAACACAGAGGTAGAATATACATCTGCATTATTACACGACTCGTCAACTCCTGGAATGAAACTGGGGAAAGGAACAACATATCATACTGAGGGGATTTACATATTATATTACGAAAAGCGATTTTGTTTTCTATCCTCGTGTACAACTCCCTTCACAGCACACTGTTGAAGCCTTCGTCTAGTTTAAAATAACAAAAGCTGAAACATGTTGACCTTTTAGAAAATATTCAAAGGTATTAATATTTTTTAATTATAATTTTTAAGCAAAAGTACTTTTCTGAAATAGATTATATGAAAGAATAATTATGACCCTTATCCATGTCATAATGTAAAAGGATATTTTTCAAAATTTTAATTCCAAAAAAAAAATAGTAATTATACACAAACACTAACAATTCTATCATTTTAATTGGTACATAAAAGGCCACTATTGGCCAAAATGAAATGTTATGTTTTCATGTTATAATCTTGGAAGGACTTAAAACTATAGTATAACACATATAGCAAAAGTAAAGTTATCAAAATTACATACCTAAAAAGCACAATCTTAAGCCTCCAAAACACCTAATGAAATAGGATGGAAATAGTATTCATGTATGTATATGTATATATATATATATATATATATATATATATATATATATATATATATATATATATATATATATAAATATATATATATATGTGTGTGTGTGTGTGTGTGCGTGCTAAGATCATTGAAATGTTTCTGAATCAAATGAAGTACGTTCATAAAAAGATACTAGACAAGGAGAGAGAGAGAGAGAGAGAGAGAGGAGAGAGAGAGAGAGAGAGAGAGAGAGAGAGAGAGAGAGGGGGGGGGGAAAAGCAGATTTTTTTCTGCCACTGCTTCAGTTCATATTTAACCCTTGACTTTTACTGTATTAAAGCAATATACAATAAAGAAGGTGATGACGCCAGTGATGTGATATTCACTTAAACCCAAAATGAAATAGGAAACTTTAGAAATAGCAATTAGAAAAGTGGAAAGCAAAATCGTTAAGCTCTCTCTTCCCTCGCTAACCATGCAAACTCATAAATAAACTCGACTAATTGGTAATCATCCTGTTACTTTATTCATTAGGCTGTGCTCCTTATAATTCTTATTATTTCCATCATTGTATTAGTTTGCTATGTAGAAAAATAGATAACAAACACATTTACACTAATGCAGATCCTCAATTCCTTCAGCGATTAGAATCTACAAATGTGTAATTATTTCCTAGCTGCCTCTTCAAACTAAGTACGCTGTTATGAAGTGTCCCGATACAAAGCATATATATAATTCTCACAAAAAATTGTGGAAAATAATTAATCCAGCATATATGTAATTCTTATTAAAACAAATGTGGAACATAATTAAACCAGCATAAATATAATTCTTATTAAAAATTGTGGAACAATTAAATCAGCATATATTTAATGCTTATTAAAATAAAATTGAGGAACATAATTAAACAAGCATATATATTTGTTGCTTCTATAAAACATATGTCAGATTAGCAATACTGAGGAATTTGAAGCTGGTTTACTAAAGATCAAGAAACAAAATGTTTAACATTCCCACGCAGCAAAGCTGAGCTCGACAAGGAAAAGGAAAACAACATTTCTGACCCCATTCGATGCAGGCCTTTAGGACTAATAATGGTGCCATTAAAACTAAAAATTCCGCTCCCTGTTCACGCTACAATATGCTTTGAAATCTGTTTGGCTACATCGTAGGCTCAGATTGTTTCTGTCTACAAGAAATTAGATCGTTTATATGCAAAGTTATTTCAAGAAGAGATTGGATAGAAAGTCCGTGTTTTAGTAACATTTAGAGGAACATCAAAATGGGCGATGGTGGAATTAATATAATAATACGGTGTTCAAACATATTTACTTTCAATGCCTATAATTTATAATGGATGAAAATAAAAAGGACAATAAAATGAACACCTATTTCCCGTAATGAATAAAAAAATGGCAAAAGATGCAATACTTATAAGACATGAACTTTTAATCAGGAGTCTTTTAAACGAAAGGGATTCGGTTCAAATTTACATCAAATACATACACACACACACACACATATATATATATACATATATATATATATATATATATATATACATATATATATATATATATATATATATATATATATATATATATATATATATATAGTGTACAGTACATAGTTACACAAACAAACCTGGTTAAATAGCATTTTATCTAAACAAACGACTACACAAGTAACCGGACCTGTTCGTTCATGAGAAAACTTTTTTAATGCCTCGAATTACGAGTTCTTGCTACAACAGCCATTACCATCGGATAGATATTAACGCAGATGAATATATCTATGTTATGCACTTAATAAGGAAAGGGGAATTGGACAATGAAAGCAAAACCGAGAATCTGAGCTACCCAATATTTTTGAGAGCGTCTAATTGGTCAATTTCAGCGGGCAACATGGAATTTACATAATACAAACTAACAAGTGGTATTAAAAAAGCTACGTTTTGCTTAAAATAATTCAGATTAAAAGGATAAAACTAATTGAACTAAATTCTATCATTAAGAGGCCCAAGTGCAAGTAAAAATAACACTGAGACAGACTGAAGAGTACAGACCAAACATAACCCATATCACTCTTGAAAATGACTGACACACAAACCCATACGTATTTCTCAGAAGGCCGGATGTTATACCTTACTACCTCAAGTGCGTGAACTTGACCAGGTAATACTTGAAATGCTTCTTGAGGCAGAGAGGCCACGACTGATAAAATACATTATCCCAAGCAAACAGTCGACTACTAAAGAATGTTAAGCAGTATTTCAGAAATTTCCCGAATACATATACTATACACACACACATATATATATATATATATATATATATATATATATATATATATATATATATATTATATATATATATATATATATATATATATATATATATATATATAATGAAGTGGTAAACGTGTTCTAAAATAAATTTAAAAGTAAAACATGAAAAAGTACCAAAAATCCCAATTCTAATTAAACTCATGTGATTATACATAAATATACGTCAACAATTAATAATCAAAATACACAGACAGACAAACATTATGTATGTATCTATAGAGAGATGGATAAATGAGTATGCAGCCATGCACGCTCACATGCATATGAGCACTTTTGTGCGTGCACGTGAATACTGTGAATGCAGAATTTAGGAGGAATCTTCACCCCGAAAAATGCACAAGTACCTTCTCTGCATTCTTCCCATCAACCAGATTCCAAATGCGCTCTTCAACAGAGAAATAAAAGTAAAACCGGTCGTAGGAAAATTCATGCCGGAAATATAATACAATACATTAGTTAGTTAACTGATGAAGTGAAGAAAAATACCAAGTGATGATAATGGAAATAGCCTCGAGAATTTCAGAATAAAACGGAAAACGTTATTGGGTGGAAATAGTAATTTGTCCTTTTTTAGAAACAACTCCCTCATATACGGATATATATATATATATATATATATATATATATATATATATATATATATATTTATATATATATAAATAGATAAATATTTGTATGACAAGGCTGGATGAAGGAAAGTTATAAAAATAATTGCTGAGAAGAATTAGTGTGCCAGTGTATAAACAAATTAATAATAGAAGATATCATAAGAATTATTGTGGTAAAGAGTTATTTAGCATAACATTTTAGGTATACAACGGGATTTTGACTGAGAATATAAGATATGATGAAAGGATTTGTTATAGAAAAAAAAAAAAAAAAAAAAAAAAAACTTGTGGTAGGATCGATAGAGCCAATGTGGAGGTTGTTGAGGATATATAGTATAGAAGAGAACTAATTGAGAATGACTGACAGTTTTATAATGGAAAATCAAGCATGCCGGAATATGTGCATAGAGCATAAACTAGTTTGGTTTAAAAGTGATTCTGTAACAATGTTGCATGACTTTCCCATATTTCTTTAATATAATTATGCTGTTCTTTATACAGTAAGAGTTTGAAATAGGAATAGTCTTCATAAGAATAGAATTTTGTTTATCATTCAAAAACATGGAAATAAATCTAATCATATCCTTGTGTAATGAATGATGTCAGTCACAATAGGTGAACAAAAGAAGGTAACATGATGTGCATAAAGACTGCTCAAAGGCCTGGAGTATCTATGGAACATAAGAGTGAAATTATATGATGAAACTGTTGAGCCAACTCTCCATTATGGGAGTGAAGCGTGTATGTGGAATGTATAATAAAAAAAAAAAATTCTGAAGCTACTTATATATAAAACAGAATAGTCAGAATAAGAAGGTTATTGGTGTGGAGGGAACTTAGCCAGTAAGTGGGAGTATATATTAGACAAATAGTGGTATGCGTGCAAAGTCACTCGATGTGCTGCTGATGAGCCTCCTTTGTAGAAAAAGAAGATAGTATAGAGGAATTTTCTAACTTCAATCAACGAAGTTAATGAATGTTGGGACTAGTCAATACTTCGTTGGGTGACGACCTAAAGAAAGGATACAGGTTATTAGGACAAAAACCCTTGAAGAATGTATGATCCAGGGCGAGGGCTAGCCATCATTATCACATAAATACTTGGGGAAAACCTTCTGACACCAGACCTTCATAAGAGAAATTTTTTTTATTGTGATATATACATATATACATTTATACATATATATATATATATATATATATATATATATATATATATATATATATATATATATATATATATATATATATATCAACAGGGGTAGTTTACTGAAAAAGAATAGGGCAGTTTGTGCACTTCAATAGAATGGTTAAAAGACTCTATCTCTCTCAATCTTAGGTCCAAAGCCACTAGTACTGGCACTACAATGTGCAAGTGCCACTGCAACGTAAAAGAGCTTAACCCAATCAATGAATCAAGCCGCAGCGTTTCATAGTCCGGTTGCCATTCATCCTACTAGATCGCCACTCAAAAAGAAATGCTTGTATTTCAAATTGGGGGATCACGTTTATATTGGAGAGGACTCTACGCATACTTCGTGCGTCACAAATGCTTTTCAGAAAATTCACTGAAATGGTTTGGAAAAAATCACAAATATTGAAATATAAAAGTTTTAAATCAATTTAGTAAGAAGGGTTTAAAAGAGAACTTCATATTTGACAAACGCATTGTTTAGCATTGTAAATCAATAAACAATAAGTATCCTAAGATGTGAACGTCTTGAAAAAACAAATACTTTGCTATGATTAAGTACTTCAATCATGAAGGTTGCATGGCCATAAAATCACATCTCGTTTTCGCAAACACCATGAGAAGGGACAAGAAGGTACCTCTTTATGCTGTCCATTTATTGTTGACTTTACCTGTAAGGCTGCCTAGAAGTGGGCGGAGATTTAGCATGTAGGAGTGGGAAGGTGATGGTTTTTCCGTGAGGTCTGACCTTCTACCGGTGGCCCAGTACGGTTAAACATGAATGTACGCTGGTCGGGACATAATATTCACTGCTCTACCAAACCGGTTTCATTCACAACCGAAAGTTTGTCCACGAATTTGAAATGCCTGTCTACAAAATGTTTTTGGTGTTGATGCAAAATTGTATATATATATATATATATATATATATATATATATATATATAGCATTATTATTGATTTTTTAAGTAATAGATCTCAAAGAGTTGTTGTTGATGGGCACCATAGTGATTATAGGAATGTGATATCCGGTGTTCCACAGGGTAGTGTTCTTGGCCCATTACTTTTTATACTATATACACATGACATGTGGTTTGGCCTAGAAAACAAGCTTGTTGCATATGCAGATGATGCTACTCTCTTTGCATCAATTCCATCCCCTGAATGTAGATCTAGGGTTGGTGAATCCCTTAATAGAGATTTAGCTAGAATTAGTGCATGGTGCAAATTATGGGGTATGAAGTTGAATCCTAACAAAACTCAAAGTATGATTGTAAGTAGGTCAAGGACGGTGGTTCCTCAACATCCGGATCTCAGTATTGATAATGTTTCTTTAAATATGTATGACTCTTTCAAAATTTTAGGTGTGATTCTCGACAGTAAATTTACTTTTGAGAAACATATAAGGTCTGTGTCTTCTTCAATTTCACAAAAAATAGGCTTATTGAGAAAGTCTTTCAAGATTTTCGGTGATCAATCTATTCTGAAGAAGTGTTTTAATTCTTTCATTCTACCTTGTTTTGAGTATTGTTCTCTTGTCTGGTCTTCAGCTGCTGATTCTCATCTTAATTTGTTGGACAGAAACTTACGGTCTATTAAATTTCTTATTCCTGATCTAGATATTATTAATCTCTGGCACCGTCGTTCAATTAGTTCATTATGCATGTTGCATAAGATTTTTCACAACTCTGACCATCCTTTACATTCAGATCTCCCTGGACAATTCTATCCTGTTCGTAATACTAGGCAGGCAGTTAATTCTAATAGCCAGGCCTTCTCCATCACGAGGCTCAATACTACGCAGTACTCTAGAAGTTTTATTCCAGCTGTGACCAAGTTGTGGAATGATCTTCCTAATCGGGTGGTTGAATCAGTAGAACTTCAAAAGTTCAAAGTTGGAGCAAATGCTTTTTTGTTGACCAGGCGGACATAGTCTTTTTATAGTTTATTTATGACATATTTGTTTTTGATGTTGTTGATAGTTTATTATATGACATGTCTGTTTTGACGTTGTTTCTTATTTTAGAATGACTTATTGTTAATTTGTTCTCTTCATTTATTTATTTCCTTATTTCCTTTCCTCACTGGGCTATTTTTCCCTGTTGGAGCCCCTGGGCTTATAGCATCTTGCTTTTCCAACTAGGGTTGTAGCTTGGATAGTAATAATAATAATAATAATATATATATATATATATATATATATATATATAT
>NC_090726.1:54486269-54493769 GCF_036898095.1 Palaemon carinicauda | reverse complement strand
CACGCACAAAGAACTAACTGAACTACAGTGCCAGATTAGAGATAATGAATTTAATAGATTGCAAGATTTCGTCTAAGAAATTAATGTAACAGCCAGCAACTGAAGACCAGGCAAAAGAAGAATACTCAGAATATGATAAAATGGAAGATATAAAATATGTCTTCAGGACAGATGAATAAAAAAATATTTTGAAAACTTTTTGTGCAATTAAAGAAGAAACCGATCAAATGTGTTTTTCAAAAGTAAATTTGCAATAAAAATCACACCTAGAATTTTAAATGAGTTGCATAACTAAAGCAACATTGTCAATGTAAATTTCTGGCTGTTGATGAACAACTGTCCTTGCCCTATTTGAAATCATCCGTTGAGTTTTGTTCGGGTTCAGCTTCATATCCCATAATTAGCACCAAGCACTAATTTTGGCTAGATCTGTATCAAGGGATTCACCAACAAAAAGCCTAAAACCATGGGATGGGATTGATGCAAAGAGAGCAGCATCATCTGTATAAATAACAATCTTGTTTTCTAGGCCAAACTAAATATCATGCGTATATGGCATGAAATGTAATAGGCCAAGAACGCTACTCTGAGGAACACCAGATGTTACACTCCTGTAATCCCTATGGTGCCTATCAACAACTATTATTTGTAATCTATTACTTAAAAACTCAATAATGCTAAGAAAAGACCCAACTACTCCCATCCGTATAAGTTTAAGCTTAAAAACAAGGGTCTCATGATTAACCCAGATAAAGGCCACGATAAAATCAAGGACAATCATACAAACTTCCTGACCACAATCGATGGATTTCTGTACAGCATTAGAAATTGTAAGAAAGACATTACATGCGCCAAGACTTTAGCCAAAGCCAAACTGCAAACTAAGGAAAAAGATTATACCAAAAGCACCCAAAGGAAAAGATTATACCAAAAGCACCCTAAGGAAAAGATTAAACCAAAAGCACCCCTGAATGCTTTCAGGAATTAAATCTTCCTATTGGGGTCGATTCATGAATGTATCATCTGACGAATGATTCAATGGTTTCAAAAGAGTCTCTCTCATTATTGCAAGAAGGTTTTTCTTTTTCAATTAGGATTTGTCGCATGGTGAATGGGTTGGGTTATTTGAGAAACGCACTGAATTCGTGTGAGATTTTCTTTACGTTCTACAAGCTCGAATTTATTAATGGGTGTTGGTATAAACATAGTGATGTAAAAAATATTGCAGCTAATGACAACCCACCTACCAACCTATCCCTCAACACTATAGCCTCGTTACCTTCCGTAATCAAGTGCACACAAGAATAAATATAGACTAACTATCAATCTCACAGGTACACACCAAATGTCCCTATAAGAAATAGAGCGCATTGTTTTCACAAAGTAGTTACCGAGAGGAAAGCAATCAAAACGAATGAATTTCTGGTAAGTTGTAGGCTGGCGAAACATTCGTGTGAGAAACTCATTTTGCCCCTGCAAATGCAAACTTTGATGAAATTTGCTAATCTTGTAGCCTTTGCGTTTCTCGGAAAGAAACGCTCTATAAGAGACAATAGCTCTATAATTGAACAGAAGAAATGATTCCAAGCCCGAAATAAACTACAAATTCAGAATAAAAGAAATTTTGTTATTTAGTAAATATATCATTTTTGTTTTTCTTCACCTACAAATTATATTTTATCCACCCTTTGTTTAAAAGCACACTATATTAGTAAAATTCTAAAAATTTATGACATTTAACATAGCTTGACGAATCCTACATAAATGAATTGAGTTATCATTAAATTTAAACCATAGAAAGTGGGGCCAAAATAACAACAGACTTTACTAGCAACAAAGATGAAACAGAAATAGAACAATGGCATCGAAAACTTCACAGACAAAGGACAAGCTCGCACTGAAAGAAATGAGCATGACAATAAACCTAGTTTAAAAACATAACGGTATATAAAAAATCCAATATAATATTCGGTAATTACATAAAAAAAATCCACTTCACGTTACCTTTATAGAATGAGGAAAATATTTCTGGTAAACTAAAATAAATAAGATTATGATATTAACAAATACAACTAAATAACAACACAAAAAGAAGGAATTATTCGGCCAAAGAATCAGATCCACATTGTACGTCAATTTCCTCGCTTGGCGTCCAAGCAATTCATTCCGCTTTCAATTGGTTGCGAAACCCCTCAATGATCTTGAAGATAAGAGACTGATTTGACACCGTAACGACGAAGTCTAAAATAAGATACATCAGTATAACAGTAAGAAAAATATTTATAATTTCATAAAATATAAAGGTACAACACGCTGAATTTACAGGTCACTAAGAGTAAGCCACTCAAATATCAAATATTGGAAAATACGAAACGATATTTTTTCCCGTTCTGGGAATAATGCGACAATTCTGAAATGGAATTAGAGTTCAAAATAATACAGACCAAATGTATGAAACACTAGTGGAGTTCTGAAATTAATTTATGAAATGGTTGCATATAGGCAAGCAAGTTGCGAAAACATTAGAGCAAAGTAAATTCTACGAGGGCTTTCTTGTTATCAAAAATGAAATATGGAACATACCATTCCTATCTCACCCCACATGGTTATAATTTGCGGAATAAAAGTAGGAGCCAGGCAAAACATTCCGCAAAAATAGTAGGATCAAATGTGTAGCGCAGCAATGTGAATGTCATTAAAAGAACTCTTGATAACTTATTTCAGCTTGTTGAATATTATTCAAAAGCACTTCATTGTCATTAAAAAACCAGAGAGAGAGAGAGAGAGAGAGAGAGAGAGAGAGAGAGAGAGAGAGAGAGAGAGATTATGAATCATTCATTCTCAACTGTAAAATAAGGACTAAGAACAAAACAAATATTCTAACTTGGTAATACTACCACACAGCAAAAAAAATCTTTTTGATTGCCACTACTTTTCTAATTTCTTGCATTGGCACAGCAAATTCATTCAGGTTGCAAGTGTCCCCGTCTTCTAGGTATGCAACAAATCACGAGTGAAATTTCCTATATGTATCAGGCAAGTAACATACTACCTAACTGCGGGTAATGTATAATATTACATTAACGTGACATCATCGATGACGTGATCACCATGCTAATTGATAATGTAGCGAGGAAAATGCGCAACACAATTACAATACTGTCTTTGGTTATGATTATTCTGAATATTTCTTCTTCCTCTTTCCAACCTCTAGGTCACAAAATTTCTCCTGGGATTTCAATACGGGAATTACTGTTCATATAAGAAACAGGATAAATAAAAGTAGAAGAGACACATAAAACCTTAATTTGAATCTTTGCGAAAAAAAATTTATTAATGTCAAAACAGATAAAATGGTTTATAATAAGAGATTTTGTTTGCACTATACTAAATATTTCAGTACATAATGGGGAGGAAACGAGTGGAAACACGAAAAATGTCACAGAAAAAATCTAGAAAACATATGAAGAGCTGCCTAAATCGGCTTTACTTGACCGATAATTTAATTTTGGGAAATTTGTCTGGGCCCTGCCATTCCATAGCTGTAACTCGTTTTCTATAACGCTATTTGTCTGATTATGAAAGTTAAGCAACCGCAGTTGTGGTCCATAGTTGGATGGGTGACCATAAAAAAAAAACTTCGCTATCCTACGAGATAGGGCGAGGTGAGAGCACTTACAACCCATTTCTTATCCATGACTGAAAGATGCCCGATTTCCTGCTTCTTTCAACATCACAATGAATCTGAAGGAAATAACAATAAAGCTCCCTCCTCGAGGATACATATTAATCATTCGCTTTTGAGCTAAGGCCGCTGACATTACAAGAATATACTGTACACAGCAAGAAGGGAGGAAGAAATTAACCCTGCATCTGATGAAGTCTACCTCTAAACAGGAACCCGCACCGTAGCCCAGTGGAAAAAGACACGAGGCCATATACCATATTAAGAAACAAATATAAATTTTAAAAAGATCTTATTTTCTGGAAAAGGTTCAAGAATTAACCAACGAGGGAGCCATTTACATTAAAAACGCAAAATGATCTCATCTTGTGATATATGTAATCATTTGCGCCACAACTTATATATATATATATATATATATATATATATATATATATATATATATATATATATACAAATAAAATGTCATCTTACACCTTTTTTTATTAAAGAGCTTAGGACCAAAAGAGTTGAGCCCTTTAGTAACTAAACAAACTCTTAATGGTAAAGGTGCTCGCCCCCCACCTATTTGCTTGATTCCTGCTAATGCTGTCACCCATTTACAGCTGGGTAGACAAGTGGGCGATAGCTTACGAAAGATTAGTCGCAGATATCAGCAGCCTGAATATAGCATCATCCGTCATATCTCTTTGCTCATTAAGACAGTGGGGCCGATTTACAAAGCATTTTATCAATTTGAGCAGGGTTTAAAGTATGGTTCACAATTTTGAAGACGTATGCACATACATACACAATATATATATATATATATATATATATATATATATATATATATATATATATATATATATATATAGTGTGTGTATGTGCAACTTTTTAAAACTTGGTGATTCCCGATGGTATTAAATCTCTCACTTTCAGTGATTCTTTAAAGATGAATTTACTATATCGATGTACTTTTCTATTCAGTTAACCAAAAGAGGTTACCTATTTATTTGTATGTATAACGAAGTTACTCTACGGGAAACTGGCTACTTTTACTCTTTCCACCACCATTACCGGGCCTTCGTCTCACACCGCTAACTCCTTTATAAGTGTGCAGAGATTATGAAATGTAAAATGACACTTTCTCTAAAGGGAAAAGTATTTAATCATATGGTTCTACCAGTATTAACTTATGTATTAGAAACTTGGAGCCTTACAAAATCCTTAGAACAGAGGCTAATTACAGTTCAAAGAGCAATGGAAATATTAATGATGGGATTAGCACTAAGAGACAGCAAAATAACATCATGGATGCGAGAGTATGCTAAAGTAGAGGATATTTTAACAAGAAATGGACAGGGGCAAGACAAATAATGAGGATGATAGATAATAGATAGACAAAAAGAATAACAGACTGGGTCACTAGAGATTGTAAACAAAGCAGGGGAAGGAAAAAAAAGACGATAGATTGACGAGCTAAGAAAATTTGCGGGTATAGAATGGCAAAGAAAGACCATACACAGAAGGGAGTGGAAGGACATGGGTCTTTTTAAACCAGTTTATACCAGCAATCTCTAAGGTCGCACTGTGTCATTCTTCTTGTCCAGCTATTATCTGTTCTTCTCATTAAATGTTCTGTCCATGTTCATTTCTTTTTCTCACGTGTTGTTAGGATATCCTTTACTTTGGTTTGCTGTCGTATCCATGTTGGTGTATTTGAGTTATAACTAGTTTATGTTCTAAAGCTTTATTAAGGTTCAAAGCTTCTGATGCATAAGTTAATACTGGTAGGATAATCTATATATATATATATATATATATATATATATATATATATATATATATCCTCCTACGCCTATTGACGAAAAGGACCTCAGTTGGATTTCACCAGTCGTCTCTATCTTGAGCTTTTAAATCACTACTCCATTCATCATCTCCTACTTCACGCTTCACAGTCCTCACCCATGTAGGATTGGGACTTCTAACTCTTCTAGTGACTTGTGGAGCTCAGCTAAAAGTTTGGGGAACTAATCTCTCTTGGGGAGTGCAAAGAGCATGCCCAAACATCTCCATCAACTCAACATGATCTCATCCACATAAGGCACTCGAGTAATCTATCTTATAGTTTCATTTCTAACTCCAAATTTTTTTCTGAGGACTTTGTTCTCAAATCTAAAATAAATCTGTTGGGTATTGTTTCATTGTCATACTACGACTCATGTCCATGCAGTAACAGCAATCACACTGGTACATAGCCTGATTTTTATATGTAATTTACTTTCTCCTTTCAATAATATTTCATCATCCATTGCATATTCCGTTCTCTTCATCTCTTGCCTTTCTTTTACTTATTTTGAGCCAACTTCCTCTGATATTTCAGGCATTCTGGTAGCTAAGCATTGCAAATCCTGGTGCTCTGCTGATAAGGACAGCGTCATCAGCATACTTTAGGTCAGCTAATTTCCGATTACGAATCCAGTCCAATCCTTCTCCACCATCCCCAAATGTTCTATGTATTAAAAACCCATGGAGGATAAACAACATAGGCAACAACACATTCCCTTGCAGTACTCCTCTGATTACTGGAAATTCATCTGATAGGACTCTTGCATACTTCAGCAAAACACCAAACTTTGTGAAGATGAGACTGAATAACAATATATATATATATATATATATATATATATATATATATATATATATATATATATATACCTACAGCACTAATATAGTTTAAACATAGTCAGTTTCCCCCGAAATTTTTGTCATAAAATTTAGGAATGACCTAACAATGAATTTAAGAATGTCATAGAATTTTCAGCTTGATTAGGCCTACAATACTGGTGACAGCTTACTCTTTTAGACACTAAACATTTATATTTTGACAAAATACCAAGACTGATTCATGGAAGTTGAACGAAAAAGCTGAATGCATATGACAGAAAAGATGGGAAACTTGTGGAGCATAGTCTATGCGGCGTTACACCGCAGTACTAAAGGGGTGCTAAAGGTGATAATTCGGTGAAAAGGTTAGCGATGGTGAAAGGATGGATTAGTGTTTTGCGATGGTTGGGCCATGTAGAAAGAATAGAGATAAAGTGGTACTTGAAAAAATAAAAAAAATAAAAGAGTTTAATTCAATAGTGTACGGTGAATGGGGGAAGGAAAAACCTATAAAACCCGTTGATAGATAGTGAAGGAAGTATTACAAAGGAGAAGAGGGGGATCACAATATAAATAGGAATGAAATAGAGTGCGTATGGGGGGTCAGACGCACGTCTGATGAGCCGTTGTGTAATGCATGAAGCAGATACTAATTTACGGAACTTCTGCAAAAGGGCTTACGGCTGATTCAAACGTTCAAGCACGAAAGTGGCGGGGAATTTTTCTTTACTCCTGGAATGGCCCACCAATATGAGTTTAATATTGAATTACGGTTGACTAATATGTGGTTGTTTTTTTTTCAGTTTAGAGTAATAGTTATTAGTGGCATCGCATATATAGGCCATTGGAAAAAGATAACAAAATGCATACGTGATGTCAATGATAACTATTTCTCTAGACTGAACAAACATCACTTACGCATATATATATATATATATATATATATATATATATATATATATATATATATATAATATCACGACCAAAACCAAAAATATTTACAAAAAATTATTATGCTACTTCTACGGGCTGTTGAATCCTTTTGTATTCAATTCTCAAACGAGTAACTCATATATACATATACACAGACACACACACACACACATATATATATATATATATATATATATATATATATATATATATATATGTATATATATATATAC
>NC_090726.1:54453769-54481269 GCF_036898095.1 Palaemon carinicauda | reverse complement strand
TATTCTTACTTATTAATTCTACATTATTCTTCATATTATAATTTGTCATGATTCCAACAACTGAAATAAGAATTTCAACAATATATTTTGTTAAAAGTACAAAGCAGAAAATGCATAATTGATTATTCGTCTGATGGTAAAACATGTTTTACGTGCATAATTTAGTGTAGTTTCCTGAATTAGATAATTTGTCATTATAATTTAATTTCTAATTAATAATCATCCCTCTTTTATGGGAGGTGGGGGTGGGGGTAGGGAGGTTATTACCATTCAAAAAATATAAGCATTTATTTACCTGTTTGCATACATAAATATTTTGTATTTTATCCCTAAAAAGGATGTCCAATTTTTCCACATTATCACTTTTACTTCAGATCACCAATGGTCCAAACGTAATATCGTTCGTCATTTGTTTATTGCAATGATTTTTCAGTCCATTTATGGCTACCCAGACTCTTCTCAAGTAATTTAAATTTCATCGGGTTTCTCATACTGGCGTAGATAATTGCTTTGATTCATATTTCTCCCAATAAAAAGTCCTTTATTTATTTCCACACTATTCACTGAACCCCAAAGACATTGCAGAATTTACCCGCATCCTACGAGACAAGTCATACTTTAATCTAAAACATTTATTTGACAAGTTGATAACACAATCCCGATTAGCATAAGTGTGCCAAAGACTTTGTTGTGGTGGCCTGGTGGTAGCGCCCTTGCCTGGGGATTGCCAGACTGGGGTTCGAGTCCCGCTCAAACTCGTTAGTTCATTTGGTCGCTGCAACCTCTTGTGACCTAAGGATGGGGGTTTGGGAGAGCATATAGGTCTATCTGCTGAGTCATTAGCAACCATTGCCTGGCCCTCCTTGGTCCAAGCTTGGGTGGAGAGGAGGCTTGGGCGCTGATCATATGTAATATGGTTAGTCTCTAGGGCATTGTCCTGCTTGATTGGGCAATGTTACTGTCCCTTGCCTCTGCCATTCATGAGCGGCCTTTACCATTCCATTTCACTGTCATGTTTTCGTTTTGAGTTTGGGTACATTTCTTCTCTTTCTTCAAAGCTTTAAGCATAGAGTATTAAATTACTGTTCTGGTGGTACTAGCAAATCCTCAAATATTCTTGATGTCGATGTGTTTTTCAAAATAAAATATCATCAAAGGTTCTATCTTCCGTTTCCAAATACTGTAAGTGTTCGTTTTCTGTTTCGGTCGCAATGTGGATGGTGTTGAAATAATTAACAAACTGTGATTTTGAAAAACATGAATATAAATTTAATTATTATTATTAACCGCCAAGCTACAACCCCAGCTGGAAAAGCAGGACGCTACAAGACCAGGGGCTTTAACAGGGAAAATAGCCCAGTGAGGAAAGGAAACAACAAAATATTTTAAGAATAGTAATAATATTAGAATAAATATTTCCTTTATAAACTATAAAAACTTTAACAAGACAAGAGGAAGAGAAATAAGATTGAATAGTGTGCTTGAGTGTACCCTCAAGCAAGAGAACTCAAACCCAAGACAGTGGAAGACCATGGTAAAGAGGTTATAAACGGAATTAGCTACTCCAATAAATATAAACAACCAAAACTAGATCACAGGAACCAAAGATAAATTGAAATTAGTTAAAAATATGTATATGAGGAAATATGACAATGGATATTTTTAAATACGTATGATGATGTAGAAAAAAAGAACAATCTATTGAGGAGTTTATCCAAATACAAGGACATTAAGAGATAAAAAATACAGAACTCTTACACAATGCGAATATCAATTAGAAAAAAGAAAATATGGATATAATCATTCAATGTAACGGAAAATTTGGTGAAAATCATGTGTGTAACTTTATCATTTAATAACGTACTTAAAAACAAAACCATTCTGTTACATGAAATTCATCAATACATCTTGTTGACCTTAATAATCCATTGACTACAACACTTCAAGTCCTAATATAATGAATAGCGTAACTTCAAAAATAATTTACACTATAGACCTATGAAGCCGTTCTAACATTTTGCACCAAAGTACCCGTTGACTTGAATGAAAATTTATAAGATAGGAAAACACTTGATTTAAAAGGAATACAAGAAAGAAATGTAAAGCGTCGATGAGAATTCAACTAGATACATTTGTAAATACCATCAACAATATGTAATTTTGTACATGGAATTACTTAAGAGTAGAACAATAAGGCTGTTTATTCCAGCAAAAGTAATATGGTTTAGAGTAGACGTATTAATTATGTATTATGGTCAGAAAACGAAAATGTAAACACGTTCTTTGGTAGACTTAATGAAATACACACATACTTGAAATTTACATAGCAAACGAAAAATGACAAATCTTCCGTTTCGGGTTGTTGTGGCCATATCAGGTTAAAGAGATTAAACCCGGTATAAAAAAATCATACTGATACTTCTGCAAAGAACAATTTAATTTTAGCCTTAGCAAAAAAGTAGTGTAACCTGTATTCACATCATTGTTTTTAAAAGCATGGTGTGTAAGTAGCAACAAGTAAACAACTGATGAAATACATGATTAGGATTACAGCCAGAAAACTAAAATATTCTGAGATTGTATTTCCCGATACATTAAGAATAATAACAAATAATGGAAATACTAACAAAGAAATACATAACAAAAAATCTTTTAATGCTCTTCATTGATTAATTCAAATAATCTCTTAATGCTATACAGTGATTATTTAAAATTAAAATTGGCAGGTTATAGCACGAGAAAATGCAGTCTTGTATCTATGGGGGGATATTTTGTATATTTAAATGTTGAGGTTAGAGGGGAGATATGAATGGTGTGTGAATGGACCAGAATTGGTTCGTGAAAATTTGAGAATACCTTTGAAAATGACCATTCATATGTTAGAAGGCCAATTAAAAAAAAAATAACAGAAGTTAATAGACTTACAAGTGAGACGTTAAGGTGGGTTGAAACGGTGTAATTGAGTGAGTAAGAGAATTAACTAAGACTCGTAGAAATGTAAGATAGGATTTTCATGGTAACAGTACGACAAATATATGAATTTTGATAAGGAAACAGCAGTGTGGAGTTGGGAAACCATTCAAGTGGGGTGGGGGACGGGGGCGTTGATGGACTGTTTCTTATGATACATTTAACTGAGAATTTCGAAATCAAAAGAGAAAATACGATGTGAAGTATCTTTGACGTATGACCTGGAACAAAATTGTCGAAAGCGTAAAAGAAAATGTGAAGCAAGAGAATCTTGTTCTAAAATGTGTAAATTGCAGAGTGACTTGATTGTGTTAGCATGAATCTGAGAACAAGATTTGCTCTCTCTCTCTCTCTCTCTCTCTCTCTCTCTCTCTCTCTCTCTCTCTCTCTCTCTCTCTCTCATATATATATATATATATCATGTGTTTATTGTAACTAATAAATATGCAGAACAACTTCAACAAGGAAAAATATATATATTGGATTTATAGAATTTTGGCCAGCTGACATTTCGCCGGGGCCATGGAGGTCCTTCAACGCTAAGGCGAAAGTGGAGGAAAACTCAGCAGTCACAATATGAATTCAAACTGTATAAAGAGGCCGCAGAGAAAGCGGTAACGGAGATGAAGCAAAGGGCTAAAAAGTGGATGCAAATGGGGGAGGGGTAGGTGAGATTCTGAAAAGACCAACGCACTCCAACTGATTATAGAAATGTAGAATATACGATTAAATGATCCGTCTTCTCTCGAAGATACGCATAATTCCAACCTGGAACATATTACTTGAAATAGTACAGCATTTCTATATTCTAAGATCCATTCTGTCCTTTATAATAAAAATTTTTTATTCCCTCCTCAAACATAAAAAGAGAAATATTTTCACGTCTATAAACTCTAAAGACAATACTACACATAAACATAAGTAAAAAGACGATTCAAAGAGGAGTCTTTGCGCTTACAGAAATCTCACAATGGAATAGCCTACTAACACCCTACTCCCCACCAAAAAAAAAGTTTAAAATAAAATCTCATAAAAAGGGAATATGTCGACATCTGAACCAAAGACTATCTACATTTGTGGTTAATAATAATTTGAAATGATATTTGATCAAAGTAGATGTTGAAATGCGTAGGTATGACATGAAATTCAAATGAAATTTGGACTTGGGATTTAAGAAACATATAAAAAGAAAAACACTAAAAGGATCAGCAAAGCATAAAATGTAAAAAGACTTAGGCTTCAAGGATTTGCATGGACAATGCAGTGTTTAAAGCGCGCATTGGTGGAATTGTTGGATTGAATTCTGCAGCTAGCAGAATACAGAACATGAATAATGGAAACCAATAATAATAATAATAATAATAATAATAATAATAATAATAATAAAGTCTATATACTGTATATGTACAGTATATAAACACATGTATATATATATATATATATATATATATATATATATATATATATATATACTGTATATGATCTGGGGTATTTTTTCTCTTAGGCAATTTTTATTAAATGCTAAAGCAATTGTGACATCAACTATTTTAAGGCAACACTTAAATACACCCGTGTGTGTGTGTGTATGTCTGTGTGTCTGTGATATATTTGTTTAATAATAGAACGCTTTCTGTTATGGAACACAGTAATAGAGCAAAGGGGTTTGGGTCTGGAAATGACGAAGAGTGACTGAATCTGGGAAGGGAAGGGTTAAGTAGCATCTGCTGTGCCTTGAAGATTATAGCGATGGAAGGAAGAGCACATACATGTTAAGTCCAAAGATTGTTTGAGCTACGGTGAGTATGGCGAGAGAGAAAGTGGTGACATTTAGGATATATGATACAGGGATAGAAAAGTGACAGTATTTCATTCTGAACAAGTAAGGGTGGCTGTTGCAAGTTATTCAAATATAACATGTAGTGTTGTTGCTATGATTGCTAGAGTGACAGAGAACGGAGTGGTATATATGATGTAAAAGTATTTATATGCATGTTTTGAAAATAGGAAATAATTGGAAAAATTTGATTATGAGATGGACAAAAAATTAACGATGTATTTTCGACGAAGTAGGAGATGATGAATGGAGAAGTATTGAATTAAAATTTCACGATAGAGACGACTGGCGAAATCTAACCGAGGCCCTTTGTGTCGATAGGCGTTGGAGGAGATGATGATTATTTTTGACGAAAGAGGCTGGAGGTACATTGAATCAGAGGTGGTTTAGAAAGAGTAAAAATAAATGGTGACTTTTGCTGGAGAGAAATAGTTCAAAGTGTGGTTATAAAATAGTCAAATGAAGACAAGTGAAAGAAAGAATAACCCAAAAGGAAAATATGGAAAATTGGCTATGGGGGAAAACACTGAAGTAGAGGCTTGTGAAACGTTTGTAAAATTCAAGGAAAAGGTCACTGAGTCAATAGAAGGGCTTTTCTTGGGGGTGTATAAACACAAGAAAAGGGAATAAAACATGTAATTAACAAAATGTTGTGTTGAGGAGATAAAGGAAATTGGTTTAAATGCAGTCGCAGTACATATCAATAAAATAGTCAAATAGAAGTGCATGGCTAAAGGGGGTGATACATTAATATTTCAATTATGGAAAAAATACATATCTGGGTAGTCATTACAAAGAAAAAAGTTAAAGATCAAAGGATCTCAGAATATAAAAAAAATATACAAAGGAAGAAATATTGTCTAATAATTATCAAAGGAATAATTAGAATTTTTTTTTAATGAAGAGCATAAGAGGAAGATCCTATCAATATAAGGTGGCAACATTTTCTCTGATTGGCTATTCAGAGTGAGTAAATTAAGTTGTGATGAGGGAAAGGTTCCAGTGAGAGAAGGGGGAAATGTGTGGCATAATATTACTTAATATTATAGAATATTATAGGGAAAGCATTATGTAGGATTAATTTGTATGAAGCATACTAAGTACCCCTTACTTAAAAAAAAAAAAAAAATCCTTCACAATGAACATCGTTTTGATTTAGATTTCCGTAAAATCCGCATGAACGCACTAACAGCAACTAGCTAAAATCTATATATGTTGCGAGTAAGAAAAAAATCATCCCCATTCATTAACGAATATAAGAACAAGGGAGTAATTACGTTGACATTACTTTCATTTTACATTATCCATTCATCTGCTACCGCTATTTGTACAACTAATCTAACGATAATCCGTTTTTCGGCTGGTATCTTAGGGGTTTCTTAGTTACTTGTTACTAAAGATACTTTTCAACATCTCTCCGTTTGCATACTATTTCTTCCATTATATAGGTGTTCAGTATCACAACTACCGATCTCTCATATAGTATACTAGAGAAACATATTCGAAATGTTACGGCAAACATCCATTCTATTTAATGAAAGAATTTACATCATTCTTTAACAATTGTAAATGACATTAAAAACAAGAAAGGATTATAAGTTTTAATTAATTAGCTAATTTGTTTACAAACATACATATAATTTATGAATGCGATATAAAACTGAAAATGGAATATGCGCTTGCATAATGGCGACTAATTTAATTAATCTTATCTTTAAATTTCATCCCATTATCTTTCAAATAAAAGGGATTATAAAGATTTAAGCGCTATGCAAGTGCACGGGCACAAAGGCATTGCATTATCTAATGCAAATTGATGCTTCACGAAGATTGCAGCTTATCTTCTAGAAAAGTCGGATTAACTAAAGCCTAAATTATATTTCACGAAGAAATTGATAAAAATAAGAGGTATTTATTACTTCGTATGTTGTATTCATATACCATTCTGTCACGGCCAGAATGAAAACAAAAAAAGATGCTGCGAACCTTTTATAAAATCTCACGAGAGAGAGAGAGAGAGAGAGAGAGAGAGAGAGAGAGAGAGAGAGAGAGAGAGAGAGAGAGAGAGAGAGAGAGAGTCTATAATTTAATTTGGTTATTATTATAGTTAGTGGAGGAGTAATGATGAAAGATGAGACTAACTGATGGATGAAGGAATTGGGACAGAAAAGGAGAGATGAACGTGAATAAAAAGATTAAATAAGCGAGGAACGACAATAAAAAAAAAAAAATAGAAAATTAGGGCAAATTCTACAATACATTGAAAAGAAATTTGAAAAAAAAAATTATATAAAATATTGGATGATTATAAACTGATAAAAAATTATTCTGTACCTTAAAAACTCAAGTTCTGATGGGTACCGTCAAACGAGTCGGTAGAATATTAGGAAAAGCGAAATGAAGGAAAACATTAAAGAAAAATATGAAAATGTAGAAAAAAATCCTAAACAATTATGAAGTGAAAAAAAATATTCTGTACCTTAAAAACTCAAGTTCTGATGGGTAGCGTCAAACGAGTCGGTAGAATATTAGGAAAAGCGAAATGAAGGAAAACATTAAAGAAAAATATGAAAATGTAGAAAAAAATCCTAAACAATTATGAAGTGAAAAAAAATATTCTGTACCTTAAAAACTCAAGTTCTGATGGGTAGCGTCAAACGACTCAGTAGAATAAATGGAAAGGCGAAATGAAGGAAAACATTAAAGAAAAATATGAAAATGTAGAAAAAAAAATCCTAAACAAATATGAAGTGAAAAAAATGATTCTGTACCTCATAAACTCAAGTTCTGATGGATAGCGTCAAACGACTCGGTAGAATAAATGGAAAAGCGAAATGAAAGTAAACAATAAAGAAAAGACTGAGAATGTGAAAAAAAGATCCTTATCAGAACTGTGCAATATGCAATGGGATTCCCTTTCTAGAAATCACACACACACGCACGCACATAGACACATCCCCCTAAACGGCGATAAAAAAAATCATCTACAAAAAGAAGAGGGGGCGGGACAGGGATTTTCCCTTGACACAACAATATCACAGTTGCCAGGTCTCCAGACAGACTGTCTGTGCGAATTTGGGAATCGCTTCATCGTTTATTCCTTGCGATGTTACATGCACTGCGAAATGATGTCGATATCAAAATCGATGGAATGTCCTGCTTTTATCCTCTTAGTAGTGGCTTGTTACCATATTAAAATTCATAACTGAATACGTCTTGGAAGGCAGCTGCACTTCTTTGCTCGCATAATTGCAACCTATTTCATAGGTTATTGAAAGAGAAATAATAAGAATGTAAGATCCTCCTTCATGAAAATAGGATGCATAAAATTTTTGGCAAAAGCACACACGCAGACACACATACACACTCACACATGCACACACGCACACACACATACACACACACTCACACATACACAGACACACATACACACACTCACACATGCACACACTCACACATGCACACACTCACACACGCGCACACACACACACATATATATATATATATATATATATGCTATATATAAATCATAAAATAACCCAAGGAAAATTAGAATATAAAGTAATTCGGATTAGTTTCGTCTGACATCTTTTAGAAGCTTGATGAAGAAAGACGAAACTAGCCAAGGTTCACTCTACATTTTTTTTTTTTTTTTTTTTTGTGCATCCGAGCATCACATTTCCATGCGAGTTTTACGCGCGCACACACACGCATATATATATATATATATATACATATATATATATATATATATATATATATATATATATATATATATATATATATATATATGGGCAGTATGTATAGGGTGAGATTAATATAACTAAAAAAACAATTCTCGTTAATGATTATTTATTAACTTAAAGATATGGAAGATATCATATTTCTTTATCTCAGATACTTTTCAAGGCGGTAATTTCTAACCAGACAAAATCGATTATTTATAGCAGAAAAGATTAGTAGATAAGGTATCCTCATAAAAAACTACTAGTATATAATAAGTTAATTTCCGTAACAATATGTGATTACAAAAATATTCAAAACTGGAAAGGGGTGACGAAAGAAAAGGCTTTCAGATGCGTTTTATACGCAGAATAAAGGACACTGGAAACTGAATAACAAAGGCAAAGAAACTGATCGACTTTTCAGAGAAGAAGAAAAAATTACCAGAGTGGTTTTCCTAGAATACCGGCTCTTCACCAATCTAAGGAGAAGGTAGAAGAGAATGGAGAAGAGAACCAAATAAGTAGAAACAAAAATCTTGCAGAAAAAAATAATTTTTCATTGGTTGTTTACTCCTTTTAATTAGACAGACAAAATGAGTGATAAGGGTAAAAGAGAAAAAGAGAGAGATATAAGTGAGCAGAAAAAAAAAACAATTAGTTGAAGGCTATAAAAAAGAAAAACAACAATCTATTATTATTATTATTATTATTATTATTACTAGCTAAGCTACACCCTTAGTTGGAAAAGCACGATGCTTTAAGCCCGGGGGTTCCAACAGGCAAAATAGCCCAGTGAGGAAAGGAAACAAGGAAAAAATTAATATCTTAAGAAGAGTTACAATATTAAAATAATTATTTCCTATATTATTATTATTATTATTATCATCATCATTATTATTATTAGTAGTAGTATTACTTGATAAGCTACAACCCTAGTTGGAAAAGCAGGATGCTATAAGCCCAGGGGCCCCAACAGGGAAAATAGCTCAGTGAGGAAAGGAAAAAAGGAAAAATAAAATAACAGCAACAACATCAAAATAAATATTTATCTTATAAACTATAAAAACTTTAACAAACCAATAGAAAGAGAAATCAGATAGAATAGTGTGTCCGAGTGTACCTTCAAGCAAGAGAACTCTAACCCAAGACAGTGGAAGACCATGTTACAGAGGCTATGGCAACACCCAAGACGAGAGAACAATGGTTTGATTTTGGAATGTCCTTCACCTAGAAGAGCTACGTACCATAGCTAAAGTCTCTCTTCTACCCTTACCAAGAGGAAAGTGGCCACTGAACAATTACAGTGCAGTAGTTAACCACTTGGGTGAAGAAGAATTGTTTGGAATCTCAGTGTTGTCAGATGTATGAGGACAGAGGAGAATGTGTAAAGAATAGGCCAGACCATTCGGTGCAAGTGTAGGCAAACGGAAAATGAACCGTAACCAGAGAAGGGGCCAATGTAATACTGTCTGGCCAGTCAAAGGACCCCATAACTCTCTAGCGGTAGTATCTCAAAGGGTGGCTGGTGCCCTGGCCACAACCTACTACCTATAAAAGCAATAGTAATCATTAGTGTATAAATAGATGGAAATATCAATACATACGGAAATAAAAGATGAAATAAAGACATGTAATAAGCAGAATAAAGATGACAATAATATCTTCTAAAGAGAAAAAAAGGGAAACAAAGACGATTCCAAATAAAGGAAATCATGAAAAAGCTTAAAAGATTAAAAAAAAAGCTGATATCTACACCAAAGACCATATAAAGGAGAGGAAGTCAAACAGGAATGCACCAAAGGCAAAATACAAAAAGATAAAACACAAAAAAAAAAATCAGTAAAACTGCAAGAAAGCAAAAGCAGAAACCATAATTGGCGGCAAAAGAAAAAAAATCACTAATTAAAATTTTTAAAAAATCCATATATTCCAAATATTACAATATTTGTTCTAAAAGAATCATTAGGATTCCATTAACGAATTGTATATGTAACAAGACAAATTAGAAAAAATTAAATATATGCAAGTAAAAAAAATGTCTGGAAATAGAACGAACAAATAACCCCAGATACTGAAATAGAACATCAAAGATTATTCAAGAGGAAAGAAAAATTATCAAGCCATCAATTCCATATGAAAGAAAATAGAGAAATATATTTGTAGATTAAATACAAGAGGGATAAAAACAATTTTAAATTGAAGAAAGTGTAAGGCCTAAAAGAATCCAAAAGACTTTTTGTCCTCGAAAAAGCAAAATAAAAGACAAGGCAAAAAGTTCATTACAAAACATTGTGAAAATTCAGTCGGTGGAGAGATTCCATAATGGCAAAAAGATAAAAGGACCACATGTAAAGAGTACGTAAGTGTCTCAAAATGTAAGGAGGATGCCAAATTATGCAAAGAAAAAAAGTAAAAAAAAAAAAAAAAACGAAGGGAAGCGAATATAGCTTCAAAGAGGAAAAGTTTGAAAATAATACTTATTATGTATATATATATATATATATATATATATATATAATATATATATATATATATATATATATATATATATATTTATATATATATATATATATATATATATATATATATGTGTATATATTTATATATATATATATATATATATTTATTTATTTATATATATAAAATATATATATATATATATAAATATATATTTATATATATAAAATATATATATATATAAATATATATTTATATATATAAAATATATTTATATATATATATATATATATATCAAAAGATAATAGATTTGAATAGAAAAAGCAGAAACATAAGACTGAAAATAAATATGAGTAAAACTAAGATGATGTTCAATGAAAATGGAGACAATAAATTGTTGATGGATGAACCCCTAGAGATTGTTAATGAATATACATACTTAGGACAAGCAGAAAGTGTTACCCACGTACCGCAGGTAACGATACCGAAATTAAAAGAAGGATAGGCATGAAATGTAGAGCTTTTGGTACACAAAATAAGATTATGAAATGTAAAATACCACTTTCCCTAAATAGAAAAGTATCAGATGGTTCTATCAGCATTAACTTATGCATCAGAAACTTGGAGTTTTACTACAACCTTAGTACTTAAGCTAGTTACAACTCAAAGAACTATGGAAACAATAATGTTGGGAATAACACTAAGAGACAAAAAAAAAAAAAAAAAAAAAATAGCAACATGGATATGAGAAGGAACTAAAGTAAGTTGGCTAGGGCACCAGCCACCCGTTGATATACTACCGCTAGAGAGTTATTGGGTCCTTTGACTGGCCATACATTACTACATTGGCTCCCTCTTTCAGATCACAGATCATTTTGTCTTTGCCTACACATACATCGAAAATTCGGGCAAATTCTTATCACAATCTCCTCTGTCCTCATACACTTGACAATACTGAGATTACCAAATAATTCTTCAAGGGGTTAACTACTGTCATGTAATTGTTCAGTGGCTACTTTCCTCTTGGTAAGGTTAGAAGAGACTCTTTAGCTATGCTAAGCAGTTCTTCTAGGAGAAGGACATTCCATAATCAAACTATTGTTCTCTAGAAATATTATACGATGCATTAAAGAACTAAGAAAGTTTGTAGCTATGGACTGGCATAGAAAGACCATAAACAGACGCAAGTGGAGGAACGTCTAAGGCCTTTGTTCTGTAGTGGACAAGTAACGGATGCTGATGAGATATATATATATATATATATATATATATATATATATATATATATATATAATACATATATAATATATATTATATATATACATATATACATATACATATACATACAGTATATATATATATATATTATATATATATACATATATATATACATATATATATATATTATATATATACATATATATATATACATATCTTAACTGGGGATGATTACAGAGAAGATTAATAAATGTCACGACCAACTTTATTCTTTAACTTATGAATAGTGGATTGATTCGCTTGTGTAGTAAAATTTTTTGCAACAGTAATTTCTTGATATAAAGCTCATTAGTAGCGGGGCAAACCCACCAACATATACTGAGCCAATCACCCCTAACTTGCATATCTTCATGTATTTCCTTGATAACCTTTTATACCGATACATCTTTTGCTCCCATGTACCCAACCGTTTTGAGACTTTCCTCTTTTCCTATTACTTTGCTCTTTCAAATTATACCAAACCACCTCAAAATACTCTGAACAATCCTTTCTTCTACTTTAACCTTTCTAATGCCCTTGCGTATGTCCACAAATTTCAATTTTCATCCTATCAATTGTTCTTATAAAAATATACTAAACAGCCATTTTTAACTATTCTTTCATCAATATTTCATCTCAAAATATATATATATATATATATATATATATATATATATATATATATATATATATATATTATATATATACATACACACACATATATATACATATATATACTATATATATACCTATGGTATATATATCTATCTATCCATCTATCTTTCTGTATATATATATATATATATATATATATATATATATATATATATATATATATATATATATATATATATATATATATATATATATATATATATATAAAACGTTAACTGGTTTCAACAAGACAAAAAAATCCAAGATGAAAATAAAAAAAAATTGTAAAAAAAGAAGTTTAACACCTTAAATAAAGAAAATAGATAAAAAATATAGACATGTGTAAAATACAATAATGCTAAAAGGTACTGAATAAAAAAGGCTACTGAGATAACAGAAAAAGAAAGGTACTTCCCCTATACAACAAAAGAAAAGAATGTAGGAAAAACCAACGCTACATTTAATAAAGAACAAAATAACATTAGAAAAAGACGGTAAAAACAAAACCCCGGCAAAAAGACAAGAAAGACAATAGGTATTCAACGCAAAAACAATGGAAGATATAGTTACGTGTGTTTTCATCAAGCCTTTCTTTTTTTCTTTTCTCCTTTCTTCGGATTCTGTCAGAACGAGAGATAAAAGGTTCTAATAGAAAACACCGTGCAAATCTGATAACCTCTGACTATAAGTCAGAAGCTGGGAAAACTCCGTGACAAAGAAGTAGATGTTAGATGAACTGTTTTATAGTAATCAGGTTTCATGAAATAATTCAAGTACAAATAAAAAAAAAAAACGAAAATAAAAGAATGATAAAATGAGGAAAGAATTCGTTTCTATTATAAATCTCTTATGATTTGCCAAATCTCTCCTCACTTGTCAGTTTCAAAACAATTCCAGTAACGAAATTCTAAAGGGGAAATTTTCCTCTTATGATACACAGATGGACATATATATATATATATATATATATATATATATATATATATATATATATATATATATATATATATATTGTATATATATATATATATATATATATATATATATATATATATACAATATATATATATATATATATATATGATGCGAAGATAACTGAACTTCTATGCACAGTAACGCATACAAACTATACCTATATATCTATTTAACTATTTCTCTATATACATGTATAAACTCACACACACAAACACTGTATGCTCACTCCACGTGACCTACGTGGCCCGTGACTGAGTGATACAACACTCATCCTCATTTGTTAGGTCGGGTATTACTCTCCGGCTTACCACCACCAATCCAAAGGCTGTAAGTCAGTACCTGAATACGTTTAACTTTACTGAGAGATTCTCTTACGACCCATTTTTTAGCTGGCAACAAAACCCAATAGTTGCACGATAAAGCACCATGATCCCTTTGATATTTTCGAAATGTTAAAATATTCCAATGCCAAAATGAAAAAGACACAGAAATCGAAAAATGAAAAAATCGAGAAAAAAAAATTGCCGACAAATGAAAGGTCGTTAACAATAGGGGAATACCCGGTCTCTTGGGAAATAAGATGACTCACAAGGGACATAAAAGGGACAGAGCAGAACTCCAGCACTTGGAGAAGATCAATAAAATTAGTCTAACATATAGAAAAATTCCTCCCACCAAAGTATCATAAATTAATATTACTATAAAGATCAAGGAAAAACGCATAATACATTTACATACAACGACTGTTAGTGTATGCACATACACAAGTACACAAACACATATTTATATACATATATATCAACATATAAAGTATATATATATATATATACATATATATATATACATATATATATATATATATATATATATATATACTAGAGAGAGAGAGAGAGAGAGAGAGAGAGAGAGAGAGAGAGAGAGAGAGAGAGAGAGAGAGAGAGAGAGAGAGAGAGAGAGAGAGAGATAATCATTGAAAATAAAGCTGTCTACGGAGTTAGAAATGTCGGTGATCAAATGCGGAAATACATAAATACATATTTTGTTCACAGAAACTGAACTAAATACATTATTTCAGGTGTCAAAACTGACAATGAATGAATAGATGATTCAGATTTATCTGGCACTGCCACGTCCCATTTCAAAAGGCTTTGTGATTTAAATTTTCATTCAGGTTTTAGTGATATAAATATTTTGCAGGGAATAATAATGAGTAAATTCTCTGTTCGTGACCAATTCCTTTTTGCGTGAGTTTAACATAGAGTAAATGTACAAAGGTGTAGTGAAAAATAAAAGTGACTAGAGAATAGGGAAGTACTGACGAGAATCATCAACATTATAATAATTTTAACAAATATGCGAAAAAAATTTTCAGTAATAAATGATACCCTTATTCCAAGGAGTAGTTAAAAAAGTCTCATTCAGAAAAAATAAGAAATCAGCACTGTTCTAATTATACAATCACCAGTGTGAATGAAAAAATCACAATACCTATTGAAAAGTGAATACAGAATTAGTATTTTAGGCAATGAACCTGGAAAAAATCAGGTTTTCTTGACCAGATTTATATACCTCAAGTATAGATGATATTCAAGATACGTACAATTACATCGCTTCACCTACGCATTAATTGAACATTACAAGAGGTTTTTAATGAACAGGTACAATAAATACAAAGCTGTTATCTTGGGTCCTATCAATAATTATTCTTCGTTTACTAGTGTTCAATTTAGTTGATTAAAAAAAATGGCCTATTTCCATCTTAATTTTCATATAGTACCTATCATTTTATGAAAACATTATTATCTAGTATCTATTAATTTATGAAAACATTATCATCTAGTATCTATTAATTTATGAACACATAATTTAGTATCTATTAATTTATGAAAACATTATCATCTAGTAACTATTAATTTATGAACACATTATCATCTAGTAGCTATTAATTTATGAAAACATTATCATCTAGTATCTATTAAATTATGAAAACATTATCAAAGTCCTTCTTCACAGCACAGAAAAATTCAAGTAACTTCTTGTAACTTTACCTGTGTTTTACATCATAAATACCAATATCAAGTCGAGTCGAGATGTGGATGCACGAGCATGCAAGAAGAAGAATGACATTCAAAGGGGTGTTAATCTAGATTTCCTACAACAGCTGAAGAGAATAACTCTTCGTTAACGAAAAGTAGAATGGATATCTTTCTCATTCAAGAATATACGTTTTCATTTAGCACGTGGATTCCATTCGGTTGCACTGTGTCAGTTTTGTTGTTTACAACATACAGTACAGACAAAGAGTTTCGGGAAAAATAAATCAAAAATTTATTATTATTATTATTATTATTATTATCATTATTATTATTATTATTACTACTACTACTACTTGCTAAGCTACAACCCTAGATGGAAAAGCAGAATGCTATAAGCCTAGGGGCCCCAACGGGGAAAATAGCCCAGTGAGGAAAGAAAACAAGGAAAAATAAAATATCTTAAAGAGTAACGTTAAAAAAAATATCTCCTATATAAACTATAAAAACTTTAACAAAACAAGAAGAAGAGAAATAAGATAGAACAGTGTGCCAGAGTGTACCCTCAAGCAAGAGAACTAAAACCCAAGACAGTGGAAGACCATGGTACAGAGGCTATGGCACTACCCAATAACAGAGAACAATGGTTTGAATTTGGAGTGTCCTCCTAGAAGAGCTACTTATCATAGCTAAAGAGTCTCTTCTACTCTTACCAAGAGGAAAGTGGCCACTGAACAATTACAGTGTAAAAATTAATATATTATAAACTTATGAGAATTTTCACTTAAGTAAAAAATATAAATTCACTTACGAACCTTAGTATATGTTAGAAAATTATTACATCTTGGGAATTTGATAAAATTCGTCTATTTCTGATTCAATTCCATTAGTATTTTTACTTCTATAACCATGAAAAATTGATTTACCAAAGGGTTTGGATTTTTTTACATACAATAATCACAGATGCCGAATCTATTGGTTCTTTATCTTATGTAAATAAAACAGAAATAAGCACATCTTGCTATTTCCTACCGCCGTGGGATCTTACATATAGATTTTTGGAGTGTCTCATTTGGTCGACCTCAATGAACCTAATTATCTGTAAAAATAACTTGAATAATGATGTTAAATAAACTCTTTTTTCTGAAAGATGAACATTAAGAGACTTCAAAAACAAGGGAATAATACATCTTTTTCAGAGAAAACGAAAAGCTCTGGCTATAAACTTCAGAGGGGCGAAGAAGAAAGTTCAATGTAATGGGTTGGATAATGATGGCCATTTTGAGATGCAAAAGAATGCCAATTAAAACAAATGGGATTGGAGCTGACCAAATAGGTGTCATTAAAAAAAATAGTAATGAGAACAACAGTATCTTATTGAAACGACAATGGTAGCCCTGCAATTTAAGCCCAATAACTCCTAGTGAGAAACCTGAATGCTATTTTTTTTTATAACTAGCAAAGAAACAACAATTTAAAAACTATAGATTTGGGCGACCGATACAGTGCATAAGATCAAAGTGAATTTGACAAAAGTTGCAAGCTAATATACAACAAAGAACAGAGATCCGTCACAGTTCACAGAGTAGAAAAGAATTTTTCAAGAGAACACATTGGTGCACAAAAAAAGAAATTTTCTACTGAAAACTAGAGTTAATGCAACATTAAATGTAAGCAATCAAATACTGGAAAAAAAACCTCAATGTAAGCAATCAAATACTGGAAAAAACTCAAAGTTGAAATTTGCATATCAACACCTCAATAATGACATTTTAATGACAACTAAAAAGCAAGGACATGAATGAGGATAATATATAAATTAACGTGCCTTTACGCCTTTCTCCCAAATAGTAGTTGCACATACATCAAATAAATATTTGGTTCTAATAATGCGGCAAAGTCTCAAGACATTTGAGTGATAGCTTTTTTAGTGTCCTTGGTGTGACCAGGCTTAATGGATTCACAAAAACCCCTATTCGATCTTGGAAGGGTTAGCGTTGAAAATACACAACTACTACCTCGCTTTGCCTCTTTAAGGATGAAGATCTCAACGTATCAAGCAAAACTGTGGACAATCAAGGTATCACTGAGGTACAGGCAGAGGTAACTGCAAAGGATATGACAAGTATCTCTATAGACCTTGAATTAAGAGATATAGGGGTGCCACGCAAAGTCCTTCCTGTGTCTGTTCTGGGCCTCAACCTCACTTAAGAATTCGGCTGTCATCTATACTACTGAGGAGGAATTGTTGTTGTTGTTGTTATTGTTGTAAATTGTCTCTCCCTTCTGGCCAAGCACAGGCTCTTGTAATTCTGCAGCCCGTAGAGAGGGATAGTCTTATATTTTTTTTAATGGTTGAACAATTGGGAAGAAGTTCAGTACATCCTGCCTGGAGGTCAAACTGACGTTCTCATGTCAATCTAGGAAAGGTCAAAGAACCATAAAAAAATGGAGTTCAAACTGATGATCTCATGGCAGGGTAGGACAGGTCAAAGTACCATAAAAAATTGAGTTCAAACTGATGATCTCATGTCAGTGTAGGACAGGTCAAAGAACCATAAAAAATTGAGTTCAAACTAATGACCTCATGTCAGGGTAGGACAGGTCAAAGAACCATAAAAAACTGAGTTCAAACTGATAACCCAATGTCAGGGTAGGACAGGTCAAAGAACCATAAAAAATGAGTTCAAAGTAATGACCTCATGTCAGGGTAGGACAGGTCAAAGAACCATAAAAAAACCTAGTTCAAACTAATGACCTCATGTCAGGGTAGGACAGGTCAAAGAACCATAAAAAAATGAGTTCAAACTGATGACCTCATGTCAGGGTAGGACAGGTCAAAGAACCATAAAAACTGAGTTCAAAATGATGACCTCATGTCAGGGTAGGACAGGTCAAAGAACCATAAAAAAACCTAGTTCAAACTAATGACCTCATGTCAGGGTAGGACAGGTCAAAGAACCATAAAAAACTGAGTTCAAACTGATTACCTCATGTCAGTGTACGACAGGTCAAAGAACCACAAAAACTGAGTTCAAACTGATGACCTCATGTCAGTGTACGACAGATCAAAGAACCATAAAAAAAACTGAGTTCAAACTGATGATCTCATGTCAAGGTAGGACAGGTCAAAGAACCATAAAAAACTGAGTTCAAACTGATGACCTCATTTCAGGGTAGGACAGGTCAAAGAACCATAAAAAAGGGGGGATGATGTTAATCTTTTATGGTTCTTTAACCAGTCCTACCATAACATGAGATCATCAGTTTGACCTAAAAGAATGATGAACTTCTTTCAAAGAGTTCAATCTCGACAAGCCAATTAATGTGAAGGAAACAACAGTAAGCTTCGAGATTAAAATATAAGTCGAATGATCTTATCATTAAATGGGAAATTCCAAACCCCGCCCTATTTTTCTGCAAAGGGAACGGAAAGCGAGAGAGGGGCGTGACTCGTTCAGACAAAAAAAAATTCTATGAATCAGTCCAAAGGAGGGGAATAGAATGAGAGAGAACTTTGAATGCAAAGCATTTACTTTAGCTCTTTGCTAATATCTCAATAATTGATTATTTAACATTTCTCTAGGAAGACCAAAATATTGTTTATTCGGATAAATGATGTTTAAAAAATGAAATAACAAAGAATAATGCAGAGATAAAGGCTGTTAAACTAAAGTATTATAATTTAATTCAATTTAATTTCTATATTAGGGATTGTCGATTCACATATATATATGTTCAACTGAACACCTTTACAATTTCCATTACCCAGTGGCCTTTGGTGTGCATGCCTAGTTAGGTTCTTTGTAAATTCCAGTTCCCTGGAAATAGAATGACATGTTAAGCTAAATAGTGATGCCACTGTAGCTTCGGTCAAAACTAATTTAGAATTCTGTCCTATTGAACATAACTGTGTATTTTTCTTCATGGACGGGTTTCTAGCACAATGACTAATTGGTCTTCAACAATGACGTTTTACAACAATAGTGAGAACCGATGTGAATCACAGAACAGGAAGAGGAAACTTTCTTTACAGGTACAGAGATGAGTGAAAGAGATTTCAAAGGACAGACAAAAGAGAAAAATCCTCAAACTAGGTCGACAGATGTGATAAGTTGATCACAATCAAAAATATAGAAATGTAAAGGAATCTCTCATCATCATCAGGTGAAAAGAACCGTTCCACTTACACAGATACCATACAATTCATATCACTTCTGCTTGCACGTCACTTAGAGAGAGAGAGAGAGAGAGAGAGAGAGAGAGAGAGAGAGAGAGAGAGAGAGAGAGAGACTCTTCTTAATAGCCAGGAAGGAAAGAGCAATTATGTATCCATGACAAGAGTGAGTGGGCATCTGTCACAAGGGAATGGGTGAGCTCAACTGTTGTAGAGGCACTTCAGACGTCATTATATGACTCTCGTATATGATTCCAAAGCTATAAGTGCGAAGACTGAATAAAAAAAAGAATCTTTTTCATATAACATTCCATACATAACAAACAGCTAGATGTCTAGCTATAGTATATATATATATATATATATATATATATATATATATATATATATATATATATATATATATATATTTATATATATTATATATATATATATATATATATATATATACATACATATACATATATATATATATACATATACATATACATATACATATATATATACATATACATATACATACATATATATATATATATATATATATACATATATATATATATATATATATATATATATATATATACAATTCAGTCTCTCTCCGTCCCTCGGGTTGGGGGAGAGGGAGTAATCATACCATGATGAGACTCCCGGAAGTACCCCCGAGAGGTACATTCAGGAACCACAATCCCCCACACTGTTAAAAATTTGCATTAAAAAAACGGTAAAAATCCTGGAATAAATGTTGCCAGGCATTTACAGTTTAAAAAAACTGACATCTTGGCGTAAAAATGTGACATTACGGTCACCAACCCATAAAAGATAATAACAAAGTAGGGTACAAATTACGGTCGCCTGTATTTTCCTGAAATACGGCTGAGAACAGTATATTTCTACAGAGAATTTCCTATCAGAATTGCGGTCTTTTTTAACAGTGTACAAATTTTAGAAACTGCCGTGTTGTTGTTAGGAAAAGAGGAGGGGGTGGGAAGGGTTGACTCTATGTGTGTATAAGCGTGTGCGCATATTCATCTAAATATTTAGCAGTCAACAGGTACACGAGTCGTATACAAAAACGTAGTCCATATACAATAAGTAATCATCCTGACCAGAGGGACCAGGCAATCTAGAAAAGGTAAAAAAAGAAAAAAATTTAATGAGTTTTCTTCAGGTATTATTATAATACGAATGTTCGTATAGTATTATTAGTTAGATCGTTTTACTTTGTGCTTACAATATCATTATCAAGATACAAACTGCTTTTGACTTCTTCAAATCATCACAATAATCTGGATACGCTTTCTTCTGTAAACAATATATCGGAATAGGAAATAATTGAAAAGATTCTTACCTATCCCTTGGGTAGTCAAACCACCCATGGATAAGAATCTATGTCAATTCTTATATACGAATTTATCTCTAATTCCGACACATTCAATCGAGCTATACTCAATATCACCATCAAAACGCAAACTTTTGGCAGTTTTGGTGTATAAATTATCAATATACATATACTGTACCTTTACTCAACATTAAACTATTTCCCCTAAAAGTAAGTGGCTTCAGAGAAGCTAATTTTCAGCCACTTACACACTCATACTTTTGCATTCTGAATCTTGGATGAACTAACTGTGCAAAAAACTTACTTACGGACATAAGGTGTTTGTTATTAACACATCTAACCCGCCTACACATAATGTGCGAGTCCTTTCTATTTTGCATTAAATCTAACGCATCCACGTTATCAGGGCCATTGATTTCCATTCCTTTCGTACCATCCGGGTTATCAGACATTGGATTTCATTATTCTTTCACTGGCATTCTATAGCGGTTCCTCTCTCTTAACATTTATGAATCATTCACATTTTCACCAAGCAGTCGTCGACAATACTTTTCAAATGACTCTATTTCATCCTATTTAAAATAAGCGTTTTATCAGGGTCCTCTACATGTCTGTCTACACGCCTTATCACCTTTTCAATACTTTTTCCATCACACATTCTACAAACCAATTCAACATCAAAGCCTTAATCTTTAATTTCATTAAAATTCACCATCTAAACGATGGGTAGGGCTAAAAATATTTTCTTGTATTCCTAACTTGGTTTCCATACAGAAGTCATGATTTCCTAATCTCTCCATACATCCTAATACCTTTCTTGCTCCATCTACAGTGTGACCCCAAATCGTCTCATGCTTTTACCATCCATTATAAAACCATGAATCAACTTCTTCCATTCTTTCAGCCTCATTATAAACCTTTACTACTCCATCTTCCGGGTTTCATTTATCTTCAGGACATTTCTATTACTTAATTTCAAGTTTACCCTTTTAGCTTGCAGAATCTATTTTACTGACTTCTGCAACTTCTCTTGATTATCTCAGATCATTACTGAATCATCTACAATCATCAACCATTCCACATTTTGTCTACAAATTATACCACAACTTTCCATCCAAATTTACTGTTCTTTCGAAGGTCTTAAAAGAGTAGTAATACTGTTTGAGGAGCTAATGCTTTCGATATGGCATCCTGAAGTCACAACGTAATTTAAGACGCCTGTGTCTTTTCCGTAGAATTATAAATGTCCTTGAAAAAAGCGCGCAGACAATAGCAATTGTGCCTTTATGTTTCCTCTCTTAAAAAGAAAATCGAAAGATCTTGTTAATTGAGTAAGATATTATTACCACCACAAAATAAACAAACTCAGCATATTTTCATCCATCAAACGCCACACCGTGACTAAATTCTAACAAAAACATATTGAAAAAAAAAGGACTCCAATATGAGGATCTCCATCCAAGGTACCAAGAACTCAGTATCGCGGACAGACATCCTACACAGTCACGACAAAAAGAATAAACCATACGCGAGATCCTTTGTTTTGCCTTTCGCTTTGTTCACCTGTCTAGACCTTTAAAAAGGGAATGCATCTCGATCCTTTTCACAAGAGGCTGGCCCAAGTATCATTTTTCAAGAGAGAGAGGAGGGGGGGGGGGGGGGTGGAGGAGCTGCATTGATTTTAAAAAATATATTTTTACCTACCTTCAAGTCCAATTCTTTCTTAATTAAAATTATGTTTCTTTTTTCAATTCTTTCGTAATTTTTCGTCTCCTTTGCAAGAGGAGAATTCAAGTATAGCCTGTTAAACTAATTACTTGATAAGGACAATACAAAAAAAATGGTAATAATAATAACATTAATAATCATACGCATTTGAATATTCACTCTTAACAATAACTAATCATATTAAACAGACAGTACAGTATATTTGTGAGACTAGACATTACAATTTCATACTACAAGCGATATATAAATAACACCCATTAAAAGAATTTGTCATGCTTACACAAAAATGTAAACATCCATATAAATTCCAGCTAAACCATCTGATCCACGTGTCATTTTCTGCAGTTTTAAAAATATTTTCAAGGATTTTCATATCAGCTCAGCGTTGCCATAAACGTCATTGAATGGAACAAACAGTCACATTTACTTTCACCTTTTTACGAAAAACGTAGAAATCGGAATTTACTTATTTCGAATCCATAAATTTGGAAAGGATACTCCAAGGTCTTGGGATGATATATAATTGGAAATCGATTAGTAAAGGGATATTAATATATTATTTCAAAAAATCATAATCCTTTTTTATGATACATCTCTGACTGTCTGAACTCGAAAATAAATCAAGAGACATAATTTGATTAAACCACAATAATAATAATAATAATAATAATAATAATAATAATAATAATAATAATAATAATAATAATAATGATATAACTATTAAGAGTTGTACTACTGCATTAAAAGAGACTGTCATATTAATAGCACACAATATTATATTATTTTTTTTTTTTTTTTAGTATGATCGTGGTGACAGACCATATAGCATAACATTCCCGTAAACATCATTTGCACACAAAAGCAGCATTTGGTTGGTTTAGGGTACCCCACACCCAGTGTTTGGCACCGTTATTGTTGATGAAATTGTCAAGACATAAAAGCAGACACGGTCTATCTTAATCCAACTAAAGTGTAAGGTGGTTTCTGTCAAGTAGTGCAAAATGAAAAGTCGTTTATAAATGACATCAGATTAATATCTCTTCTGATAAGTCGACCTCTCCATAAAAGTCTTCCGGCGTAGTGCAAACAGAGTTGGTAACCACTGTTTTATTTTGCAGCAGATTCCTCTGTATTGGGGGTGGGGGAGGCAGAGAATTAGATGACTAGATAAAGTGAATGATGATACGGAGAGAAGAGGTTCGGTGGAAGACGTTGCCTTTTACAGAAGTCATTGGAGAGGGCGTATCAGGCAACCGACCCCTTAATGTAACGAAGGTTCTCTGTACGGGGGTTAACTCCAGTGGGATGGCGATGGAAAGGAGATTACTTTTTCTTTAGTATTTATCCAAGAATGGAGTTGCATTCTACATTAGATATAGTCAGCAAAGGTCGTGGGAAGGACCCAGAATAGAATATAACGACCAAGGGTTAGAGAACATTACTAAGCCCCTTCCACTAAATGACAAGACAGTCATTTACAGAAGCACATATTACGTCGTCATATCAATATGTGGATGAGGCTATCATCTTAGTTAGCATTTAAGGCAACTAATGTCACTCGGCTTCATCAAGGTATATGGAGGGAAGGCAACCATATTCTTGAAGTGTTCATTCATGCAATGTTCCTGATAATATATAACAAAGGTAATTTTCTTACCTGTAGATGTATCAAAGGTATTTCCTTAACGAATTTCTGAAGGGTTAACTACGACCTCTGGTGTTGGAGATGCATCATGCCCTTGCAAAACTGTCTAATCATTTGCTCTCCTACACTAGGTCTATGGGTTAGTTACTTCTCTGCACCATTTATTTAAGGTAAGGCTTATCTCCCTTTCAATACACTTCTGCGAGAAGCTGTTATATATAAGTACCTGTGTTGTCTTATCAATGTCTTCTACAATTTGCTTCAAGGTTGAACAACGGAACTTTCACACGTGTCTATACTCATGCCATTCAGGTTGAGACTGGGGTTGGTAGACTCTATCATACTGTAGCATCTTCAAGTGGGTGCAGGGTCACCTGTATGTAGAGGATGTGGAAGGATCCCTTCAAAACTTTTGTCTTAGGCAAACTTGAAGATGGATGTACCTACAAAGGCAAATCTTGAGGTTTTCCAAGTCGTAACTGATTTACACCTTGATAACTTGATGACATACATATGACTGAGTTCTGAACAGTTTTCCTCCAGAAATATGTAAGTAAATATGAAAGAGCAATCCAATGCAACTTCACAATGACTGTATAGAGGACATATGTGGGTGGTCAAGTAGATTTTCCCTGTTTCCCTATATACAATTGAAGGCATTATCTGTTATCCAGGTTGAACACTGAATTTCAAATCTGCCGGATAATGTCTGAAACAATTGCCCGTCTTATGCATTCCTATGCTTCCACAAATATAGCTGCGTTCAAAATCTGTTACCTGTGAGATGAGAAGCCCCTTTCTTGTCACAGACGTTCTCAATGATCCTATTAATCTTCCACCGGATTTTATTGGTGCAATTATTACAAATAATGCAGAATTCTGGTTGTACAAGCCAGATCTGCAACTTTCACCTGTATTCATCTCTGTTTAGAGGAACAGGATGACAACAAGAAGGAGGAAAACCAGGGATTTGCTCGACGTGATCTTAGTCTCATCCTTAATCGTTTGGAACTCGAGGTACATAAACAAATATTGGTGACTACAACATTACTGACAATGAGCCATACTCTGTGATGTTCTTGAAATCCACTTCATCCAGAAACTCTACTCCTTAGTAAGATGGGTGGTGGTTGGAGTCCTTCAAACCCACTCTCTCAAAAGTTGTTTTCTTAAAATATTTTTCTTAGCCTTTTCCTTTTACTAACACACTAGATATTCAAACCATAAAAGAACTTCAAACATGCCTTACTGCTCCTTCCTATTTTCACAAGTGCTTCATTATCTCACATCTTACTCACGTTTTTCAATTAATGTGAGTCTCAATATCTTTCTCTATTGACATAGACTGAGGTTTCAGTAGTTAAGTAAACTACCTTTATGACCCCTCTGCAAAATATCTCCTTACCTTAGGCCTACTTTGAGTCTTCTTAACCTTTTATACTCATATCACAAGTTTTCTTATCTTATCATTACAATATCTTTGAATGAAGTGACCAGACCAGCTTAATTCCCTCTAACTAATACCTTTCCTCTCTCACCATCTTTTATTCCCTTTTCTTAAGAAATTTTCCGTATTGCCTAGACATCTTCATTTTTTTTTCTAAGTATGTCTATATATGTTGTATGTTCTCAATCAATATACTGTAATATTACCGACCCACCTACATTTTTGCAGACTTTCGAAAGTATCTTGAAATCGAACCAAACACTTATCTATCTTTCATTCTCCTTCCCATACACATCTTTTCATATTTAAGGACACTACCTACCAGAAAGTGACAAAATACAGTGGACCGATTTATACACAATTTGAATCCCATATAAAAAAAATAATCCTAAATTCAGATGTTAACAAAACAATGATGCCCTTCTAATTTAAGCTACTCCTACCTTGACCCCCTATCATAGCCTTGTATCTTCGAATATACTCACAACCTGAAAAAAAATTATTGATAAACCATCTTAATTTGTCTCATAAAATCGTAAGGTGAACCACCATCTTTACAAGACAAGTGTCATTGAATCAATTCACATTTGGACCATTATCAATCTCCTTTGATGATTTGAATCTGGACCATTCTCAGTCTCATCATATCATCATCATCATCATAATAATAATAATAATAATAATAATAATAATAATAATAATAATAATAATAATAATAATAATAACTTTGATGACTTAAAACACCTAAAAACTCGATTTAGAGGTACACAAAGAGATAAACTTTATTTGGGCAATTTTCCTACCTTTTAAAACATATACATATGTATATATCATCCTCATCATCATCAGCCGTTACCAGCCCACTGCAGAACAAAGGCCTCAGACATGTCCTTAGAACTACTAGTTGGGGTCGGTAGAAAACCTTACCAGTTTTTAAAAATGCTAAACTATATGGACCATTCTCAATCTCCCCAGATGATTTAAATCTGTATCTCTACCTGTAACAAAGTTCCGATAAGAAATTTACCTTGGCCAATCAACCTTTCAGTATTACTAAAACAATCCAGAAATTCTCATTACTCTTTCGAATTACATTTTCATTTTATTCATAAGTAACATAACTATTTTCTAGTCTAGCACCACATACTCCTGAAAAATACGATCTTAAACTCTTCTCAATAAAAGCTTCCTGTTGTATTGCCATACATCCAGCCACCAGTGCCATTTCAATTTGTTTTTCTAACAAAATTTCATAC
>NC_090726.1:54438769-54443769 GCF_036898095.1 Palaemon carinicauda | reverse complement strand
ATACCATAAAATTGCAATCAAAAGTTTCCGTTTCATGGACCTTCATTAGAAATGGCTCTAACTAGAGATTACATGTCATAAGCCTTTCTTAATTCAGAAACAGATATCTATTACCTTTAATGAAATCTTCCTTTCTAGAATACATAGAACGTGCGAAGTAATATAAATCTACAATAATTGGCTAACCATTCTATTCAAGAGTGATTTTCAAAGTAAATCACTCCGGAAAACTTATGATATACTTACCTGATATCTTTCCAAGTCAGTATAGGTGTCCATATGATTTTGCGCAATTTCAGCTTAGCTGCTATCGACTTGGCTATCTGTTGGTGTAATGCAGAGCAAAAAACAAAATCAGTAAATGTGTGAGATTGACAGCCAATCAAGTTTACATACAAATAAGGAAACTTTCCTATCATATTCCAAATGAAGTATGTACAGTACATTACATTACGTTAGTGATACTGTTTCTCAAGACCTATCCTCTTAACCTAACCCACATAAGCTTCCTACAAGTTTTTGGGAGTAGGAAACACCTGGGTCCATGCATCAGATATGTAACCATAAAACATTCGAATGTGTCACACAATAATACAATGAATTAAAACAACAATAAGAGGTAATTTTTACCACAGGATATTGCGTGTAAATCCGAACGTACCAAGTCATCTCGTTCCACGAACGAAAGTGATTGCGTTGTTCAAGATTACGTCAAAGACCCACTATCCGAGAGTCTATGGATGATATAATTTCTTTCTTTGACGTTATTAAAAACGATGAAAAGAAATACGGTAAAAAATATCATACTATGATGCCATCCAGATTAAATAAAAAAAAATAAAAAATTAATGATATATTTAGACCGTAACCATTGATAAAAATGTAATATATTTTGTAAGAAAACTCTGTTATAGTGAAATGACGCCTTTAAATCTATTAAAAACTACTATTATTCATGCAAATGATTCATAATTACCATAAAACAGTGTCACCAATTATACATATACATATGTATATATGCATGTATCTACTCTATGTATACATGTGTATACATATATGTATATAAATATATATATATATATATATATATTTGTGTATGCATATACAAATATATATGCATATATATATATATATATATATGTGTGTGTGTGTGTGTGTGCGCGCGTGTGTATGTGTATATATATATATATATATGTGTGTGTGTGTGTGTGCGTGTGTGTGCGCGCACGCGCGTGTATATGTGTGTGTGTATATGTGTGTGTGTATATGTGTGTGTATATATATATATATATATATATAATATATATATATATATGTGTGTGTGTGTGTATGTGTGTGAGTCTTAATTTAAATGAGAGATTTAGAAGTAGTAAGTATAGAGGCCATATTTCTAATTTGTGAAGCTAGCAACAAATCAGAAAGTTAGCTTTAAGACTACAATCGTGACCAAAGGACACGTCATTGAAGAATATTGCAAGTGAACAGAATCACCATTGGCTCAGATGTTAAATCAATCTATAATCACTTCCGCCATCGCTACAACAAAATTAAGAATTAAATGAAATCTCTCTCTCTCTCTCTCTCTCTCTCTCTCTCTCTCTCTCTCTCTCTCTCTCTCCTTCGTGTATCACCAATAAGTCAATTACAGATTCCCTTCATAATAAATGCAACCAGTCAAAAGACCCTTCCCCTTCCCGTACCGCGTTTAACAATATAAATGGAAAACACATCTATAACCAATTCAGTGTCATGCAGAGAGAGAGAGAGAGAGAGAGAGAGAGAGAGAGAGAGAGAGAGAATTTAAATTGAATATAAATTGATTAAAAGAGAGAGATAATATATACATTACAATTACTGCCTCTTTGTGCTAGAACAATATACATGCGAACCCTTTACGTCAAGGTGCACATGCAAGAGAAAAATAGCGAAAACGGCTTAAAAGTACGCATAGGGAAAGGAAAAATATGCCACTTAAAAGTGCCAAAGGCAGTTATATAATACGTAACATGTGTTTTTCTCATGTAAGCATATTAAACAAATAGGGAAACAACTAGGCAAGTAATGCACATACAGTACTAATTATAGATAAGATTTTTTTTATTTAATCGAGCTGCCATTCGATGACAAGTCTAACCTTGGACCTTTCTATCGTTATGGAAGAATGCAACAGATAAAAAAAAACGACCCATGCATTCACAAATATCTTTTTTCACCTTACACCTTCTGCTACTTTTGGAGGGTGTGGCGAAAGTAGAAGAGCCTTCTGGTTTTCTAGCATGACTTATGGAACCAAGTTCCTTATGCATTCTTTTAACCCTACATGATGGTAATACCCATTCACGATAATTGAATTCGTAGTGATAGTCCGATATGGAATGCAGTCCATAGATCGTCAGCTAAGTACTGTCCCATGTGCCATAATTGATGCTGACCCATCATTGGCCCTCTTGCATGGTAGGGCTGTGTTTCAGACTAATATCAGACTTAAACAGGGTTTGATTATATATATATATATATATATATATATATCTTACAAATTAACCCAGTTATGATAACTATGTTGTATCACTGTTTTGAGAAGGAATAATTAATCTTTCCCCTTCAGAAATTATACGGAAGAAGGAGATAAAATTGTTCGAATCCATATAAATGTTACCATGATGTCATTGTAATATTTAATAACAGTTTGTTAAGATACCATTAAACCTCAATGGTCATGAATTAATTTTCACGGCTAAATTTTCATTTGAACTTGAGTATAAATGTATATAGTCATCTCTCTCTCTCTCTCTCTCTCTCTCTCTCTCTCTCTCTCTCTCTCTCTCGTTCTATTTGATATCGTTTAAACAAAATGCATATAGAACATATGGTATTATTGAATGTAATATGGTATTGTAAATAAAACCAACACAAATACAAAAACTTTGTAAAAGTAATTCAACAGCTGGCTTCTCCACAAAAACCATTTCGAAATGCTATGAGATAAAGTATTATAATCTAGATTCACATGCAACTTTAACATACTTTTTATAAATATTTCTGATCCACACGTTTCTTGTACAAACCTTCTGTTCTTTCCCTATTAGGCTAGTCTTCCAATCCCTCTTCTTATTTTCTCAATTAGGCATATCACCCTTACCATTATGCAACGGAACGTTCATTACTCTCATCCATTCCTTCTGGAACTTCGTCTCACCCAGATATACCTTACAAACGTTGGTCAGCAACTTAATCACGCTACCACCACCAACTGCAGCATCTCAGACGAGGTCACATCAGTTTCTACTTTTTCATTCAAATTACCCTCCTCAACCAACATTTCCAATTCTCCAAACCCAGCCACGTTCAGATTCAGACTTTATTCTATTTTTTCTCACTGTTAAACTGTAAGCACTCTCCATAACCTTCTCTAATGCTACTGCAACACGTGTGCGTGCCACTTTTACTTGACTTATTATTTCTAGAATATGGAATATGTATGTGTAAGTTTCATAAACATTTCAAGTACATCTGTATGTGACATAGAAGAAATTATATAAAAATACAGAGGGAAAAGACAGTTGATTAAGAAAGCAGCAACACACGGAATAACGCAATGCCCTTTTAGCCAAAGAAAATTTTATGTAAAGAATGAATTTGGAAGACAAAAGAAAAATACTCTGTGAAAATTGCATTTCGGCCCCTAATTTGCATATTGCGCCATTGTACGCAAAAACAAAAATGCCAAGAACTCACTATGAGACTAAATACACGCAGATTATTTGGGTGTTTTCAACGTCGAGAATAAAAGAAGCTAAGCAGTAAATTAACCTTGGCGTAAAATGGACCGGAGATTCAGGGCACTGAATGAAAATGCACGCAAAAACAACTTCAGAATAACAGTAATATCAAGTATCATTAATTGGTAATATTGATGGCATGTTCATGTAAGAGCATCCAAAATCAAAACGTTTAATAATACTTCTTTGCTATTTATTCCGGCAATAAATTAAGTACAGTTGGACACAGGAATTCCTGGTACACCTGGCTCTGAAGAAGTGCACCAAGCTGCACCCTTATAGTGCACGGCGAGATCCTGTGTTTACCCCCGCCCATCTCCCTTTACACTATTTGTTTAGTTACTCACTGCCTAGTAAAGGTGCGACAGGGTACACTTCTTTGGAGCGAGGTATGCCAAGGACTCCTGTGTCCAACTGTACGTCTTTACTTACGAATACCACAGTGCTGCTCTGGTGGTAAGTGTTGTAATTTAGACATATCTCCTTAATCATTAATGTCAGCTATATCTATATAAGTAAAGCAAAGGGGTGACTGGTGCGAAAATGTGGACTTCTTGGTACGAGAAAATCACCATAAATAGCAGATGAGTCCCATACGCCAACGGTAACCATTCTTCCCATCCCGTTGGGTGCCGTTAATGGAAAATAACTCAATCTGAGCTACTGTGCAAGATCCAATCATCAAATGCTCAACACACTGTACTAACATTACAGAAGTGAAATTGATACAAATCATGTCTTGGTGTTTTAAATATTCTTGGATGTGGTTCGAAACAGGAAATATGAGAGTAGTGTATGCATGAATTAGGAGTATCTTAGAGTGATTGTATCTGGGGATATGAGGTGTGGAGTTAGGTAACAGAAAGGAGTGGTACTTCTAGTGAAGATGTACAGTATAGTACAAGTGTCTTAATTTGAAGACAGTACGGGTAAAATGGAGCATGGCAGGAAAAAAGCAATTGAAGAATGAGAGCATATTGCTCAGAAATAGAAAGAAATTAATAATTTCTTTAATATTTTTGAGTATACAAGAGTAAATATGCACTATATAAACGCAAAGGTAGAAGGCACATGAGATTACGTTCTTGGTAGGAATGGAGCACCCGGAGCTATGAGAATGAGTTTCGTCTTGTAAAAAAATGGTTTGAAAAGGAACTTGATGTTGGAGATACGTTGCTTCTAAAGAGGAATGCTCGTAACTATATCTACCAGCAGCAACAT
>NC_090726.1:54426269-54433769 GCF_036898095.1 Palaemon carinicauda | reverse complement strand
GCCCAAGAGCTCCAACAGGCAAAAATAGCCAAGTGAGGAAAGGAAATAAGGAAATAAATAAACGATATAAGAAGTAATAAACAATTAAAATAAAATATTTCAAAAACAATAACAATATTAAAACAAATATTTCATATATAAACTAAAAACTTATGTCAGCCTGTTAAACATAAAAACATTTGCTGCAAATGAGCTTAAATTAATCAAACTTCAAGTGTAAAATGTTAAGGTCTGTTTTATGCCAATCAGCTAAATGCTTTTGGTTAAATAAAAACAAAATGTATTCTTATTAAATTGTAGACTATATGTTTCACTTTAACGTCATTTCCGTCAGAAAACTGCGTATTGCTTTGCACCAACCTATTTTCTTTTAAATGATTATTTTCCAGCCGTAACTTATCCTCAAATAAGTACGTATTGCCAACCGGTTTCGAGTAAAAGCCAAATACATAATATTATCTATAGTATAAAAGTATGCCTTTTAAATTCAAAATAACACCTTGAACGACAATATCACCTGTATCAAGAGCAGTATCAATACAAGTTACAATACAACAGAATAGTGGTGGCGGGAGACGGCACTTAATATTCCGCTACGATAAACAAAGTTAAATGGAACACGGGTCTCTACTCAACAGGTGCATCAACGCATAACACTCGACCAGACAATGCAATTCCCTAAAGAGCTTTGCATATGCACAAGGGCACGGAAATCACAGCACGTGTAACTCTGGATTTAAAGCAGCCCAGATCTCAGATTCCACTTGCATGTGGAAAGAGGAGGTAAACACTTTTAAGAGACGCTGGATAAACGAGGATAATTACTTCCAGTAGACTTTGAAACAGAAAACCGTATACAGTAGGCCTAAAGTAATCTGGAACCTGTCAATTACCTTTAAAAAATTACACGCTGTTTCCAATGTTTTCTTCTAAGAAATAAGTAATCATGATTATTCAATTTCTTCATTCGCACTGATCTTATTATTTCTATATAGTCTTCAAGTTTCCAAATTAGTGTACCATCTTTGTTTTAACCACCCAAACCTAGAAAAAATGGAAATATATTTAGTTCTTTCTAATTTTCGAGAAACGAAACCTGGTGTAATTTTTTCATAGTTTTTGGTTAACAATATTTACGATATATACACACAGAAACATATGCATGTACACACAAAGTATATACAGGTAGGCTATATATATTTATGTGTATAGTACTATATATACGCATATGTATATCGATATATAATCTGAAAATAAACTGTCCTTTATATGTTCCATATCTTCATAAATGCCTGTCACTAACATTCTTTAATTAGAATTTAGAATATCATTAAATCGAGCGCGTGAGACGTTCATTATTAAGAATATTCTCGTGTTTTGTAACCTTTTCATATCATCACAAAATTCAAGGGAATAAGAAGTATACTGTACACCTGTCTCGTTTCTATAAGATTCACCCAAGTCGAGGCTAACATTTCTAGAGTAAGAAAAACTCGATTTTTCTCCACTGTAATCTCTCTCTCTCTCTCTCTCTCTCTCTCTCTCTCTCTCTCTCTCTCTCTCTTTCTTAGAGCGACAGAAGATATTTTTGGATGATTCATTCTTTTAGTAAATCCCCTCTTAAGTATTTATTTTCATGGTAATCATGAGGTATAAACACAGTTAATTATTCAGGATTGCCAATTAAATAAAATTTTTAGATTAATTATTTGATTTATATAATGAAATTGTATTTCTCAGATACATTTATAATTGCAGGGAATTACTAATATATATATATATATATATATATATATATATATATAGAGAGAGAGAGAGAGAGAGAGAGAGAGAGAGAGAGAGAGAGAGAGAAATTACAATTCTTATTGTCTAGCTCAAACTGATTCTTAGTACAAATTAAAAGGTTTTTTCTCTACGTGTACTTTTTAGCATTTAGCATTAATAATAATCAATAAATAATTCTATCTTAAATATACATTTAAAAATTTAGAAATCTGACGTTAAGAGTTACAGTATTATTGTTTGCGAACACATTGATTCTTCATAACAGCATGAAATTGCAGATAAGTCGGAAGTTCGTCTCAAAAGTCTTCACTAATAACAATGTTTTTTTTCGAAATTTGTTAAGCTCTTAAGAGTTTCTTTTCGTTTTAGCTATTTTCCTTCGAAGTGAAATGGCTCAATAGAGAAAGAACACTTCTAATTACATGACACTTGACTAAAATAAAAAATGAAATTTCATGCCATACTTCTCGTGATTTCAACTTGAATTAATTTGGATACGAGTAATTCACCATTACTTTAACTACATATGAAAAAAACATTTAATGCAATCATAATCACTAATATGCTTCAGGATCAATACCACCATTAACGTGATCATCGTCGTCGACATCATTATCAATAACAACAATGTATCTCTCATTATTCTGGGGCAACGAAGCTGAATGAAGATATTATGATTAGACGGGTTCTGTGCGCATGGAGGGAGAAAGCTGTTGTTTGCTATGGATTATATTTGTTTGAGTCGCCATTTCTTTTTCCATAGTTTTGATTTCTAAAATCAGATAGCCTGGGCATCTAGGAGGTCGAAAAATAGCGAAAGAGTGGATAGGATATGATATAAGATATGATTTTCCTTTACTTTGATTTCTAAAATGCGATAGTCTGGCCATCTAGATCGAAAAATAACGAAGGGCTAGACATGATATCATAATTTTAGGCCTTAAAATTAATACAGCCTATTATACCTCATTACTCTGCAAATGGGGAAAGAACAAAAATACATAGGGGCGATTATTCTTTTTTCTATTAATAAAAGCAAGTTCTTTCTCAAAGAAATCAGCTCTTATGTTTCTCACTCGGTATTTGTAACGCTTTGACAGAACTACTAAAGCATCGGGATTAGAAAATTTTAGTGAAACGGCTTCTACAAAATCAAAAGCATTGGAAAATACGTTTGCATGATGTCAATATCACCCCTAGCCTTTGATACGTCTTTTGATTGTCGTATTTTATTTTCAATCTTTCCAATAAGAAAAAAAATTTATTATCAGATTTCTTATTTATTTCTCCACATATGCTAATATATTTAGCTTTATTTCGACTTAGTTTTATTAAGCGCTGAATCCCTTAATAATCCTAACAAAACTCAGATTATGATAGTAAGAAAGTCCAGGACAGTGGCTCCTCAATATCCGGATCTCAATATTGATAATGTTACTTTATCTACGTATGCCTTTAAAAAATTTGGTGATATTCTCGCAAGCAAATTTACTTTTAAGAAACCCATTAGGTCTATGTCTTATTCAATTACACAAGTCTTTAAGAGCTTAAGATGTTCGGTGATCAATTTATTGAAAAGAAATGTTTTTTTTTTTTTTTTTTTTTTTTTTTTAATGCTAACTTGTTTCCAGTATTGTTCTCCTGTGTGGTCTTAGACTGCTGATTCGCATCTTAATTTGATGTACAATAACTTATAGTCCGTTAAATTTCTTAGCCCTAATCTACATATTAATCTCTGACACCGTCCTTCAATCAGTTAGTTATACTAGTTATGTTTTAAATTCTATTAGTCATACCTTCTCAATACTGCACAGTATTCTAAAAGTTTTATTCCAGATGTGACCAAGTTGTGGAATGATCTTCCTAATCAGGTAGTTAAATTGCTGGGAATTCAAAAGTTCAAAATTGAAGCATATATTTTTATGTTAAACAGGCCGACACAAGTCTCTTTTTATAGTTAAAATATGGAAGATCTGTTTTAATGTTCTTACTGTTCTTATAATATTCTATTTCAATTTTTCATTAATTCTCTTATAGTTTATTCATTTCTTTATATCCTTTCCTCACTGGGCTATTTTTCCTTTTTGGAGCTCTTGGGCTTATAGCATCTTGCTTTTCCAACTAGGGTTGAGCTTAATAATAATAATAATAATAATAATAATAATAATAATAATAATAATACCTATTACTTCAATGTATTTCGAAGATTTCTGATTATCACTAATATAACATATATATATATATATATATATATACATATACATATATACATATATATATATATTATATACATACACACACACACACATATATATATATATATATATATACATACATATCATTTACATACATAACGTAAATAAAAACGTATTTTACGTCAGTTGTAGGATTCCAACCCAAGTACGCTAGTAACATTGGGAAGTTAGTTACTACAGACGTGCTACCCAAAAATAAATCCAAATACTTTTCAGCTCGTATGCCCAGTATCTGTCAAATACCTACTACTTGACGAGACACCCAATCAAACCTTTTTTTTCTCTTTTTTTTTCTACTTTTAACTGAATCTACATGTTAGTTTTACCATATATGCCTTATCGGTAATACTAACAACTTCAAATTCCTTAATATATTTTGATAAAAGTTTATCAAAACCAAAGATAGAATTCGAGAATCCGACTCAAACTCATCGCCCACACACGTGTAACAAAAGAGAAATGTGGTTTTTCTGCATTATCATAAAAAACATATGAATACCACTACCTGCTTTATCCTTTTAGCACAAACTAAATCTCATCCTCTTAACAAAACATCAGCCATCATAAGTCTCCTTTTATAGTTAATATATGCAAGACCAGTTTTAATGTTCTTCCTGTTCTTATAATAATTCTATTTCAATTGTTCATTAATTCTCTTATAGTTAGTTTATTTCCTTGTTTCCTTTCCTCACTGGGCTATTTTTCCCTGTTGGAGCCTTTGGGCTTATAGCATCTTGCTTTTCCGACTAGGGTTAGAGCCTAGCTTTTAATAATAATAATAGAGCATAGCTTGTGGTGATAATAATAATAGTAATAATAATAATAATAATAATAATAATAGGTTGGCCAGGGCACCAGCCACCCGCTGAGATACTACCGCTAGAGTTATTGGGTCTTTTGACTGGCCAGACAATATTACATTGAATCCTTCTCTCTAATTACGGTTCACTTTCCCTTTGCCTACACATACACCGAATAGTCTGGCCTATTCTTTACAGATTCTCCTCTGTCCTCATACTCCTGACAACACTAAGATTACCAAACAATTCTTCTTCACCCAAGGGGTTAACTACTGCACTGTAATAGTCCAGTGGCTACTTTCCTCTTGGTAAAAGTAGAAGAGACTATTTAGCTATGGTAAGCAGCTCTTCTAGGAGAAGGACACTCCAAAATCAAAGCATTGTTCTCTAGTCTTGGGTAGTGACTCAGTCTCTGTACCATGGCCTTCCACTGTCTTGGGTTAGAGTTCTCTTGCTTGAGGGTACACTCCGGCACACTATTCTATCTCATTTCTCTTCCTCTTGTTTTGTTAAAGTTTTCATAGTTTATATAGGAAATATTTAAATGTTATTGTTCTTAAAGTATTTTATTTTTTCTTGTTTCCTTTCCTCACGGGGCTATTTTCCCTGTTGTGGCCCCTAGGCTTATAGAATCTTGCTTTTCTAACTGGGGTTGTAGCTTAGCAAGTAATAATAATAATAATAATAATAATAATAATAATAATAATAATAATAATAATAATAATAATAATAATAACAATATTTCAGAACTTCTGTTTCTCTCTCTACTTCTTTAAGCACTATATTAATAATTTCCCTCTTAACATATATATATATATATATATATATATGTATATATATATATATATATATATATATATATATATATATATATATATATATATATATATATATATATATAAAGCACTAAGTCTCTTGGTATTACATGAAATATCCATTTAAAAATATGTAGCTTTAAGGAAAGGTAAACATATTTCTTTAAAGGATCTTGTAAGCAGATTCTTACAAGGTTTTAACTTTCCTCTATTTTTTTTTTATTACCAAATGCTACAATATGCTGAAGATACAGTAAAAGAAATTGCAAATTGTCAGTAAAACAGTAACTTTATCTTTGTCCAATTTTAGCTTTCACGTAACTCATCTCTTCCCCTAGCGCTCCCCCACCCCCGGCCCAAGCAATGAAAACCTGCACGTTCATTGTAATTACAGTATATGCCTACCTATTATGGCAGCATAAATGTACAACAGTTATCCATATATTTGACATAATAGCTGTGGGATATCAGTATTTCATTTGCATATAAATATACATATAGATTTCCCATGCATTCTCGCTCCTTTACGATTCCTTCACATATTTTAATTCTTATTTTAAGGTTTAAATATAATAGCTCGTCAGCCAAACTGTGAACTCTCTCTCTCTCTCTCTCTCTCTCTCTCTCTCTCTCTCTCTCTCTCTCTTGGATGCATAACATTTCAATGGTTTAAAATGCTTTCTTGTTTAATGGAAAATTTTATACTTTTGTTAAAAGTGAAAATGTGATAAAATACAAGTTTATATTTTTTAGTGGGATATTTTCTTTATTCAGAGAATTTTAAGAACATCGTCTAAATTGCAAGAATATGATTGATGATAATTCTATATCTTGGCTGAAATGTTCCAAAATAGAATAGGACCAATTAACCGAAGGGCTAATGGCCACCATCAAAGGACCCTATCTCCACAAACTGAGAGAGTTCAGTATGAGAAATCCAGATAACCTACCTACCAATCGAAGGCACGATGTAGATGGCACAAGAGCATTGTTCATATGAATAGGTTAATTCAAGCATTCTTACCATTTAGAGTTGACGTAATACTAAAGAAAATACCTTAGTCTGAAAAGCTAAACCGATTTACTTCGTACATCAAAAAATGCATAAAGGTTTAAAGCCCACTAATGAATGGCATAGGCAAAGGACAATGACACTGACCTATCAAGCTGGACAATGCCCTAGAGACTGACCATATTACATACGATCAGCGCCCAAGCCTTTTCTCCACCCAAGCTGGGACCAAGGAGGGTCAGGTAATGGCTGTTGATGACAGCAGATAACCTATAGGCTCCCCCCAAACCCCTATCCTTATATCACAAGGATGATGAGGTTGCAGCGACCAAATAAACTAACAACTTTGAGCAAGACTCGATCCCCAGTCTGGCAATCACCAGGCAAGGACGCTACCACCAGGCCACCACAACCATGAAAAGGAAATGACATGGAAAAGTTGCTGAAATTATTTTATGAATTAATTTATTAAAACCGACCCTTTAGAGGAAATTAAAAAACTCGAAAGGCAGGGCAAAAGCTAAATTTTAACACATTGTGAAAGGGAAGTTCACTGTCAGTTTGGGCTATATCTATACGATAGGGTTAATGATCTAGGTGGAAGTAACGAGTCCAATCAACTATTACGAGATGAGTGAATCATTATTTTGCAATATTAACAACAGAGTGCTATAATTTACATTTCCAAAATATTTCATGATTACGTTTTATATAACACAAGTAACTGTGTTTCATGTTATTCAGAATAAATAAATAAGAGTAGACTAAACTATAACATGAATGATCATTTTCACAACAATCATTACATAAATTAACATGATATTATATAATTA
>NC_090726.1:54418769-54421269 GCF_036898095.1 Palaemon carinicauda | reverse complement strand
TGTAACTTGTATGAAAGATAGCTGAAGCAAAATTGGTTGTTCTAAGAATAAAATCGATAATAATTATGGATGACAGAAATGTTTGTATCTCAAGCAGTTGCAGACAATGGGAGAGTAAGCATCGAACTTGCCAGTGTTGTTAAAATTGCTTTCTAAGTCAGGATAAATTGGTGGTTTAATTGAGAGATGGAAATTTGAACGTGGTGAATGTTTTTTCACGATCTAAGGATTCTTTAGTTACACAAATAAAAAACGAATAAGCTTGGCAAGACCCCAACATGTGTATTCACATGGAGTAATGGTAAAAATGATGAGGGTTTTACCTATACTTTAATATTTAAACTTCAAGTCTGTAGATGGAAATGAAGAGACACTTGGGTGCACATACACTCGACTTTCCAAATATCCATACACACATACACGCGCATACGTGCTCGTGCGGAGAGAAAGACTAAGATTTCTTCTTTGAAAGAGGATGAAACCAAACTACTGAAATATGGAATAAAGCCTAAATTGAGGCATAGGTCAAATCCGTTGTCAAAACGTCTAAATCAAGTACAAAGAAACAACGGACTTCAGACAACAGCTGTCACCATCACTCAAGTTTTTGTTGCAACTGAGGCTTCTGAGACTATATTTGTACTTGTGTGTGTATTTACATTGGTTCCAATACCCTCCAACTTCTCAAATTCCCCAATCGTTTTATGAAAGTTTCCACTAAAAACCATTTGAGTGGAAAGCATATCCAAAAGTCTGAGGGATTCGATCAGCTAAGAGAGCATTGGGGCTATCAAAAATATACACACGCGCATTCTTTTATATTAATATATATATATATATATATATATATATATATATATATATATATATATATATATATATATATATATATATATATATATATATATATATATAGCCTATATGTATAAATATATGTATATATACTGTATATGTGCGTATAAACTTTCTACATAAAACTATTATATAAGATATGTTCCCAGCTTGCCTACACCCCCCCCCTCTCTCTCTCTCTCTCTCTCTCTCTCTCTCTCTCTCTCTCTCCTCTCTCTCTCTCTCTCTCTCTCTCTCTCTCTCTCCAGCCAGAAACAACCAATGGCATCTTTGAAAGTAAAAAAGATTCAACTAAGATTAAATTGTCATATAAAACCTTCAGTTAAAGTTAAGCTAACATAAAAAAATTAATTAACGTCAGTTCTTTCTGAACCAATTCTGAACCAATCTGGAATTCTTGAGACCCCCCCTAAGTCTGAAAGAAGACCCACCACTACAGAAGATTTAGCATTATAGCTGCAAATGACTAAAGGTCAAATGCCGGGGTTCCACACACCATGATCTACATAATAAACAAAAGGTTTTGAAGGCTATTACACATCAATTACATTAAATTTCCAAAAATCGAATGCCCCAGTGAAACTACTTCAGAAGATTTTTAGCTTATCAATAGGAAAAGAAAACCAATGTAATTTCAATTATAGTACCAATACAACACGCATTCATAATAACTGTATCCAAAAACAGGCCATTCATCCCGAAAACGCCGTAGTGCCCAACGGTACGCCTACTGTAGAATACAACTTTTTCGGTATTGTATAATGTATATTAACACACACACACACACACACACATATATATATATATATATATATATATATATATATATATATATATATATATATATATATATATGTGTGTGTGTGTGTGTGTGTGTGTGTGTATGTGCAATCATCATCATCATCTCCTCCTACGCCTATTGACACAAAAGGCCTCGATTAGATTTCGCCAGTCGTCTCTATCTTGAGCTTTTAATTCAATATTTCTCCACTCATCACCTCCTACTTCGCGCTTCATAGTCCTCAGCCATGTAGGTCTGGGTCTTCCAACTCTTGTAGTGCCTCGTGGAGCCCAGCTGAACATTTGGTGAACTAATCTCTCCTGGGGATTTCGAAGAGCATACTCAAACTATTTCCATCTACCCCTCATCATGATCTCATCCACATATAGCACTCGAGTAACCTCTCTTATAGTTTCATTTCTAATCCTGCCCTGCCATTTAACTCCCAATACCCTTCTGAGGATTTGTTCTCAAATCTACTAAATCTATTGGAGATTGCTTCATTGTCATACCATGACTCATGTCCATAGAGTAACACCCGATCTCACTAAACTGATATATAGTCTGATTTTTATATGTAATTTCAGGCGATTTGATTTCCAAGTTTTATTTAACCTAGCCATATTCTGATTTGCCTTTTTCAATCTTTCATTAAACTAGAATTCTAAAGACCATGTATTGGAAATCATTACCAAATGGGAAGATAATGAGGTATATTGCCCTCATATAATACACTTATATATTTTCACTCTTAGTTTCACGAAGTACATCAAGACAGTACTCGATTTCATACCATGTTTCTTATAGCGTAGCCATATCAGGGATGGCAATGCAATTAGTGATATCTCATGTCTTTGATTCACAATA
>NC_090726.1:54406269-54413769 GCF_036898095.1 Palaemon carinicauda | reverse complement strand
AGTCTGACCGAGGCTAAAATGAAAAACTTGACCAGTGAGGGAAATTACACAAGTTCAAGTACGGAAATGGCAAAGGAGACGATCGTCCAAATAACAAAAGAAAATGTTGGTCTGAAGGATGAGCTGCTTGCAGCAAATGAGATCACCTCTTCGCTCAAGGAGGAACTTGAAGGGAGAGATAAGAAGAAAGAACTGAACAGACCTGGAACGAGGAAAGTGAGACTTAACAGGTCAGGTTTAGAAATCTTGACCGAGATGGATGGACAGAAGGAAGATGTCCAAAAGGATGTCAGTGTCAATGAAGAGGAAGTCAAAGTAGTTCAGGCAGCAGAGGACCTGGATTCCAACGGACATAAGGAGGAGAAGGAGGTCGTTGGAGGGCCATCTGGTGTGGGTCAGGTGCTTAGCTGGCTGCTAGCCGCCAAAGAGGCTCTCCCTGACAACAACCACAAGGAAGAGCAGAAGCTCCAAAAGGAAACTTCTCCCAGTGAAGAGGAGGAGAAGGAGAAGGAGGAGGAGGAGGAGAAGGAGAAGGAGGAGGAGAAGGAGGAGAAGAAGAAGAAGAAGAAGGAAGAGGAGGAGGAAGAGAAGGAGGAGGAGGAGGAGGAGGAGGAGGAGGAGGAGGAGGAGGAGGAGGAGGAGGAGGAGGAGGAGGAGGAGGAGAAGGAGGAGGAGAAGGAGGAGGAGGAGGAGGAGAAGAAGGAAGAGGAGCAAGTGAAGAAGAAAATTGCAGAGAAAAAACCTGCTCGCAAACTTATCGTTTTTGACCTGGAACCTGAGAAGCCCAAAAGGGTCTTCTCATCTCATATCACCTTCCAAGGTGCAAAGGTTGGAGCTAACCCCACAAGGGACTATGCCCTAAAGGGGCACGTGACTGTCGCCTTGGATGTCCCAAGGAAGTTCCACAGAGCCATATATGGAGTGGAAGGAAAGACGCTGATGGAAATCACCCGACAGAGTGGCGTCAGCTCCATAGATATGCCAAGAAGGCACGAATACAGTAATTTGATCACCATCAGTGGTACCATTGGGTATGTTCAATTAGCAGCTGATATTATCGATAGGCTTCTGAGGAGACTTACCGGTTATTAAATACTTCAATCAAGAAAAAAAAAAGAATCTAAAAAGAAATCTAAAAAAAAAAAAAAAATAAAAAAAAAATCTAGAAAAAAATGAAAAAAGAATGAATATATATATATATATATATATATATATATATATATATATATATATATATATATATATATATATATATTGTTCATTTTGAAATTGAAAGGAAAATATATTTTTTTTATAAAATGTGTTTTTAAGTTTAATTTTAGTTTATTTTGTGAGGAAAAGGAGATTTAGCTGAGTTTTGCAGGACCAGAACCAGGATCTTTGGCCTGAATGACTACCCACCTTAAAGGACGCTTGGATGGACAGCCCAGTTTGAGGGATACAATGCTTAATTATCCAGCTTGTACAATGCTTGGAATAATCTGGAGGACTGGCGCTGCAGACAGAAGAAACCTGGTAGATTCTAGTATGCTTTGTACCTTGATGGATGTGTACAAGGCATTTGTCAAGTGTACAAATGGTCGGATATCTAGATCTATTCTTCTGGATGCCCACTTTCAGGTGGTTCTGGGGGAATAATCTAGAATACCGGCTCTGCAGAGGGAACGAGCTAGGCTTCTTCTAGTGTGCAGTCTTGTCCTTATAGGTTGACGCAATAAAGTTAGGCTGGGGAAGGAAGCTGCATCTCTGGTGAGGTGTTCATCCAATGGCTACTGCATGGCTGAGAGCAGAGTCAGTTTTGGTTCTAACGACGATTGGCTTAATTGCCCGACCACATAAAGCTCTGCTTAACTGCCCGCCCAAGTGATGCTCGGCTAAACCGCCTGGCCAAGTAATGCTCGGCTTAACTGCCCAACCAAGTAATGATGCTCGGCTTAACCGCCCGGCCAAGTGATGGTGCTTGGCTTAACCGCCCAGCCAAGTGATGGTGTTCGGCTTAACCGCCCGGCCCAGTGATGGTGCTCGGTTTAACCGCCCGGCCAAGTGATGGTGCTCGGCTTAACCGCCCGGCCAAGTGATGGTGCTCGGCTTAACCGCCCGGCCAAGTGATGGTACTCGGCTTAACCGCCCGGCCCAGTGATGGTGCTCGGCTTAACCGCCCGGCCCAGTGATGGTGCACGGCTTAACCGCCCGGCCAGGTGATGGTGCTCGGCTTAACTGCCCGGCCAGGTGATGGTGTTCGGCTTTACCGCCCGGCCAGGTGATGGTGCTCGGCTTTACCACCCGGCCAAGTGATGCTCGACTTACCTGCCCGGCCAAGTGATGCTGCTCGGCTTAACCGCCCGGCCCAGTGATGGTGCTCGGCTTAACCGCCCGGCCGAGTGATCCCGCTCGGCTTAACCGCCCGGCCAAGTGATGGTGCTCGGCTTAACCGCCCGGCCAGGTGATGGTGCTCGGCTTTACCGCCCGGCCAGGTGATGGTGCTCGGCTTTACCCGCCCGGCCAGGTGATGGTGCTCGGCTTACCGCCCGGCCAAGTGATGTGCTCGGCTTAACCGCACGGCCAAGTGATGGTGCTCGGCTTAACCGCACGGCCAAGTGATGGTGCTCGGCTTAACCGCACGGCCAAGTGATGGTGCTCGGCTTAACCGCCCGGCCAAGTGATGCTGCTCGGCTTAACCGCCCGGCCAAGTGATGGTGCTCGGCTTAACCGCCCGGCCAAGTGATGGTGCTCGGCTTAACCGCCCGGCCAAGTGATGGTGCTCGGCTTAACCGCCCGGCCGAGTGATCCTGCTCGGCTTAACCGCCCGGCCAAGTGATGCTGCTCGGCTTAACCGCCCGGCCAAGTGATGGTGCTCGGCTTAACCGCCCGGCCAAGTGATGAGGCTCGGCTTAACCGCCCGGCCAAGTGATGGGGCTCGGCTTAACCGCCCGGCCAAGTGATGGGGCTCGGCTTAACCCGCCCGGCGACAAGTGATGCTGCTCGGCTTAATCGCCCGGCCAAGTGAGGGTGCTCGGCTTTACCGCCCGGCCAAGTGATGCTGCTCGGCTTAACCGCCCGCCCGAGTGATGGTGCTCGGCTTTACCGCCCGGCCAAGTGATGCTGCTCGGCTTAACCGCCCGCCCGAGTGATGGTGCTCGGCTTAACCGCCCGCCGAGTGATGGTGCTCGGCTTAACCGCCGCCCGAGTGATGCTGCTCGGCTTAACCGCCCGCCGAGTGATGCTGCTCGGCTTAACCGCCCGGCCGAGTGATGGTGCTCGGCTTAACCGCCCGCCCAAGTGATGCTGCTCGGCTTAACCGCCCGGCCGAGTGATGCTGCTCGGCTTAACCGCCCGCCGAGTGATGGTGCTCAGCTTAACCGCCCGGCCGAGTGATGGTGCTCGGCTTAACCGCCCGGCCGAGTGATCCTGCTCGGCTTAACGGCCCGGCCGAGTGATCCTGCTCGGCTTAACCGCCCGGCCGAGTGATCCTGCTCGGCTTAACCGCCCGGCCGAGTGATCCTGCTCGGCTTAACCGCCCGGCCGAGTGATCCTGCTTGGCTTAACCGCCCGGCCGAGTGATCCTACTCGGCTTAACCGCCCGGCCAAGTGATGGTGCTCGGCTTTACCACCCGGCCAAGTGATGGTGCTCGGCTTATCCGCCCGGCCAAGTGATGGTGCTCGGCTTAACCGCCCGGCCGAGTGATGCTGCTCGGCTTAACCGCCCGGCCAAGTGATGCTGCTCGGCTTAACCGCCCGGCCAAGTGATGGTGCTCGGCTTAACCGCCCGGCCAAGTGATGCGGCTCGGCTTAACCGCCCGGCCAAGTGATCCTGCTCGGCTTAACCGCCCGGCCAAGTGATGCGGCTCGGCTAAACCGCCCGGCCAAGTGATGCTGCTCGGCTTAACCGCCCAGCCAAGTGATGGTGCTCGGCTAAACCGCCCGGCCAAGTGATGGTGCTCGGCTTAACCGGCCGGCCAAGTGATGGTGCTCGGCTTAACCGGCCGGCCAAGTGATGGTGCTCGGCTTAACCGGCCGGCCAAGTGATGGTGCTCGGCTTAACCGGCCGGCCAAGTGATGGTGCTCGGCTTAACCGGCCGGCCAAGTGATGGTGCTCGGCTTAACCGCCCGGCCAAGTGATGGTGCTCGGCTTAACCGCCCGGCCAAGTGATGGTGCTCGGCTTAACCGCCCGGCCAGGTGATGGTGTTCGGCTTAACCGCCCGGCCAAGTGATGGTGCTCAGCTTAACCGCCCGGCCAAGTGATGGTGCTCGGCTTTACTGCCCGGCCAAGTGATGCTGCTCGGCTTAACCGCCCAGCCAAGTGATGCTGCTCGGCTTAACCGCCCGGCCAAGTGATGCTGCTCGGATTAACCGCCCGGCCAAGTGATGGTGCTCGGATTAACCGCCCGGCCAAGTGATGGTGCTCGGCTTAACCGCCCGGCCAAGTGATGCGGCTCGGCTTAACCGCCGGCCAAGTGATCCTGCTCGGCTTAACCGCCCGGCCAAGTGATGCCTGCTCGGGTAAACCGTCCGGCCAAGTGATGCAGCTCTGCTTAACCGCCCGGCCAAGTGATGGTGCTCGGCTTAACCGCCCGGCCAAGTGATGGTGCTCGGCTTAACCGCCCGGCCAAGTGATGCTGCTCGGCTTAACCGCCGGCCAAGTGATGCTGCTCGGCTTAGCCGCCCGGCCAAATGATGCTCGGCCAAATATGCTCGGCTTAACCGCCCAGCCAAATGATGCTCGGCTTCGGCTTAACTGCCCGGCCAAATGAAGCTCGGCTTAACTGCCCGCCCAAGTGATGCTCGGCTTAACTCCCCGGCCAAATGATGCTCGGCTTAAACTGCCGGGCCAAATGATGCTTGGCTTAACTCCCCGGCCAAATGATGGTCAGCTTAAATGCTCAGCCAAAAAATGCTTGGCTTAACTGCCCAGCCAAATAATGCTCGGCTTAACCACCCAGCTAAATAATGCTTGTCTTAACTGCCCAGCCAAATAATGCTCAGTTTAACTGTCCAACCAATTAGTGCTCGGCTTAACTGCCCAGCCAAATGCTTGGCTTAACTGTCTGGTGAAATAATTCTTGGTTTAATTGCCCGGCTTGAATGTCATGGGACACGATAGACTACTTACAGACTAGTTGGAGTAAGGAAAGTTGCCCAAAACCTATTTCCCTATACAGGGGTACCTCTGGCACGGCGTAAAAAACCCGTAAGTTTAAAGCCCAGAACAATGAAATAGGTTTCAAGTAGTTTTTCTTCTTCATGCTAGTCAACTATAAGTCCTCAATTATCAAAAAAACATTATGATGTACAGATGAATTTTGAATGTCGTCTTCTGACTGATTGACTACTGATCAGCTAGCTGGAGTAAGGGAAGTTGGCTGAAACCTATTTCAGTATAAAGGGAGCTACCTCTGGTGTGGCATAAAAACCCGTAAATTCAAAGCCCAAAACACTGAAATAGGTTTCGAGTTGCTTCTCTTCTCCAACCTAGTCAACTGTCATCAATTATCAAAAGATATTCATGATTTACTGATTAATTTTGAATTGTTTAGATGATAAAAAAAAAAAAGAGGAAGGAAGGAAGGAGGGTCGTGGGAACCAAGCCTGCAAACATTGAAGTAGGCAAAACCCACCTGATGAGCCTTTGGTCAGGGCGAAACCCTTAGGTATCGACCACACCGGGAGCGACTAGCGGCAAGGTTAGAGGCAAGAGGTTCCAGCGGCAAATCGAAACGTATGGTATCGTATGCGGGTGGCCACATTGGAGACGCGAGAAGCCTCCAACCAAGATGGAATAAGATAAGGTGAGTTACCTAGCGGTCCCGTTTTCTACACTCACGCGCATGACGTCACCTGGATAGTTCAGCCAGGCGACATATAGGCGGGAAATATGCAGTTTTTTTTTTTTTTTTTTAACAGGCGTTCTTGTTTTCTTTTGCGTTGACAGATTCATAATGGTTATGTTTGCTAATATATGGTTGCTCCAATTCTTATAAGACAACTATAGCTGTTGGTGGTGAAAAGTAAATAGATTTTCCCGTTTCCCAAAAGATGCAGAACTAAGTAAGAAGTAGGTGAATATATGCAAAGAAAATGATGGTATCAATGCCAAATATGCAGTAATTTGTTCGTCACATTTCCAACCCAATGATTTTTCCAGAAACCATAGCACGAGTTGCTCAATTGTTGCCCTAAGACTGCCATACTGACATAAAATCTTTATAATAATGTAATTACTATTGGGGTTCGGGTAAGCCTATCACTAATATCTCGTCACTTTAGTTCATTTACTAGGCCATATGTTGCATTTAGCATTTTGGGCAACTAGGTGAACTGTATATGAATAGGCTCACTTAAAAAAAAAACACGAGAATATATGGATATATCAATCATATTCCTCATCCAAGTAAATATTTAGCTACGATGGGAAGAATGTTTCTGAAGATGAGAGAGAGAGAGAGAGAGAGAGAGAGAGAGAGAGATGAGAGAGAGAGAGAGAGAGAGAGAGAGAGAGAGAGAGAGAGAGAGAGAGAGAGAGAGAGAGAATTTTACAAGAAATTTTTCGTATGTATAAATACTATTATTTAAGCTTCAGATTATAATAAATAATAAATTTTGTTGCTTCGAAATTTTTGAAAAGTTTTGATTCAAAATTATTTAAAAGACTATGGTTTTCAGGTTGGAGATAAAATCATTATCTCAAAATCTATGTAAAACATCGTACCTTTATCAGTAAATATTCTCAAAATATACTACAAAATTAATGAAATCACTTGAACGTGTGAGGTTATAAACGTCAATGTGAGAAACAGCAGTTCAGCTACTCACTTCCTTAGTGGCTTATTCCATCAAATTTTGTAGTAACAAAGGCTTATTGAAATGACAGTTTTGTAATGAAACATCGGATCTTATATCTTTGATTTTTAGTTGGTTTGGCTTGAATAACTTGTAAATGAAGTATGTCGTAAAGAAAGGTAGAGGTGCTTTCTCGAACTGTCCACGTCAAGTTGAAATAGATGCTATATTTTGTTATTAATGCTAAAGTGAAAGGCAAAAAGGTTTCGTCCCATTAAAAGGATTATCGTTTAACACGTTGCATGGTCTGTAAGGATTAGTTCTTGATGACAAGACGGCTATGTCAAGACACAGTCGAACATCCCTTTTCTTACATAAGACAAATTGGTCATTGCCACGGTCATCCGTAACCTTTGGAGTTTCAATATATACTACGGTTATACATAGTAGGTAAAGAGAATAATTAACGAGTTAAGGTCTTAATGTTTGTAATAATGATGAAGCTACTGTACATCTTGTGTCATTACAGAGTGCTTAAATATAAGTGGTTCATGTCAAAGGTTAAATATTGCTCCCAATCATCTAGATTCCGAGTTATATATCTCTGAGTGTCTCATGAAGCACCTTCTACCTGTTAACAATGAGACCGAAGCAGGAAAATCAAGTAAAAGATTTAAGAGAGATAAAACCTGAAACACTGATAGGATATGAGTCCTTAAGTT
>NC_090726.1:54403331-54405769 GCF_036898095.1 Palaemon carinicauda | reverse complement strand
AGGCCATTCATGCTATAAACTGACGGTCTGAAGGACGATTCATATCACTTAGTTTCACTTAGATTCTTAGATGTGTAATCATGTTTGGTTCAGCTACTTTAGAAATCTCACGTTTACCATTGGAAACCACATTAATTAATATATCTTCAACAGTTTTTTTTTTATTATTTTTTTTTCTTTAAGTATTTCCAGCATGCAGAGCAATGGAAATGTGTTTCATGATAACGTAAAGATAAATTTTGTAATATATTCAGGAAGTTATAGAATGTGTTTGACCTACAGACCTGGTGTACTTAACGACGCCTCTCTTAATATTGTAAGCATTCCCAAAATGATAACAACAACAATAATAATAATAATAATAATAATAATAATAATAATAATTACTTTGAAATACTGTTATCCATTATACTTTGGAAACGCATTCAAATATTACTCTCAACACACACCAAAATTAATCTCACCTAGATTAGTTGGAAAAAAACAGACCATGATAGAAACTAAAGGATGTCACAAGTTTTCATTCTACCCAATTCCAGTTAATGGCTGAATATTTAGTGTATAACTACTCCCTCTGATCAAGGCCGTAAGTAGGCCACATAAGAGCATCTGTTAACATGATGAAAATGATTTCCAAAATGATTATGCCATCACCAACTACAATCGCAGTAACACTACAGTCGATGACAGCACTTTTCTACCAGCGTCATATTCTATATGTATAACCGACTCCATTTACAGAATTAAATGACATTTGCGAGAGGTCGAACGTATGACAACTACCTGCATAAAAATGGAGGAACATAATTATTATCACACTATCCAAAATGGTTTATATCCAGATTATATGAGGCGACGAGGATTATTAATGAGGTCATTAGTTAGCATTTTAAAGTCGCTCACATTTGCCTCGAAAGCACCAAAGTTAGCTTCCATTTTCAGAAATACATCAAAACTTTCCATCATTTCCGCGGACAAATGAAATCCTCTCGGTAGGCCATAAGATTAAATGGACTTCGTTAATCCCCTTTTCTCTGGATTCGTATTATGGTCATGTTGGAAAGGTTTCCGAGGATTATTTAATTAATTTTCTGTGGGAGACGGAAAACAAATTATGAGGCCTTAAAGGAAGGAAAATAAAAGTTCTAGGAGAGACACAAATACACACAAACAAGAGAGACGCATATACACAAGCGAGCGAAGTAATGGAAAATTGAGATATCCGAAACATTTTACCAGCGAAGTAGAGAAGTGGAATATAATAAAGAAAATCATTAAGCAAAATATGATTAGGTTGGAAATAGAAAAAAAATTCTACGTTCATCGGTGTTTAAATTATTTAGTAAGAACGATGTTATGAAAACCCAAGTTTCCAAGGAAGGGTGTATTTATACTCATCAGCTACTAACGACGTCTAAAGAATAAGGTAAGTCTCCACAAAGAACATGATTATAGATGTTAAATCACAATTAATGAAGGATTTAATTCACATCTCTCTCACGTATTTATATATATACATATATATAAATATATATATATATATATATATATATACACATATATATATCTATATATATATACTGTATATATATACATATATACACACACACACACACACACACACATATATATATATATATATATATATATATATATATATACATAGTACATAAACTGTATATGCACGAAATTATGTGTATATAAATATATATATATATATATATATATATATATATATATATATATATATATATATATATATATTATATATATATATATATACACATACATACATATACCACATATGCCATGTAAATATATGAGAGAGAGAGAGAGAGAGAGAGAGAGAGAGAGAGAGAGAGAGGACGTATCGTAATTTAGGGCTACTACATACCTGGAGATTGAAATTTCCTTCTCATAACTTTAGGTCCTGACAGATAATAAATCTAACTGACTTTCAAGCTGCTGGAAAGGAGGGGAGTGAAAGTTGCAGGGAAGAACTTTAATAACGGTATGTAAATATACATACACTCATGAAATGAGATTTATTTACACACAAACCTACGTATGAATTAAAACTTGCATAAGGACTAAGTGAACCTAATATACCGTACATGGGGTTAAATTAAACAACGCACAAAACGACTGAAGAAGACTTTTCAGATAGTTCGAATTATTATTATTATCATTATCATCATTATTATTATTATTATTATTATTACTAATAGCCAAGCTACAACCCTACTAGGAAAAGCAAGATGCTATAAGCCCAAAGGCTCCAAAAGGGAAAAATAGCCCAGTGAGGAAAGGAAACAAGGAAATAATTAAACGATATAATAAAAAATTAAAATAAAATATTTTAAAAAACATTAACATCAAAACAGATCATTCATATATAGACTATAAAAAGACTTACAGTATGCCAGCCTGTTCAGCAT
>NC_090726.1:54393331-54400831 GCF_036898095.1 Palaemon carinicauda | reverse complement strand
AAACCTTCAGTTAAAGTTAAGCTAACATAGAAAATTAATTAACGTCAGTTCTTTCAGAACCAATTCTGAACCAATCTGGAATTCTTAAGAGACCCCTTAAGTCTGAAAGAAGACCCACTACTACAGAAGATTTAGCATTATAGCTGCAAATGACTAAAGGTCAAATGCCGGGGTTCCACACACCATGATCTTCTACATAATGAACAAAAGGATTTGAAGGCTATTACACATTAATTACATTAAATTTCCAAAAATCGAATGCCAGAATACCAAGCTATTGTTTTCACCCCAGTAAAACTACTTCAGAAGATTTTTAGCTTATCAATAGGCAAAGGAAACCAATGTAATTTCGATTACAGTACCAATACAACACGCATTAATAATAACTGTATCCAAAAACAGGCCATTCATGCTATAAACTGACGGTCTGAAGGACGATTCATATCACTTAGTTTCACTTAGATTCTTAGATGTGTAATCATGTTTGGTTCAGCTACTTTAGAAATCTCACGTTTACCATTGGAAACCACATTAATTAATATATCTTCAACAGTTTTTTTTTTATTATTTTTTTTTCTTTAAGTATTTCCAGCATGCAGAGCAATGGAAATGTGTTTCATGATAACGTAAAGATAAATTTTGTAATATATTCAGGAAGTTATAGAATGTGTTTGACCTACAGACCTGGTGTACTTAACGACGCCTCTCTTAATATTGTAAGCATTCCCAAAATGATAACAACAACAATAATAATAATAATAATAATAATAATAATAATAATAATAATAATAATTACTTTGAAATACTGTTATCCATTATACTTTGGAAACGCATTCAAATATTACTCTCAACACACACCAAAATTAATCTCACCTAGATTAGTTGGAAAAAAACAGACCATGATAGAAACTAAAGGATGTCACAAGTTTTCATTCTACCCAATTCCAGTTAATGGCTGAATATTTAGTGTATAACTACTCCCTCTGATCAAGGCCGTAAGTAGGCCACATAAGAGCATCTGTTAACATGATGAAAATGATTTCCAAAATGATTATGCCATCACCAACTACAATCGCAGTAACACTACAGTCGATGACAGCACTTTTCTACCAGCGTCATATTCTATATGTATAACCGACTCCATTTACAGAATTAAATGACATTTGCGAGAGGTCGAACGTATGACAACTACCTGCATAAAAATGGAGGAACATAATTATTATCACACTATCCAAAATGGTTTATATCCAGATTATATGAGGCGACGAGGATTATTAATGAGGTCATTAGTTAGCATTTTAAAGTCGCTCACATTTGCCTCGAAAGCACCAAAGTTAGCTTCCATTTTCAGAAATACATCAAAACTTTCCATCATTTCCGCGGACAAATGAAATCCTCTCGGTAGGCCATAAGATTAAATGGACTTCGTTAATCCCCTTTTCTCTGGATTCGTATTATGGTCATGTTGGAAAGGTTTCCGAGGATTATTTAATTAATTTTCTGTGGGAGACGGAAAACAAATTATGAGGCCTTAAAGGAAGGAAAATAAAAGTTCTAGGAGAGACACAAATACACACAAACAAGAGAGACGCATATACACAAGCGAGCGAAGTAATGGAAAATTGAGATATCCGAAACATTTTACCAGCGAAGTAGAGAAGTGGAATATAATAAAGAAAATCATTAAGCAAAATATGATTAGGTTGGAAATAGAAAAAAAATTCTACGTTCATCGGTGTTTAAATTATTTAGTAAGAACGATGTTATGAAAACCCAAGTTTCCAAGGAAGGGTGTATTTATACTCATCAGCTACTAACGACGTCTAAAGAATAAGGTAAGTCTCCACAAAGAACATGATTATAGATGTTAAATCACAATTAATGAAGGATTTAATTCACATCTCTCTCACGTATTTATATATATACATATATATAAATATATATATATATATATATATATATATATATATATATATATATATATACACATATATATATCTATATATATATACTGTATATATATACATATACACACACACACACACACACACACACATATATATATATATATATATATATATATATATATATATACATAGTACATAAACTGTATATGCACGAAATTATGTGTATATAAATATATATATATATATATATATATATATATATATATATATATATATATATATTATATATATATATACACATACATACATATACCACATATGCCATGTAAATATATGAGAGAGAGAGAGAGAGAGAGAGAGAGAGAGAGAGAGAGAGAGACGTATCGTAATTTAGGGCTACTACATACCTGGAGATTGAAATTTCCTTCTCATAACTTTAGGTCCTGACAGATAATAAATCTAACTGACTTTCAAGCTGCTGGAAAGGAGGGGAGTGAAAGTTGCAGGGAAGAACTTTAATAACGGTATGTAAATATACATACACTCATGAAATGAGATTTATTTACACACAAACCTACGTATGAATTAAAACTTGCATAAGGACTAAGTGAACCTAATATACCGTACATGGGGTTAAATTAAACAACGCACAAAACGACTGAAGAAGACTTTTCAGATAGTTCGAATTATTATTATTATCATTATCATCATTATTATTATTATTATTATTACTAATAGCCAAGCTACAACCCTACTAGGAAAAGCAAGATGCTATAAGCCCAAAGGCTCCAAAAGGGAAAAATAGCCCAGTGAGGAAAGGAAACAAGGAAATAATTAAACGATATAATAAAAAATTAAAATAAAATATTTTAAAAAACATTAACATCAAAACAGATCATTCATATATAGACTATAAAAAGACTTACAGTATGCCAGCCTGTTCAGCATAAAAACATTTGCTGCAAGTTTAAACTTTTGAAGCTCTACTGATTCAACATTCCCATAACCCTCGGACTGAGAGAATTCACGAACCATAAAGAGGAAGAGTAAGGTTAATTGATTAAATTTACTCACAGACATATTGGCATACCTCATCCACTTACTCATTTCCGCAGCTGTCATTTTGTATCCCCAACATGACAAATGATGACGTTTTCTTTTATATAATTTCATTCAATTTGATCGTTTAAGAGAGATCAGTCAGATCATACTCTGGTTACTGCTGCTTTGACTCGATTCCAGGACTAACTAAAATGGCACTCAGTAGAGTGCAGACCTCCCCCACGGCAGCTTATTTCTCGTTGTCATAGACTTTCATACACTCAAATGTAAACCAAGTTTAAGTCTCTATGACAAGGATGACCAATCTTATAGCTGATTACGTGATATGGACGTTTTGCTAGTTCATGACCTTTGACCTTCAAAACTTTAAAGTCAAGTTTCATTACTTCACAATTAAAATTGTGGCTGTATGGTTGATGATTGGAATTTGACCTTTTGCATGACCTTGACCTTGGGCTCTACCTTGACCTTTGGCCTTAGCATGTATTAATTGGCGTGCATTTTCATACACTCAAATACGTACCAAGTTTGAAGTCTTTGTGACAACATTGTTCAAACTTACGGCTGATTACGTGAACTGGACATTTTGCTTGACTGCAACCTTGACCTTTGACCTTGACCTTCCAAAATTTAATCATTTCCAGCTTTAAACATAACAGTTAATTCCTGCAAGTTTCATTACTCTACGAAAAATTCTGGTCAGGAAGCTGTTCACAAATAAACACACAAACAGGCGATAAAACATAACCTCCTTCCAACTTCGTTGGCGGAGGTATTTAAAAAAAAAAAAAAAAAGTATCGAGACATAACATATCTATGACTATGCAGGGATATCAATGTCATTAATTTGATTTTACTAATTCGTTTTAATTTAGGATTTCCCTGCAATTCCAAAATATGTATAACTAAATGAATGTATATGCACTTAGTTACAGTTGACTTAAAATGGATTATTTTGGCTGCTTTTCAGCTTTAATCCTAATATCCCACAGGCAAGTACATTTGTACAGTAGATACAAGTGAACATGTAACGCCTTGCTAAAAACTGTTAATGCTTTGCTGTTGTTATCTCGTGACTATCTATTAAAGTTTCAACCGAAGGATATTGGTGCATCCAAATATGAGAAACATTGTGAAAAATAAAATATCCTGCAATTTATGTAACTTGTATGAAAGATAGCTGAAGCAAAATGGGTTGTTCTAAGAATTAAATCGATAATAATTATGGATGACAGAAATTTTTGTATCTCAAGCAGTTGCAGACAATGGGAGAGAAAGCATCGAACTTGCCAGTGTTGTTATAATTTCTTTCAAAGTCAGGATAAATTAGTGGTTTAATTGAGAGATGGAAATTTGAACGTGGTGAATGTTTTTTCACGATCTAAGGAATCTTTAGTTACACAAATAAAAAACGAATAAGCTTGGCAAGACCCCAACATGTGTATTCACATGGAGTAATGGTAAAAATGATGAGGGTTTTACCTATACTTTAATATTCAAAACTTCAAATCTGTAGATGGAAATGAAGAGACACTTGGGTGCACATAGACTCGACTTCCAAATATTCATACACACACATACGCGCGTACGTGCTCGTGCGAAGCGAAAGACTAAGATTTCTTCTTTGAAAAGACATGAAACAAAACTATTGAAATATGCAATAAAGCCTAAGTTGAGGCAAAGGTCAAATCCATTGTCAAAACGTCTAAATCAAGTACAAGGAAACAACGGACTTCAGACTACAGCTGTCCCCATCACTAAAGTTTCTGTTGCAACTGAGACTTCTGGGACTATATTTGTACTTGTGTGTGTATTTACATGGGTTCCAATACCCTCCAACTTCTCGAATTCCCCAAACGTTTTATGAAAGTTTCCACTAAAAACAATTAGAGTGGAAAGCATATCCAAAAGTCTGAGCGATTCGATCAGCTAAGAGAGCATTGGGACTATCAAAAATAGACACACACGCGCGTTCTTTTATATTCATATATATATATATATATATATATATATATATATATATATATATATATATATATACATATATATATATATATATATATATATATATATATATATATATATATATGTGTGTGTGCGTGTATAAATATATAATGTATATATACTGTATATGTGCGTATATAAACTTTCTACATAATAAACCTATTATATATGTTCCCAGCCTGCCTCACCCCCCCCCCTCTCTCTCTCTCTCTCTCTCTCTCTCTCTCTCTCTCTCTCTCTCTCTCTCCAGCCAAAAACAACCAATGGCATCTTTGAAAGTGAAAAAGATTCAACTAATATTAAATTGTCATATAAAACCTTCAGTTAAAGTTAAGCTAACATAGAAAATTAATTAACGTCAGTTCTTTCAGAACCAATTCTGAACCAATCTGGAATTCTTAAGAGACCCCTTAAGTCTGAAAGAAGACCCACTACTACAGAAGATTTAGCATTATAGCTGCAAATGACTAAAGGTCAAATGCCGGGGTTCCACACACCATGATCTTCTACATAATGAACAAAAGGATTTGAAGGCTATTACACATTAATTACATTAAATTTCCAAAAATCGAATGCCAGAATACCAAGCTATTGTTTTCACCCCAATAAAACTACTTCAGAAGATTTTTAGCTTATCAATAGGCAAAGGAAACCAATGTAATTTCGATTACAGTACCAATACAACACGCATTAATAATAACTGTATCCAAAAACAGGCCATTCATGCTATAAACTGACGGTCTGAAGGACGATTCATATCACTTAGTTTCACTTAGATTCTTAGATGTGTAATCATGTTTGGTTCAGCTACTTTAGAAATCTCACGTTTACCATTGGAAACCACATTAATTAATATATCTTCAACAGTTTTTTTTTTATTATTTTTTTTTCTTTAAGTATTTCCAGCATGCAGAGCAATGGAAATGTGTTTCATGATAACGTAAAGATAAATTTTGTAATATATTCAGGAAGTTATAGAATGTGTTTGACCTACAGACCTGGTGTACTTAACGACGCCTCTCTTAATATTGTAAGCATTCCCAAAATGATAACAACAACAATAATAATAATAATAATAATAATAATAATAATAATAATAATAATAATAATTACTTTGAAATACTGTTATCCATTATACTTTGGAAACGCATTCAAATATTACTCTCAACACACACCAAAATTAATCTCACCTAGATTAGTTGGAAAAAAACAGACCATGATAGAAACTAAAGGATGTCACAAGTTTTCATTCTACCCAATTCCAGTTAATGGCTGAATATTTAGTGTATAACTACTCCCTCTGATCAAGGCCGTAAGTAGGCCACATAAGAGCATCTGTTAACATGATGAAAATGATTTCCAAAATGATTATGCCATCACCAACTACAATCGCAGTAACACTACAGTCGATGACAGCACTTTTCTACCAGCGTCATATTCTATATGTATAACCGACTCCATTTACAGAATTAAATGACATTTGCGAGAGGTCGAACGTATGACAACTACCTGCATAAAAATGGAGGAACATAATTATTATCACACTATCCAAAATGGTTTATATCCAGATTATATGAGGCGACGAGGATTATTAATGAGGTCATTAGTTAGCATTTTAAAGTCGCTCACATTTGCCTCGAAAGCACCAAAGTTAGCTTCCATTTTCAGAAATACATCAAAACTTTCCATCATTTCCGCGGACAAATGAAATCCTCTCGGTAGGCCATAAGATTAAATGGACTTCGTTAATCCCCTTTTCTCTGGATTCGTATTATGGTCATGTTGGAAAGGTTTCCGAGGATTATTTAATTAATTTTCTGTGGGAGACGGAAAACAAATTATGAGGCCTTAAAGGAAGGAAAATAAAAGTTCTAGGAGAGACACAAATACACACAAACAAGAGAGACGCATATACACAAGCGAGCGAAGTAATGGAAAATTGAGATATCCGAAACATTTTACCAGCGAAGTAGAGAAGTGGAATATAATAAAGAAAATCATTAAGCAAAATATGATTAGGTTGGAAATAGAAAAAAAATTCTACGTTCATCGGTGTTTAAATTATTTAGTAAGAACGATGTTATGAAAACCCAAGTTCCTAATACAACATTGGAACAAATTAATTATTATTTACCCCAAAAATATTTTTCACACACCTATTACATAAATTTTTACACAAAGCGGGATCGTAAAAATGAAATGCTCGTTATCCTTTATAACTATGGGCCATTTAAAAGACAAGCTTCTGGGCATACCACTTCTTTTACGATATGCACAGACTTGAAAAAACAAAATACCAAAATCTAGGAACAAACAATTTCTAACGGCGAAAAAACTCAATCGTATTCTTGACATTTGCAGGAAGATCAAGAAAAAAATTTCGAACCAAAGAACTTCCTTCATTTTCATTTATATATATATATATATATATATATATATATATATATATATATATATATATATATATATATATATATATATATATATATATATATATATATATATATATATATATATATATATATAT
>NC_090726.1:54385831-54388331 GCF_036898095.1 Palaemon carinicauda | reverse complement strand
CTCATATCTAATAATACCATAACTTTGAAAATATATTTTTCTCTAATATATTTGGTGTGGCTCTCTGATAGATAATAAATTATAATCATATCAGTTTTAATACTAAAAAATTGTAGCATCGATTTTAAGCTACCATGCTTACATTTTAGTTATTTACCTTGAAAATACATCAGCCTTCGTAACAAGAAACTTATGACCACATATACAGTTTGGAAGACTCGGGTTAGAAATCAGTAATAGTTATATACTTTGGCATTACTTGGTGATATTCTTCAATCTTGATTTAAAATATCCATTTATACGACATGAAGAAAAACTTTAGACCGAAATTTATTAGACATATCACTCGTTTAGTAGCCATGTTCATAAGAAACAAAATATACATTTTATTAATATATATGAGAATAGTTTTTCTGACGAAAATATCGTAGCCTAGAATCCCTTCTCGTTATGTTGCAAAATAAGTGTTTACTAGCTGTTAAAAAGATCTGTTATGTTACATCCTCCTCCTAAGAAGCATCTGTCTACCTTATTTCTTGTAGATTATTACATTATAAAACCCACGTGCACCGGAAAATTATAACTTAATAGTCACAAATAAGGTACTAGAGTCTTTGTGCCAAACTTGAGAAAATGGTTAAGAAATGGCATAGAATTTAAGACGTATTTAAGAAATTATCTTTGTCAGTCATTCCAAATTTTATCACATTTTATTACATTAGCTGAATTAATTTTACTTCTTTGTCAAACGTTTTATAAGAAATCACTTACAGAATAGGGCATCTTTCCGAGTATGATGACACCGTTAATAAAAGGGGGAATTCATCCTTTCAGTAATTTCATGATTGTCTTTTCATATGGAATTTCATAAAAAAAATTATCAAAAATTTTGACTACTCTACTTGAATTGAGGAAAACTCTCTCTTGAAGTCAACTTCCGGAAAAACAACAACAACAATAATGATAATAATAATAATAATAATAATAATAAAAGATCAACTACTTTACTTCTCATGTTCATACCTTTAAATAAAATATTTCTCTAAAATAGGAAAGATCTCACGAGAGAAAAATCAACACGTAAATAAAGATCATTTTACCTGAACTCTTCTTTTCAACATATACAATACATGTTCCGCAGGATCTTGAACAAACGAATGAAAAATGAAAATAGTAAATTTTGTACATAGACGAGAAAATCCCTGAACGGTACCGAAATCAAGGTTGTAAAACCAACTGAAGTATAAAATTACGATATGTTGCCGAAGGCGACTCAAACAGATTCAACCTGTTGGGGTCTTTCATATTTCATAAGTCCTTTTGGGAAGCCCCAAAACGACAGGATATGTAGAACCAAGTAGTTGTCTACTTTAAGTTTATACATACATACATACATACGCACATATATATATATATATATATATATATATATATATATATATACAATTATATATAATATAATATATAATACACACACACACACACACACACACACACACACACACACATATATATATATATATATATATATATATATATATATATATATATATATAGTCACAGATAACAGTGCTATACATAAAAATATCCCTTTAAGATTACTATCCCAACTTTAAAATCATGGATGAATCCCTTTTAAAGAAAACTTAAAGAAATTTCATTCATAGGATATTGAACCATCCTGCAACCGTTACATTGAAAGCAATCTAGTACTTAATGAAAATCAAGACCTTTCCTTTCCAAATCCTCTCTCACATAAACACAACCCTTGTGAAACATTTATTCGAGATGAGAAGTTTGAAAGTATAGAGAAAAGCTTTATGTGGCATACATAGACCTACAAAAAAAGGCATATTTAAATTAATAACAAGCACAGTGGAAGGCGCTGAGAACATTCAAGAAAGGATGGTAGTTAGATTGTTGAGAGCGATTCATTTCTTTAATTGGAATCAAATCAAGAATGAATAAGTATTTTAAATAGAACAAAATATACAGGGAGGAGGGTGACTGGTTTGTTGTAAATATAGGTCTGACACAAGAGTGTTATTTCCATAGCGTTACAGCATCTTTAGAAAAGGGGTAATTCAAATTTCAGAGAAAAGATTATAGATATAAGTACAAAGTTGCTTTATAAGACAAATTCATGAATGGAGTGTGGAGTGTTTAATTTTGCAGACAGAACTGTTCGATTGGGAACAGAAACAGCAGAAACTAGTAAAATGTGAAAACATTTGCAATACAAAAAAGTTAAGAGTAAATGTGAGCAAGTTACAAAATTGATTAACCAAAAAGGTAGAAGGATGTTTGCTAAAGATTAGGAGACTTGAGTTATCTGTGGAAGTTAGATTAATGTAAATGAAGAGACTTCAGTCCACTATTCAGTAATTAAGTGAAGTGTAGATGTGGAGAGCAACTAAATGAAAGCAGATTGAAGATGTTGAAATGAACTTTTCACAAAGCAGGTTACATGCCGTGTAAGAAAAACTGGCAGGGTGAGAAA
>NC_090726.1:54310831-54380831 GCF_036898095.1 Palaemon carinicauda | reverse complement strand
TTGATAAAGCCACAATCTCACTGACTCGGGCTCCCGAGGCGAGAGCAAAAAGGAAAATCACTTTTTGAGTCAAATCTTTCAGAGGGCAAGACTCGTTGTCCAGACTTGAGGCAAACTGGAGCACTTTGTCGGGAAACCAGGAGATAGGTCTCGGAGGAGGTGCAGGACGGAGTCTAGAACATGCCTTTGGCAGCTTGTTAAAGATGTCGTCGGACAGGTCGATCTGAAAGACATAGAGTAGTGGTCTTGCCAAGGCCGATTTGCAGGCAGCAATCGTGTTGGCTGCCAAGCCCTGTCCATGAAGGTGAATAAACAAGGACAGACAAAAATCTATAGAGATTTCAGTAGGATTTTTAGCCTTGACGAAGGACACCCATTTCTCCCAATAAGACTCGTATTGTCTTCTGGTAGATTTAGTTTTGTATTCCTCAAGGAAGTCCAAACTTTTCTTTGAGATCCCAAACCTCTTCTTAACGGCTAGGGAGAGAAAATCATGAGATGTAGGTCTCGGGTTTTCCTTGATGAAGTGAAGACAGTCGACTTCTGAACTTGCTGGGATAGAACTGGATCCGGCAGGGGAATTATCTTGGGTTGTAACTCCAGGATTAGAGGGAACCAGTTGCTCTGGGGCCACTTGGGTGCCACTAGGGCTGCTGTTCCTTGGAGGAGTGTTGGAAGAATTGATGGAAGGTTGGAGGTGGTGTTACCCAGCTCCACCCTAGTCCATTCTTGATGATGCTGTGAGCCCAAGGATCGAAGGTCCAATGATCCTGGAAGAGGCGGAGTCTTCCTCCCAACGGAAGCATTTCATTGCTTCTGGTTTCCCGAGGGTTTGCCACCTCGGCCGCCTGCTCCCCTCCCTCCTCTCCCTCTGGAAGGGCGTTGAGAGGAGTCTCTGCCGGAGCCTCTACCTTTGGGACGAAAGGTAGTTAACTGTCTTTCATAGGCAGATGTGAAGACTGGTGACTGAGCCACCACCGGCTGTGGGACCAGCTGAAAGGTCTGTTGGGGTTGAGCCACCAACTGGGGAGTAGCGGGTGCCAGAAACTGGCGCTTGGCCTGTCGCTGCAGAGGCCTAGTCTTGTTAGACTACTTCTTAGGTTGGGGGCCCTCATCCTGAGAAGATTTCCTCTTCCTAGACATGCCCCTCTTGTTGAGAAGGTTCCGGTTCTCGGTGGCGGCTCTGTCTACGATCTCTTTCACGAGATCATCGGGGAAGAGGTGTTTCCCCCAAATGTTGGAGGAGATCAGTTTCCGGGGTTTGTGTTTGACGGTAGCGTCCGTAAACACGAATTCCCTACAGGCTCTCCGAGCCCTGATGAAACTGTAGAAGTCTTTCGTCAGGGTGGCGAGATGGGTCTTAGCTAAGACCATATACATATCTAGGGTCCATGTGTCCCCGGCCATTGTCTCCAATTGCACTTGGAGGGAAAGGGAGGCGGTCAGTCTCTCTTTCGTATCCAGCTCCCGACGCAGAAGGTATTCGGAGAGCTTAGGGAGGTTCTCATTAAACTGACGTCCTGCTACGTCAGCCTCCAACTTTCCTACCAAGAAAGTTAACTGGATGTCTTTCCAGTTCTTGTCGTAAGGAGGTAGGGCGAGGGAGAGGGGCCTACATTCCTCCAATGTAGGGCAAGGTTTCCCTTCCTCCACCGCCTTCAACACTGCCAGCAAGGACTTTTCGGCAAAGGGGAAGACCATGGTGGCAGGAGCAAGAAAAGATGGTTGTTTCTTGCTAAGGGCCGGCACCTTAGAGTTGGTATAGCCCTTGCTCTTAAGATTTCTGACCAAAAGAGATTGAGCCTTGGTGTGGTCAAAGACTATGACCTCCTTAGGCTCGGTTTCCTCCTTGGAAGCTGGCTCGGACTCGAGACAGATGTAACCGTCCGGGTGCGACTCAAAGCTAGGCCAAAACTCCACCTCTTCAAGGGGGACGGCGCCTAGCTTGTCATTGACGAAGATTTGTCCACTTGTGATTGGCATGTGCTCGGCATGCCTCCAGATGTTGGTCACTGAGCAGGGGGAAGATCCTTGACGTTGGTCTTCTTGACCAACTGCTTCGACAGACGGAGAATCTCCCTCGAGTTCCTCGTCTTCTTCGGAACCTTTCATCCAGGAGGGCCACTAGGGCCAGGAGACTGTCCTGGTTCTCCAGTAACGACAGAGTAGAAGTAGGCGTAGACGAAGTAGAGGGGGCGGGTTCCGTTACGGCAACGGAAGTGACAGAGGGGGCGCGGGCGACTTCGCCCTCGGAGTCCGGAGCCTCCACATGCTCCTCCTCTTCTTGACCCTTGGCCATCAGGGTCCTTTCGGTGGTGTCTGATAACTCCGACATCTGTTCCAACTCGTCAAGAAGGAAGTCTTGCAGTGCATACGAAACGTCAGGTTCGACCGTCAGCTGGACGCAGGGGATCTCGGCCTTGGGGATGACAGCATCCGCAGATGCCTTTGGGAAGAGCAAAGCTCTCATCTTCTCACCCATGAGATACGGCCCCGTGGCGTTCTTTTGGATACCACGCACCCATTTGTGGAGTTTCTCTCGGGCAACGTCCCTGGCCTCCGCAGAGGGAGGGTCCTCGAACGCCTCGTGGAGCAGGTCCTTGCAGACGGTGCAGACCTGTGAGTCCCAATACCGGAGTGTCCCCTTGGTGATGGAACAGCTGGCGTGGGTTCGGCACACCAGGTGGCTGTAGAAGTACGGACGCCGAACGCTACAGAAGGCGCTCTCACACCGGACATACTCTTCCTGTAAAAGAAAGGGGGGAATGAGTCTGCGGAAGTCATATACAATGACTTAAAGTAAAGACTTAAAGTAATCTTAGATTAGCATTAAAGTTATTTAACTTAATATGAGATTCCTTTTCTTGTGTAAGCTTAGGATAGTAAGCTGGAAAAGAAGCAGAAAAGACACATACATGTGCATCCCGCCCAGCCAATTGCTGTGACCCCACACCAAGACTAATTCTAGGGGCTCTTAAATAGCCTAAGAGATGGAAGAGATATCCACAATGGATTAAGCACAGCTTAGGCTTCCTCTGGAGAATTAGCAATGGTGAGAGGGGGGAAACTGAGTTCATTCAGTTTAGGATAAAAAAGGGGGGGGAGAAATAATCCCTCCCTATTCAGATGGGTCCCGGCAAGGGACTGCGCATGAATGCACAGAGTATGCTGGAAATATTTTTACTGCATAACTATACATCATAGTTTTTTGTCTAGGGTAAGTACTGTACCATAGATATACTGGCTATCATATATAGCTATACAATAGTAGGCCGGCAGGGAAGAGGTGACAGTCCACTGAAGTAATATGATTAGGTGGTGCTGGCAGCATGGTGGCATGCCGGAAACGCGCCGGGCGCCGGTGAATCTCCATCGAGGGTGGGAACCCCCTCCCTGTCATCAATCTATGTGGCAGAGAGAATAAGAGCTTCTGGATGATGGCAGACAGCCGGCACGTCGGCGGCCTCCGGCAGTCAGCAAGCGACCGGTGAAGGTATTCCAGCACTGGCGTCAATCAATGAAAGAGTGGATACTAGGGTACCCTGACAGCTGTTGCCGGCAGGGTAGCAGCAGTGGACCGGCACTGATAGGTAGAGAGAAAGGGTAGGGGAAGAGGGAGGGAAGGGTAGTTCGTTACCCCGACCTCGTCTTCCTCCGAAAGGAATGTTCAAATGAAAGAGAGGGGGCAATCTTTCATCCAGCCGCAACAGAGCCGGCAGTAATTGCGGGTGGCGGCCCAAGGGAGGACCGAAGAACACTCTAAGATAGGGAGGTCCCACGCCGGCAGACCGATTCACTTAGGCTATCCCATAGTTCGATTATATGCGGGAAGCGTAGCAGCTCGGACTAACCCATGAAGGGACCAAGCCGAACCCACAACCCGCCGGCACACGGAGGAGTTGTAGGACGGCGGACAGGGGTGTGATAGCTAGGCCAACACAAAAGGACAGAGGGGGGAGGGGTGAGGGTCCTGAGGGGGAGCGTGGGGGAAGGCGTAGCCTTCACCAACACTCCAGGTGGGGGTTCTGTTCCAGAACCAGCCCTATTCCAGGTGTAGGAGACTTCATTCTCCAGCCTAGGGTAGGTTAGTTCAGAGAAGGTACAGCACTAGTGTACTGTCCTAAACTATAAAGAAACAGAATCCCCTGGCCTGCCTAACCTAGGCTAAGGAAGCGGGTCTCGAACCAGGGAAGGAAGATGTAGGACAGGTCGCTAGGCCACAGGGAGGAAAGGGTCGCAACCCTACCAAGTGTGGACTAGGGGGAAAGGCAGAGCCCTTCCACCTTCGCCAACCAGCAAGGCCCCAAAAGGAGAGTTCATTCACCTAGAGGGGGAGCTGGGGGCGAACAACTGGTACTCTGAGGTTCTGTCTCAAACTCAAAGTTCATGTGCTATGGCAAGGAGTGGGGAAAGAAAAACCTAGCCTAACCCTAATCGAATGCGATTCGAGGAAAGGAGGGGTAAGACGTAGCCTAGGCTACCTCAGAGGGAGGAGATACCTTGGGTAAGGTAACTGGGGAGGATAGGAAGTATACCACGGCCCTACGTTAGGTTAGGGGTAAGGGAGTCGACTACCAAGATCACCGAAACCCTTAGTATACTTCCTCGAAGGCGAAAACATATGTGCAATCACTGAATCTTATATGCATAAATGCCTAAAATCTCCATTTCATAAATTAAAACTAGGAACACTTATTATATCATGCATGAGAGTAAACAAAAACCACCTAGGCTATCGAATCTAGGGGCTAGGCTAGAACACTAGCCTACGAATCGGCTACCTATGCTAGCCGAAAAAGGATACTATCGGCATAATAGAACTAATTCCTACCAATGAAGACTAAATAACTAATGCTGATAATTAGTTATAAGACCAGGTAAGGTTGTTCTGGCTAACTAAATAAAGCATGCGAGGCGAACAACAGTGTCCGACATGACGACTCCGGTCAAGGCACAGCTCCGCCACAAAACACGGTATTTTAAGATAAAAAGGCGTTACTTTATGGCTAGAGCTTATTTATACAATACAAGAATATGGTACTCAACTTTCCAGAAGAAAGCGAGGCTGAAGATTGCGACATACTGGCTCACTTAGCGAAAAATGTGGGAAAAGCGCCTTGTCATAAACGATAAGTGTAAAGGAATAACAATGGCGCGCGACGGCGGCGTCATCCAAGATGGCGGCCAACATGGCGACCGGATGTTGACGACGCCGAGTACCAAAACAGTAACGGAGGAGGAGAACTTTGTAACGGCTCCTCCTATAACTTGCCACTATTCCCCCTCCAAGCGTAAACGCTATGTGGGTTGCAGATAGCTATGTGGGTTGCAGATAGCTATGTGGCGTGTCAAGCACATGTCCCGTTATTATACGATATCCTAAAGAGAAACCTTATGGGTACTCGCGCCAGAAGTTAGAATTCTGTGAAACCTTTAGTTTAATTCTCTGGGAATATCTACTGTAGTCATATATACCCTTAGGTAGCTACAGAAGGAACCTTCCATCAGGACGACATGGCTCGAGCCCAAATATATATATACAGTATATATATATATATATATATATATATATATATATATATATATATATATATATATATATATATATATGCATATATATAGCCTATATATACAGTATATATATATATATATATATATATATATATATATATATATATATATATATATATATATATATATATATATAGGCTATATATATATATATATATATATATATATATATATATATATAATATATATGCATACATATATATATATATATATATATATATATATATATATATATATATATATATATATATATATATATATTATATATACATACATACGGTCGGGAATTTCGAACTGATCATTCGAAATCCCCACCATTTAACTTCACAAACGTTGCGTTAAATTGTGGCAAGGCTGGAAGATCTCGCGGGCGTTTCTATGAATGAGCGCTGTCCAACACGTGACAGTATTGAGGCGTAAATTTCTACCACCTGGCGGGGAAGGAGCGGGTGTCAGAGAAACAAAGTCTTTGTTATTTACAATTTACGAAAATGATATTGTATTCATTCATGCAGGCAAAATTATCGATGTACAGTATATGTTTGGAGCCAAGGACTCGCTAGTTTGTTAGATTCTGGCAAATTACGGCCTTCAGCCGAAGTATTGAGTTTATCCTTTGATCTAACGTAAGACTTTAACTGTTTTTCTATTTTGTATTCTATAAAGAAACTCAATTAAACCCCTTGTTGATTAAATAAAATGAGAGTTCCCGCGCATAATATATGAGATTTCCCGGAGTTTCCGATAAAACATAAGACTACTACCGGTGAACATTTACTTTATGACTTAGCCTAACTTAGGTAGTAAATCATAGGTAAAACTTACGATTTGTGGTTGGCTAATGTGGAAAATTTCATTACTAGCTACAAACCTGAATCATATGTAAACTTTGCAGTATGCAGCACTGATATGCAGCGAGTCTTGTTTATGGATAATTGTTATTTAACTCCCTATACAGTACTCTTGTGCATATTCTTGAGGCCTGGAAGAGACGAGATTTCTTGGAATTTTTGACGATTTCACGACCAACGCTATGCAGGAATCCAATATTTTAGAAAATATTACTTGTCCCTGGAAACCAGTAAAATTTAATTCTGTCTCCGTGATCTTCCGGTTACATTTACCATTATAATGCACTACATATATTGTTAAAGTTCACGGAAAACATGGAATACATGACACAACACGAACAAACATCACTGGAAGTCAAAATCAAGATGTTTACAATCGACCAAGTCGAGTGCATTGTGGGTAAAACAAATGCTAACATATCCTCATTTTTTAGTGGCAATGTCTCACTTTCAATGCTATAACAACCTTATTTTAGGCTACTGTATACCATACAGCTTTTGACCAGTTAATTTCAAATAACATTTGTTAGTTCGATCGTACAACGTACTCAGGTTTTCCTTCATAAAAATGACTGATATACCCCAAAATCTTCTTCCGACAATAATCCTGTCCTTTTTCTTAGCTTTACCATAAAATCTGGATACACACATTTTACATGTTAAGTGATGTTATACTATTAATAATTATTACATTTACTCATATTAGGCCTACCTATACATTTACATAAGAGACATTCATTTGGAGGTTAAACCTACTCTCGTCCTAGCTAAATTATTTAAAAAACACAGTTGAAGCACTTTTTCACAACAATGAAACATCTCTCATGCAAAATCATGAATTCCAATTTTTCACAGCGTATCATCTCATTTCTTAATCCTAATCATTATCAACTTTGCTCGAGCCGTATGACTTCTTATTACCCCGTTTCTCTTCCTCACCTATCCGTTTGTACTACTGTATTTACTATTTACCTTTTCTTTCTACTAGACTACAACTTTATAGTAATAAAGTATCACATAGAGCAAACACACACACACACACACACACACACACATATATATATATATATATATATATATATATATATATATATATATATATATATATATATACTGTATATATATATATATATATATATATATATATATATATATATATATATATGTGTGTGTGTGTGTGTGTGTGTGTGTCTGTGTTAACAGTTTTCTTTAGCTAGGGTTGGCTCCAAAGAAAAACAATAAAACCAACGCTACATTTATATTCTAACTTCTGGACTGTGGATGAAACACTATTTAGTAGCTTCCAGAGAATTAGCCTACACTGACCTGAATGGGCATCGAGTGTTTTGAATCTGTAGACACACTGCGCTATCCACTCCATGCTTGCATGTATTTCTTAGCTCTCTGGATAACAAGGATATTCCTTTACAATGAGTCTTTCATGCCAATTATGATCCAACCCTTTCTAGGTCTTTCTCTCTTAGATCTTAGTTCCTCTAAATTACACATTCATTTTACCCACACATAGCCATCCATTCTCCCCCCCTGAATAAACGGATTTTGAGCGAAGCGAAAAATCTATTTTTGGGTGAGATGGCCATGTCGTCCTGATGGACGGTTCCTTCAGTAGCTTCCTTTGGATATATATGACTACCATAAATATTCCCAGAGAATTAAACTAAAGGTTTTCACAGAATTCTAACTTCTGGCGCGAGTACCCTAAAGGTTTCCCTTCAGAATATCGTATATCAACAGGGGACGCATGCATTAACACGTCACATGGCTATCTGCACCCCACCTTGCGTTTACGCTTCGAGGCGGGGAAAGGTGGCGAGGTAACTGAGGAGCCGTTCCAAAGTTACCCTTCCTTCGTTACTGTTACGGTACTCGCAACGTAAACAAACCGTCCGCCATACTGTGTGACGTCACGTCCGTCCTCATTCCGAATTCTAGCTTCCAACCAGCCTCCGCGATACAATACAGCAGGGAGGGGCCTGGCAGGCTGAACTGGAACAGTTGGGCGGGTCCATCAGGACGACATGGCCATCTCACCCAAAAATAGATTTTTCGCTTCGCTCAAAATCCGTTTTTTGGGCTCAAGCCATGTCGTTCTGATGGAAGTGTACTAGAGAATTAATGTATCGTGGATTTGTTCCCATTTCAAGTGCCTTCTACTCCGACTAACATTCCTGCGGTCTGGTGACCGAAGAGACCGTGACATCTCCGTTAAATGTCACTACCAGTGGCATTACAATGACCTGGCTTCCCGCCCCCCTGGCAGGGAGGTCCTAATAGGACAAGTGGAACATCTCGAAGTAACTTGACGAGGATAGACTCACCTGGATTAAGAGACCGTGCCGGTCTCGAAGACAGATCAGAAGGGTAAATATTTGTGTAGGAACAAATTTTATACCATTAGGTGAGTGTATATTAGGTAGTAGGTATATTAACTATAATAAACTCTAGAAATAGGTTCAATAAAACAAGAACACCAATATATTTTCATGTGAAAGATAGGAGCGAAATTAGACGCATATGGTAAATAAAATAAATATTTTATTTGAAAATTGCATGGAAATATGGAAAATTATGTACAATAATAATATTGGATAATAGACATAGATTTTCAGTAAGACGGTGATGCAGAATCTGAAAGGGAAATATTTTGCCTTTAATCACCAGTTCCTTGAGGAATGCCAGTCTTTTAAAATCATAATACACTTCATGTCCAAGAACATGTGGCACACGTGTAAGAATCAATGTCACTTCACCTTGATAAAGAACAGTCTATTAGTGACACTAAGTGTCCCTTGAAATCACTATGTATCGCACTAGGGTCAACACAGGCACCCGTTTGAGTTAAAGTCCCGAAAAAACTCACTGTCCTACGCAGCACTAAACAGCAGGTTTCATCACGCTACCTGCTGCCACCACGAATCTCTTGACTTCGTGCACCTGCTTCGAATAGTGTTTGAAGAAAACTCTAGGGGACCTCCAGCCTGTGAAGGATCGGAGGCTTTCAAAATCCATTCCTTGGAAGAAATTTAGAGAAGAGGCGACTTTCCTAGGATCATGACCTGCGGGTGTACTGTCAGGATCCGCTCTGCGAATAAAGTAGGTGATTTTCGCTCTTAGTTGTTTTAGTGACAGGTCACTACCCGAAGTTTCTCCTTTAAAAAGCTGTCCTCCGCCAAAGTCTGAAGTTCTTCGAAGATAGACCTTAAGACTCTCCACTGGGCATAGAGAGACATCTTCCTTCAGGGGGCAGATTCTCCAAGGGCCCCATCTTTTGGTGGGAAGTTCATTTTTAGCGAGAAACGTGGGGTCAGGGAAGAGGGTAAGTTCCCCCGTGTTGGCGAACTGTATCTGGCTCTCTTCTCTTGATAATGCCACTATTTCACTGACTCGGGCTCCCGAGGCGAGAGCAAAAAGGAAGATCACTTTATGAGTCAAGTCTTTCAGAGGGCAAGATTCGTTGTCCAAGCTAGAGGCAAAATGGAGCTCCTTATCCAGGGACCAGGTGATGGGTCTCGGTGAAGGTGCTGGACGGAGTCTAGCACACGCCTTCGGGAGTTTATTGAAGATTTCGCTGGATAAATCTATTTGGAAGGCGTATAGAAGTGGTCTAGTCAAGGCCGATTTGCAAGTGGAAATCGTATTGGCTGCTAAGCCTTGTCCATGAAGGTGAATAAAGAAGGACATGCAAAAATCTATGGAGATTTCCGTAGGATTTTTTGCCTTGACAAAGGATACCCACTTCTTCCAGGATGATTCATATTGTCTTCTGGTAGACTTTGTTTTGTATTCCTCTAGGAAGTCCAAACTTTTCTTCGAGATCCCAAACCTTTTCTTCACGGCTAGGGAGAGAAAATCATGAGATGAAGATCCTTGACTTTCTTTGATGAAGCGAAGACAGTCGACTTCTGCACCTGTTGGGAGAGAACTGGGCCCGGCAGGGGGATCAGCTTGGGCTGTAGCTCCAGGACTAGGGGGAACCAGTTGCTCCGGAGCCAATAGGGCTGCTGTCCCTTTGAAGATTCTCAGTTTGGAGAGGATTTTCAGCAGAAGGTTGGGTGGAGGGAACAGGTAAATCTTGGACCATCTGTTCCAGTCCAGGGACATGGCATCCACTGCTTCCGCTTTGGGGTCCTCGTAAGGGGCCACATATCGAGGAAGTTGCTTGTTGTCGCTCGTCGCGAAGAGGTCGATCTGTAGTTCCGGGACTTGACGAGAGATGAAGGAGAATGATCTTGTGTCTAGGGACCATTCCGACTCTATGGGGCTTGTCCTTGATAGAGCGTCTGCCGTCACGTTGCGGAATCATTGTAGGTGAACTGCAGACAGATGCCACTTCTTCCTGTCCGCCAGGCTGAAGATGGGTAATAGCACCTGATTTATGTGGGGCGATCTCGAGCCCTGACGATTGAGACATCTGACCACTACCGGCTGTCCAGAGTTAGACGGATGTGTATCGAGGGACGCGGGGATAATTTCTTCAGGGTGAGAAGAACCGCCATGGCCTCCAAGATGTTGATGGGAAACGTCTTGAATAGGGGAGACCATGTTCCTTGAACTTGCCGTTGATGGGAGTGACCCCCCCCCCAACCCTCCAGAGAAGCGTCCGTGTGGATGTTGAGCGATGGAGGTGGAGGTTGGAGAGGGATGGATCTTTTCAAGGTCCTTGATTCTGACCACGGGCTTAGAAGGGAGCGAAGCCTGTTCGGTAGGGGTCTCTTGAGATCTCTTCGAGCGACGGATGCGTTTCGTCTCCAGACTCCTGAGGCATCCTTTAGCTGTGCTTGTAGCACTGGGTTTGTCACTGAGGCGAACTGTAGGGAGCCGAGAACTTGCTCCTGCTGTCATCTTGAGATCCGTTTGGATTTGAGAAGTCTTCTGACAGACCCTGCTATTTCTTTCCTTTTCTTCAGTGGAATGGAAAGGCGGTGTGATTGAAGATCCCAATGGATTCCTAAACATTGGAACTTCTGAGCTGGAGCGAGGCGAGACTTCTTGGTGTTTATTTTGAAACCCAGATGTTCCAGGAATTGGGTTACTTTGCTGCAAGCTCTCAAACATTCTTCTGGCGAAGTCGACCAGACCAGCCAGTTGTCGAGGTAGGCCATCACTTGGACGCCCTGAAGGCGTAGCTGGTGGACGATCGTGTCTGCTACCTTGGTGAAGATTCTCGGAGCCACGTTGAGATGGCTCTGAAGGCGTAGCTTCTTCGATTGAGCCGGAATCCTAGGTAGGAGGAAGCGTGGTGGTTCATTGGGATGTGCCAGTAGGCATCCGCCAGGTCTATTGAGACCGTGTAGGCCTTGCGAGGCAGTAGGGCTCTTATTTGTTGAAGAGTCAGCATCTTGAATTTGTTGTTCACAATGAACTTGTTGAGGGGGGACAAGTCTAGAATGACTCTGAGTTTGTCTGAGTCCTTCTTGGGAACACAAAACAGTCTTCCCTGGAACCTGGTTGACTTTACCCTCTTGATCACCTTCTTGTTCAAGAGTTCTAGGACATATTCTTCCAAGAGGGGGGTTGATGGCTGGAAGAATTGGTGGAAGGTTGGAAGTGGTTGCGTCCAGCTCCAACCTAGTCCCTTCTTGATGATGCTGTGTGCCTAAGGATCGAAGGTCCAGCGATCCTGAAAGAGGCGGAGTCTTCCTCCCACCGGAAGCACTTCATTGCTTCTGGTTTCCCGAGGACTTCCCACCTCGGCCGCTAGCTTCCCTTCCTCCTCTGCCCCTTGAGGGGCGGCGTGAGAAGTTTCTGCCTGAGCCTCTACCTCTGGGACGAAAGGTAGTTGACTGACGCTCGTAGGCAGGGGTAAAGGCCGGTGATTGTGACACCACCGGTTGGGGGACCAACTGAAAGGTCTGTTGCGGTTGAGTGACCACTTGGGGAGTAGCAGGAGCCGGAAACTGGCGTTTTTGTTGACGCTGCTGGGGTCTTGGTTTGGAGGATTTGGAGGATTTCCTCTTAGGCTGAGGGCCTTCGTCCTGGGAGGATTTCCTCTTTCGCGACATGCCCCATTTGTTGAGAAGGTTCCGATTCTCAGAGGCGGCCTTGTCGACGATCTCTTTCACCAAGTCAGAGGGAAAGAGATGTTTACCCCAGATGTTGGAGGAGATGAGTTTCCGGGGTTTGTGTTTCACTGCCGCGTTGGCAAACACGAACTCTCTGCAGGTTCTTCTGGACCTGATGAAGCTGTACAGGTCCTTCATCACAGTCACTAGGTGGGTTTTTGCAAGAACCATATAGAGGTCTGGGACTCTAACGTCCCCAGCCATGACCTCGAGCTGAATCTGGTGAGACAGGGAGGCAGCCAGTCTCTCCTTGGTCTCTTGCTCCCGACGAAGAAGGTGGTCATCCAATTTCGGGAGGTCCTCGTTAAACTGACGTCCAGCTACGTCAGGGTGCAGCTTCCCAACCGTGAAGGTGTACTGGATATCTTTCCAGAACTTGTCGGGGGGAAGGGCGAGGGAGAGGGGCCTACACTCCTCCAGGGTAGGACAGGGTTTTCCTTCTTCCACCGCCTTCATGACCGCATGAAAGGCTTTTTCCACAAAGGGGAAGGATGCGGAAGGGGGAACAAGAAAGGATGGGTGCTTCTTGCTTAGAGCTGGCATTTTCGAATTAGTAAAGCCGCGGCTCTTCAGGCAATCTGCCAGTAAAGCTTGGGCCTTTGAGTGATCGAACACGATCACCTCTTTGGGCTCAGTCTCCTCCTTGGAGGCCGGTTCGGTCTTAAGTCGGACGTAACAGTCCGGGTAAGCTTCGAAATTAGGGAAGAATTCCACTTCTTCCAGGAGGATAGACCCTAGCTTGTCATATATGAATATCTTGCCAGTTGTGATTGGCATATGCTCGGCGTACCTCCAGGGGTTAGACTCCGAGCAGGAAGGAAGATCCTTAACCGAGATCTCCTTCGGTTGCCTCAATTCCAAGAAACGGCTGGTAATCTGGGCGGAATGCTTACTAAGCTTCTTGTCCATTAAGGCCACCAATACCCGGATGGCATCTTCGGTGGCAGGCAGCAGGGGCTGCGGTGCGGCGGAGGTAGAGGGGCGACCTCGCCCTCCGAATCAGGGTATTCCACCTGATCCTCTTCTTCCTCCGGATCCTCGCCCATGAGGGTCCTCTCGGTGTCGTCGGACACGTCCGACATCTTCTCCACCTCGTCTAGACTACACTTGCTAAGCGTAGTCTCAATGTCCGGTTCTACGGTCACTTGAACCAAGGGGATCTGATCCTGGGGGATCACCGTCATCTTCTTGTTGGAGAGATACGGCCTGGCAGCATTTTTCTGGAAACCACGCACCCACCTGCGCAGTTTCTCTCGAGCATTGTCCCTGGCTTCTAAGGACGGGGGGTTGTCAAACCCCTCGTCAAGGAGGCCTTTGCAGACTGGATCCCAGTACTTGAGGTTGCCCTTCTTTGCCGTACAGGGGGCGTGAGTCTGACACGCACCGTGCCCGTAAAAGTCCGGGCGGCGGACCGAGCAGAAGGGGCTTTCACATTTCACGTACTCCTCCTGTAAAAGAAAGAGAACATGAGTACATGGAAATAGAGTCATGACTTACATTACTCTTAAATTAAGATTCCTTAATCCAATTCTTAAACTTAGAATTGTGTTATGTGAGCTCCGGATAGGTGAGCTAGAAAAGAAGTAGGAAGACACATACTTGTGAATCCCGTCCAGCCAGGTACCGCGACCTTTTCTGCTGGCAATTCCTTAGAACCTGAGGTTATAGGAGAGGGAATGGTATCCCTATGGGGAAGCCAGACTAGGCTTCCTTATAAAGGAATTGTCTGCAGGGTAGAGAAGGTCTGAGATCGTTCAGAACTTAGATAAAGGAGGGGAAATAGGATAAACCCCTTAATATTTGGGAAGGTCCCAATAAGAGACAGCACTGAGAAGCACAGAGTATGCTGGAAACATTGTATGGTACACTCATACAGCTCAGACACTGTCTTCAGGGTATGAAACAGCAAAGAAGATCAGTCTGGCTATATGGATGTATAGGTCGACTGCCGGCACGGGGCCGGCAGCCGGGGGGAAGGGGTGCTTGTCCCTGGAAGCCGCGGAGCGTTGCCGGCAAGCCGGAGGCCTGGTCCGGCGGGGTGAATCCATCAAGGCTACGCACTGAATAGCAGATAGTTAGGAAACACTTATAGGGGCGACCGCCGGCACGGTGGCAGGTCACCGGCAGAGTGGAGGCCTCCGGCAGCCAGCAGGCTGCCAGCGATGGTGAACCTAACTGGGTACATAAGATGAAAGGTGTCTGAGAAGCCGGCGGCAGCGGCGGCAAGGAGCGGCGGTCGCCGGCAGCGGCGGCAAGGGGCGGCGGCCCCCGGCAGCCGGCAGGCTGGCGCCATAGTTGGTCATCAGACAGGAAGTCCTATGAAGTAGGAAGGTCATCGGGTGTGCTGGCAACTAGCGGCGGCAAGGGGCGGCGGCCCCCGGCAGCCGGCAGGGTGTTGCCTTAGGTAATCCTGAGATAGGAAGGTCCTATGTAGTAAGGAGTCACCTGGCGTGCCGGCGGCAGTTGCCGGAGTCAGTCGCCGGCAGGCGGCGGCGGCAGTGGACCAGCACCATGATAGGAGAGCGAAAGATAAGGAGGGAAGGAGGAAGGCTAATGTCCGATACCCAACCGGCTTTCCTCCGGAAGGAGTGTACTCATGATAGATGGGGGGAACCCTATCACCCGACGGCAGGGAGCCGGCAGACGGCTGAGTGCCTAAGGTAATCCAAGGGAGGATCAGAGAACACTCTAGACAGGGGGGAGAGGGTGATTTCCTGCCGGTAGGGCGGCCGCTAACACAACCCCATAGTTCGACTATGAGGGGGAAGTGTAGCAGAGCGGCCACCCAGGCAGGAGAGCGCAGTTTAACCTATAATTCTCCCTGAGGGGGAATTGTAGGACAATGGACAGGGGTGTGAAGGCAAGCTGACACAAAGAATAGAGTGGGGTAGGGGGAGGAGGGGTGAGGGGGCAGAAGGGATCGTGACCCTAAAGCTCCCAGAGGGTGGGGGAATCTGTTTTCTATACTACCCAGGAAGGAGAGAAGTGCTCTCCAACCCTAGGGTAGGTTAGCTCAGAGTAGGAACAGAACTGGTGTACTGTCCTAAACTATAATAAAACAGAGACCCCCCAAGGCCTAACATAAACCAGGAGATCTCCTCCTAGATTAGGTAAGGCTGGGGATGCATATCGCTAGGCTACAGGAGGAAGGGACGAGTCCCAACCAAGAGCAGTCTAGCGGGGGAGGGCTAGGCCCCCCTCGCCTTCAGTCTCAGTCGATACCCCAAGGGAAAGACGTTCCTTAGGGGTGGACTGGGATGAACGATAAGTACTCTGGGGTTCTGACCGAAATCCCCCCATACACTATGGGAGGGAAGAAGGAAGATTGATTGATTGATTTAAAGTTTTCAGGCATCCTGACATCTAAGGTCGTTGACGCCGGAAGAAGGAAGAACTACCTAGCCTAACCTACCCGAAATGTTTCGGGTAAGGGGCTAGGAAAAGCAAGGCTACCCAGAGGGAGATAAGGAAGCATACATGGGTCCCAGCGTTGGGTTAGGTGTGGCCTGGCTGGGCCAGGCACCGTTCCTTGTAAGGTTCCTCGAAGGCAAAAATATGTGCAACATGGAATCTTGTATATGTTTAAAAATGCCTAAATCTTCATTAAATTAACACTAGGAACACTCATATGCAGAAGTAAATATGAATACTAGGCTGCGGCCTATGCTAGGCTGAAAGGCTAGTATGGGGTCGACTGGCTAAGAGCGCTGAAGACCACAACGGCATAAAATAACTATTCCTAAAAATGAAGATTAAATAACCCAAGATAAACTTAGTCATAAGGCCGGGTAAGGCTATGCTGGCTATCTATGCCTATATCTTCATTAGCGTAAGCACTAGGAACACTTATTATATCATGCTGAAGCAAACATGAACACTAGGCTGCGGCCTACGCTAGGCTGAAAGGCTAGTATGGGGTCGACTAACTAAGAGTGCCAAGGACCACTATCGGCATAATATAACTTATTCCTAATAATGAAGACTAAATAACTAAAGATTTATCATAGTTAAAAGGCCGGGTAAGGCTGTTCTGGCTATCTAAATAACGCATGCAAGCGAACAGCAGCGCCGTAAATTGGCGTCCCGGGGCAAGGCACAGCTCGGCCACAAATCACAAGATTTTAGCGTAAAAAATCGTTACTTGACGGCTAGAGCTTATTTAAACAAAACAAGAACCTGGTACTCAACTTTCCAGAAGAAGGCGAAGCAGAAGGCTGAGACATCTTGAAGGATGCACACAATAAACAACGATAAAAGGGAACAAACCAAAGGGTGTTATCACTACTAAGAAAGGAATGAAGTGGGCGGACGTGACGTCACGCAAGTATGGAGCCGGTTTGTTTACGTTGCGAGTATCGTAATAGTGACGAAGGGAGGGTAACTTTGGAACAGCACCTCAGTTACTTCCCACATTCCCTCCTCGAAGCGTAAACGCTAGGTGGGGTGCAGATAGCCATGTGACGTGTTAATGCATGCTGTTGATATACGATATTCTAAAGGGATAACCCTTAGAATACTCGCTCCAGAAGTTAAAATTCTGTGAAAACCTTTAGTTTAATTCTCTGGGAATATTTTAGTAGTTATATATATCCAAAGGAAGCTACTGAAGGAACCTTCCATCAGGACGACATGGCTTGAGCCCAAAAATGTAATTTTATAGGTTTTTGGTATTTTTTAAATAATTCTGATCTTCTCTTCTTTTGAAAATAAGTCTTATTAGAGACTCCACTCGAAGATTAAAATTTATCGAGATTGCCCATGAACAACTCTCCAACCTAACCTAGGCCATCATTTCACATCAGAAACATTTAATAAATCATTTGTTTATTCAGGTTAGGCCTATTACCCTTGCCTTCATCAGTATCGGAGCCAACTAAAACTAAAAATAAATGTGGTTGGGTATTCTTGCCCAGAATGCAATCATGTTTGATTAATTAGTTTTGCTATCATTGTTAGTACACCCCCATTTTTGGGCTCAAGCCATGTCGTCCTGATGGAAGGTTCCTTCAGTAGCTTCCTAGGGTATATTTAACTACAGTGGATATTCCCAGAGAATTAAACTAAAGGTTATCACAGAATTCTAACTTCTGGTGCGAGTACCCTAAAGGTTTCCCTCTAGGATATCGTATATCAACAGGGGACGCATGTATGAACACGCCACATAGCTATCTGCACCCCATATAGAGTTAACACTTCGATATGGAAAGGTGGCTGAGTAACTGAGGAGCCGTTCCAAAGTTACTCTCATCCGTGGCTACTTTTGGTACTCGAGACGTAAACAAACGGGCGCCATTGCTAAATGACGTCACGTCCGTCTTCATCCTTTCGTCTGTAGCTCCTACGCTAAGTCAGTTTTTCCCAAGTGCTTCTTTATCTGCTTACATCGCCGTTATGTCGCAGCCTTCAGCCTCGCCTTCCTCTGGAAAGTTGAGTACCAGGTCCTAGTATTGTTTAAATAAGCTCTGGCCGTAAAGTAACTTCTACTTTTCGTAAAAGATTGTGTTTTGTGGCGGAGCTGTGCCGATACCGGTCGCGCCATGACGGCGTCGCTGTTCATGTTGCATGCTTTATTTAGTTAGCCAGAACAGCCTTCTCCAGTCCTTTAACTAATTAATATTATTACTTATTTAGTCTTCATAGCTAGGAAGTTATTATATCGTGTTTTAGCACTCGTTAGACAATGGTCGTTAACCGACCCCATACTAGATCGCTAGCCTAGCCCCTAGGCTTGACAGCCTGGTGCTCATATTACTGCATGATATATATAAGTGTTCCTAAGTTAATTTATGAAGATTTAGGCATTGTTAAACATACTAGTTACTGTGATGTAAGTGTTTTCGCCTTCGGGGATCATACAAGGGACTATGTTGGTTCGTGTACCAACCCCCTCCTAACCTAATGTAGGAACCCTTGTATGCTTCCTATTCCCCCTTACCTACGGGTAATTCCCTCTGGGTAACCTTGCTTCTCCCTTATTCTATAATGGGGAGAATCTTGACTTCACCCAGAGTATTTATCGCTTCTCAGCCTACCCTAAGGGAATGAACCCCCCTTAGGATCGTGCTTGAGACCTTAGGAAGGGCTCTGCCCTTCCCCAGTTGCACTTGGTTGGGTTACTCCTTCCTCCCTGCAACTAGCGACGTGTCTTTCCAGGCCTTCCTAGCCTAGGAGTTGGTCCTCCTAATCTAGGTTAGGCTCTGGGGGTAGATGCTGCCTTATTATAGTTTAGGACAGTACATCAGTACTGTACCTGATCTGTGCTACCTATCCTAGGTTAGGGAGTGTTCTCCCTTGCCTTGGTGGCCTCTCTCATACATAGTCTACCCACTTAAGATAGACCTCTGCTTCCCCCCCCCACTCTATCCCTTTGGTGTAGGCCTGCCTACACACCCCTGTCCTCAGTCTTACAACTCCTCCCTTGGGTGGAGTGGTAGGGCTAGCCTTGTTTTTCTGCTGAGCTGGCCGCTCTGGTACACATACCCTTCATAGCATTCTGTAAGGGTGGTTGCTGGCGGAGGATTGCCCCTCTTTGAGTGCTCTCTATCCCTCCCTTGGGTTACCCCAGGCTCCCGGCCGTCTGCCGACCCACTGCCGCCGGATGTTAGGAGTACCTACTCCTATCATGAGTGCATTCTCTCCGGAGGGATGCCGGCGAGGTATAGGATATTACCCCTCCCTTCTCTCCTTACCTTTCTCTCTCTCTATCATGGTGCCGGTCCCTTGCCACCTCTACTGCCGGCGACAGCCACCACTACCTCAGGTGACCTCTTTTCATAAGACCTCCCCTCTAGGACATCAGCCTACCGCCTGCCGGAGGCTGCCGCCTTCCGTCGACATACCGCCGACGTCCCAACCCTTATATTTCCCCTGGTTTACCTAGCGACAGCCGGCCGACTGCCGGAGACTGCCGCCCATCTGCCGGCATTGATTGCCGGCATTCTAGGTATCCGCCCTATATATATATATATATATATATATATATATATATATATATATATATATATATATATATATATATATCTTATGAGTTGAACCAAGGTTCACCATGCCGTCAGCAACCGGCTGCCGGAGCCCGCCGCCCCTGCTGGTGTCGCCACTGTGGTGTTGTCCATCTCGGTCGCTCAGTGTGTCCTCCTTGATGTTTTCCACCCTGCAGGACCGGTCTCCGGCGTGCCGTCGGTCTGCCGGCGGCCCCTAATGAGGCGCTAAGGGACATGCACTCCTTCCTCGGCTGCCGGCACCATGCCGGCAGTCAATCTGATGCAGCCAGATAGCCTGGCCACCTCCATTTAGGTATTGTTATACCAGCTAATATAGTGGCTATGCTGTATGGTTGCACATTACAACATTTCCAGCATACTCTGTGCATCTCAGTGCAGTCGCTTGCCAGAACCTACATATTACTAAGGGGTTTATCCTATTTTCCCCTCTCCCTCAAGGCTCTGAGCGATCTCAGATCCTTTTACACTCTGCGGACAATTCCTCTATTAAGGAGGCCTAGCTTGGCTCATCCATACGGATTTTCCCTCATTTGGGACCCTCGGGTCCTAAGGAATTGTCTACGAATAAGGTTACAGTAACCGGCTGGGCGGGATTCACAAGTATGTGTCTATCTACTTCCCTTCCTGCTCATCTATTTTGAACATATAATTAATATGCTATTATAGATTAAGTTACTCTTAAGTCTAGAGTAATGTAAGTCATTCTTATGCCTTCCATGTACTCATGAACTCTTTCTTTTACAGGAGGAGTATGTGAATTGTGAGAGTAACTTCTGTGGAGTTAAACGCCCGGACTTCTACGGGCACAAGGCGTGCCGGACCCACGCCCCCTGCGCCGCCAAGAGAGGCGACCTTAAATATTGGGATCCGCAGAACTGTTCAGTCTGCAAGAGTCTCCTTGATGAAGCGTTCAATAATCCTCCTACCACAGAGGTAAGGGACACTGCTAGAGAGAAGCTGCGCAAATGGGTGTGAGGCTTCCAAAAGAACGCCTCTGGACCTTATCTTCCAAATGAAGATATGAGGGCCTTGCTTTTTCCGAAAACATCCAAGGACTCGGAGATCCCTCAAGAACAAATTCCCACCGTCCAACTAGTGGTCGAACCCGACATCGTCATGGCACAGTCTATGCGTTCGTGCCATATCGATTCCGACGACGTGAAACGTATGTCGGAGGTGTCAGAAGGTACGGAGAAGACCCTCATGGGCGAAGAGCTCGACTATGAGGAAGATCAGGTGGAATATCCTGATTCGGAGAACGAGGTCGCTCCAGCTCCCCCAGTAACCCCAGTGACATCCGAAGAACCTGTTCCTTCGACTTCCGCCACCCCGGATCCTCTTCCATTGGCCACTCAAGAGGTCTTCAGGATGCTAGAAGCCCTCATGGACAAGAAGCTGAGAGAGACTCAGGAACAATTCCGGACGACTCTCGTCGGCTTCAAACAACCGAAAAAGATTTCGGTTAAGGACCTCCCCACCTGCTCGGAAGCTAACCCTTGGAGATACACCGAGCACATGCCAATCACTACCGGCAAAATCTTTATTAGTGAAAGGGTTGGCTCTATACTTCTGGAAGAAGTGGAGTTCTTCCCGAACTTCGAGGCTTATCCGGTCTGTTACGTCCGACTCAGGTCCGAACCAGCCTCAAAAGAAGAGACCGAACCTAAGGAAGTGATAGTGTTCGATCTCGCAAAGGCCCAAGCTATGCTGGCTCAAGCAGTGAAGAGTCGGGGTTTCACAAACTCCAAGATGCCAACACTGAGCAATAAGAATCCAACCTTAGTTGCTCCAGCTACTGCGACCTTCCCCTTTGTTGAAAAGGCCTTCCAAGCGGTCATGAAGGCTGTGGAGGAAGGGAAACCTTGCCCTGCACTGGAGGAGTGCAGACCCTTCTCCCTCACTCTTCCCCCCGATGACAGGTACTGGAAAGACATCCAGCTTACTTTCACGGTAGGGAAACTAGAACCTGATGTGGCCGGTCGTCAGTTCAACGAGGACCTCCCACGACTGAACGATCATCTCCTTCGTAGGGAACAGGATACCAAGGAGAGACTCGCCGCTTCGCTGTCACATCAGGTACAGCTAGAACTCATGGCCGGGGACACCAGAGTCCCGGACTTTTACATGGTCCTTGCAAAGTCACACCTGGCGACTGTGACCAAGGATTTGTACAGCATCGCTAGGGCTCGCAGAGCCTGTAGAGAATTCGTGTTCGCCAGTGCAACGGTGAAACACGAATTCCGGAGACTGATTTCCTCCAACATCTGGGGCAAACATCTCTTCCCATCCGCCTTGGTGAAAGAGATAGTGGACAAAGCTGCCACGGAGAACCGGAACCTTCTCCACAAGTGGGGCATGTCCCGAAAGAGGAAGTCCTCTCAGGACGATGGCCCTCAGCCTAAGAGGAAATCCTCAAAACCTAGGCCCCAGCAACGTCAACCACAGCCACAGCAGACCTTTCAACTGGTCCCCCAGCCGGTGGTGTTGCAGTCACCGGTCTTCACCCCTGCCTATGAGCAACATTCCACTACCTTTCGTCCCAGAGGTAGAGGCTCAGGCAGAGGCTCTGGCAGAGATTCTTCTCGCTGTCCCTCCAGAGGCAGAGGAGGAAGGGGAGCTAGCGGCCGAGGTGGCAAACCCTCGGGACACCAGAAGCAATGAAGTGCTTCCGGTGGGAGGAAGACTCCGCCAATTCCAGGATCGTTGGGCACACAGCATCGTCAAGAAAGGACTGGGCTGGAGCTGGACTCAACCACCCCCATCTTTCCAGCAATTCTTCCAACAGTCAACCCCCCTCCTGGAAGAATATGTCCTGGAGCTCTTGAACAAGGTGATCAAGAGGGTAAAGTCAACCAGGTTCCAAGGAAGACTCTTTTGTGTTCCCAAGAAAGACTCAGACAAATTCAGTCATTCTAGACTGGTCCCCTCTCAACAAGTTCATTGCGAACAACAAATTCAAGATGCTGACTCTGCAACAAATAAGGACCCTTCTGCCTCACAGGGCCTACACGGTCTCCATAGACCTGGCGGATGCCTACTGGCACATTCGAATGAATCACTGCGCTTCCTCCTACCTAGGATTTCGACTCCAAAGGAAAAGTTACGCCTTCAGGGCCATGCCCTTCGGGCTCAACGTGGCTCCACCAATCTTCACCAAGCTGGCAGACGCAATCGTCCAACAGCTACGTCTCCAAGGCGTCCAAGTGATGGCCTACCTAGACGACTGGCTAGTCTGGTCGACATCGCCCGAAGATTGTCTGAGAGCCTGCAACAAAGTCACCCAGCTCCTAGAGCATCTGGATTTCAAGATAAACGCCGAGAAATCTCGCCTCTCTCCAGCTCAGAAGTTCCAATGGTTGGGAATACATTGGGATCTTCAGTCACACCGTCTTTCCATTCCACAGAAGAAAAGGAAGGAAATAGCAGGGTCTGTCAGAAGGCTTCTAAAATCCAAACGGATCTCAAGACGCCAACAGGAACAAGTTCTCGGCTCTCTACAGTTCGCCTCAGTGACAAACCCAGTGCTTCGCGCACAGCTAAAGGATGCCGTGGGAGTCTGGAGACAATTCGCATCCATCGCTCGAAGAGACCTCAAGAGACGGCTTCCGAACAGACTTCGCTTACTTTTAAAGCCGTGGTCAGAATCAAGGACCCTGAAAAGGTCCATCCCTCTTCAACACCCGCCTCCATCGATCAACATCCACACGGACACTTCACTGGAGGGTTGGGGAGGTCACTCCCACCAACAGCAGGTTCAAGGAACATGGTCTCCCCTATTCAAGACGTTTCACATCAACATCTTGGAGGCCATGGCGGTTCTTCTCACCCTGAAGAAACTCTCCCAGACTCCCTTGATCCACATCCGTCTGACTCTGGACAACTCGGTGGTAGTCAGATGTCTCAATCGTCAGGGCTCGAGATCGCCCCAGATAAATCAGGTGCTTCTCCCTATCTTTAGTTTGGCAGAAAGGAAGAAGTGGCATCTGTCTGCAGTTCACCTACAAGGATTCCGCAACGTGACAGCGGACGCTCTATCAAGGACAAGCCCAATAGAGTCGGAATGGTCTCTAGACGCATGATCATTCTCCTTCATCTCTCACCAAGTCCCGGAACTTCAGATCGATCTCTTCGCGACGAGCGACAACAATCAACTTCCTCGATATGTGGCCCCGTACGAGGACCCCAAGGCAGAAGCGGTGGACGCCATGTCCCTGGATTGGAACAGATGGTCCAAGATCTACCTGTTCCCTCCACCCAACCTTCTGCTGAAAGTCCTATCCAAACGGAGAACCTTCAAAGGGACAGCGGCCCTAGTGGCTCCCAAGTGGCCACGGGGCAATTGGTATCCCTTGGTCCTGGAGCTGCGGCCCACCCTGATTCCCCTACCGGGCCCAGTCCTCTCTTAACAAGTACAGAAGTCGACTGTCTTCGCTTCATCTCTGAAAGTCAGGGACCTTCATCTCATGATTTTCTCTCCTTAGCCGTAAAGAAAAGGTTTGGGATCTCGAAGAAAAGCTTAGACTTCCTCGAGGAGTACAAGACAGAGTCTACCAGAAGGCAGTGCGAATCTTCCTGGAAAAAGTGGGTTTCCTTCGTCAAGGCAAAAAACCCTACGGAGATCACCATTGATTTTTGCATGTCCTTCTTCATTCACCTTCATGGACAAGGCTTAGCGGTCAACACGATTTCCACCTGTAAATCGGCCTTGACTAGACCACTCCTGTACGCCTTCCAGATTGATCTGTCCAGTGACATCTTCAATAAACTGCCAAAGGCATGCGCTAGACTACGCCCAGCACCTCCACCAAAACCTATCTCCTGGTCCCTGGACAAGGTGCTCCATTTTGCTTCTAGCCTGGACAACGATTTGTGCCCTCTGAAAGACCTGACTCAAAAAGTTATCTTCCTTTTTGCTCTCGCCTCGGGAGCCCAAGTCAGTGAAATAGTGGCATTATCAAGAGAAGAGGGTCATATCCTATTCGCCGATACAGATCTTACCCTCTTCCCCGATCCGACGTTTCTCGCCAAGAATGAACTACCCACCAAGAGATGGGGCCCTTGGAGAATCTGCCCCCTGAAGGAAGATGTCTCTCTATGCCCAGTGGAGAGTCTTAAGGTCTATCTTCGAAGAACTTCAGACTTCGGTGGAGGACAACTCTTCAAAGGAGAAACATCGGGTAGCGACCTGTCACTGAAACAACTAAGAGCGAAAATCACCTACTTCATTCGCAGAGCGGATCCTGACAGTACACCCGCAGGTCACAATCCTAGGAAAGTCGCTTCTTCTCTGAATTTCTTCCAGAGTATGGATTTCGAAAGCCTCAAGAGCTTTACAGGCTGGAAATCATCGTGCGTGTTCTTAAAGCACTACGCAAAACAGGTGCACGAAGTTAAACATTTCGTGGTAGCTGCAGGTAGTGTAATGAAACCTGCTGCTTAAATCTGCATAGAACAGCGAGTTATTTGGGACTCTAACTCTACGGGTGCCTGTGTTGACCCTATCGTGATACATAGTGACTTAATGGACACTTAGTGTTTCTAATAGATTGTTCTTTATCAAGGTCAAATGTCACAGAAATTTTACATGTGTGCCATATGCTCTAGAGCATGGAGTGTTTTTTTAACTTTAAAAAGACTGGTGTTCCCCTGGGAACTTGTGTTTCTAAAAAGCAAACTTTTCTTTTCAGACTCAAGATCACCGTCTTTAATTTTCTATGTACATTATTCATTATTACTGTAAATAAATTCTATAATCATTATTGTAATTACCTCTATAATGACTTGCAATCTTAGAAATAAAATGTCTATTTTATTTACCATGTGCGTCTCCTTTCGCTCCTATTCCTTATTAAGAAATATACGATTGTTATGGTTTCATTTACCCCTTTCCTATCTGATTACAAGAATAATATGTTATTTTCATTAGTAAAATAAATTTTTGAATATACTTACCCGATGATCACGTAGCTGTCAACTCCGTTGCCCGACAGAAATCTACGGTCGGGATACGCCAGCGATCGCTATCCAGGTGGGGGTGTACACAACAGCGCCATCTGTGAGTAGGTACTCAAGTACTTCTTGTCAACAAGAACTCAATTTTCTCCTCGGTCCACTGGTTCTCTATGGGGAGGAAGGGCGGGTTCTTTAATTCATGATCATCGGGTAAGTATATTCAAAAATTTATTTTACTAATGAAAATAAAATTTTTCAATATTAATCTTACCCGATGATCATGTAGCTGATTCACACCCAGGGTGGTGGGTGGAGACCAGCATACATGTTAACAAAGAAGCTAAGTATCCCGTATTTCATTTTATCAGTTATTCAAAATAACAAACATAAAATAAATAAGTACCTGGTAAGGAAGTCGACTTGAACTATTACTCTGCCTTTTTTAAGTACGTCTTCCTTACTGAGCCTAGCGGTCCTCTTAGGATGCTGAACGACTCCTAGGTGCTGAAGTATAAAGGGCTGCAACCCATACTAAAGGACCTCATCACAACCTCTAACCTAGGCGCTTCTCAAGAAAGAATTTGACCACCCGCCAAATCAACCAGGATGCGGAAGGCTTCTTAGCCGACCGTACAACCAAAAGAACAACAATAAAAAGTATTCAAGAGAAAGGTTAAAAAGGTTATGGGATTATGGGAATGTAGTGGCTGAGCCCTCACCTACTACTGCACTCGCTGCTACGAATGGTCCCAGGGTGTAGCAGTTCTCGTAAAGAGACTGGACATCTTTGAGATAGAATGATGCGAACACTGACTTGCTTCTCCAATAGGTTGCATCCATAACACTCTGCAGAGAACGGTTCTGTTTGAAGGCCACTGAAGTAGCAACAGCTCTCACTTCATGTGTCCTTACCTTCAGCAAAGCAAGGTCTTCTTCCTTCAGATGAGAATGTGCTTCTCTAATCAGAAGCCTGATGTAGTAAGAAACTGCGTTCTTAGACATCGGTAGAGAAGGCTTCTTGATAGCACACCATAAAGCTTCTGATTGTCCTCGTAATGGCTTTGACCTTCTTAAATAGTACCTAAGAGCTCTAACTGGGCAAAGTACTCTCTCTAGTTCGTTCCCCACCAAGTTGGACAGGCTTGGGATCTCGAACGACTTAGGCCAAGGACGGGAAGGAAGCTCGTTTTTAGCCAAAAAACCGAGCTGCAAGGAACATGTAGCCGTTTCAGATGTGAAACCTATGTTCCTGCTGAAGGCGTGGATCTCACTTACTCTTTTAGCTGTTGCTAAGCACACGAGGAAAAGAGTTTTTAATGTGAGGTCCTTAAAAGAGGCTGATTGGAGCGGTTCAAATCTTGATGACATTAGGAACCTTAAAACCACGTCAAGATTCCAGCCTGGAGTGGACAACCGACGTTCCTTTGAGGTCTCAAAAGACCTAAGGAGGTCCTGTAGATCTTTGTTGGTGGAAAGATCCAAGCCTCTGTGGCGGAATACCGCTGCCAACATACTTCTGTAACCCTTGATCGTAGAAGCTGATAGGGATCTTACGTTCCTTAGATGTAACAGGAAGTCAGCAATCTGGGTTACAGTGGTACTGGTTGAGGAAACTGCATTGGCCTTGCACCAGCTTCGGAAGACTTCCCATTTAGACTGATAGACTCTGAGAGTGGATGTCCTCCTTGCTCTGGCTGCCTCCTTCGAAAAGCCTCTAGCTCTTGAGAGTCTTTCGATAGTCTGAAGGCAGTCAGACGAAGAGCGTGGAGGTTTGGGTGTACCTTCTTTACGTGAGGTTGACGCAGAAGGTCCACTCTTAGAGGAAGAGTCCTGGGAACGTCGACTAGCCATTGCAGTACCTCGGTGAACCATTCTCTCGCGGGCCAGAGGGGAGCAACCAACGTCAGCCGTGTCCCTTTGTGAGAGGCGAACTTCTGAAGTACCCTGTTGACAATCTTGAACGGCGGGAACGCATACAGGTCGAGATGGGACCAATCCAGCAGAAAGGCATCCACGTGAACTGCTGCTGGGTCTGGAATCGGAGAACAATACATCGGGAGCCTCTTGGTCATCGAGGTAGCGAATAGATCTATGGTTGGCTGACCCCACAGGGCCCATAGTCTGCTGCAAACATTCTTGTGAAGGGTCCACTCTGTGGGGATGACCTGACCCTTCCGGCTGAGGCGATCTGCCATGACATTCATATCGCCCTAAATGAACCTCGTTACCAGCGAAAGCTTTCGATCTTTTGACCAAATGAGGAGGTCCCTTGCGATCTCGAACAACTTCCTCGAATGAGTCCCTCCCTGCTTGGAGATGTAAGCCAAGGCTGTGGTGTTGTCGGAGTTCACCTCCACCACCTTGTTTAGCTGGAGGGACTTGAAGTTTATCAAGGCCAGATGAACCGCCAACAACTCCTTGCAATTGATGTGAAGTGTCCTTTGCCTGTAAGGTATGCGGCTCATGCTGCATGGGATGCGGAGCATGCTGTAAGGTATGCAGAGCATGCTGCATGGGCTGCGGAGAATGCCGCATAGTGCTGGAACCCGGCAGCTCTACAGAACCTTCCCACTGCTGATGCGGTAGCTCACGCATGTTAGCAGATTCCAAAATCTAGCAAAGTTCGTTAACAATTAATCCAAATTAATTCCAAAAGCTTGCTAAGCTAATGATAAAGCTTCCTGAATAGCGAAGGCTAAACTCTAGAGCAAATACATCACCAAATCGTGAACAATAACTCCAGAATCAACAGCGTATCCAAGTAGGTCTTGCCGGCGGCACGACAGAGGAAAAATTGAGTTCTTGTTGACAAGAAGTACTTGAGTACCTACTCACAGATGGCGCTGTTGTGTACACCCCCACCTGGATAGCGATCGCTGGCGTATCCCGACCGTAGATTTCTGTCGGGCAACGGAGTTGACAGCTACATGATCATCGGGTAAGATTAATATTGAAAAATAAGTATTTATATTATATACTCACCTATGTCTTGATAATATTCCTACTCGAATATTAACCTTTGATCTGTCTCCGAGACCAGCATGATCTCTCCACCAGGTGAGTAGTTCTTCACCGATCACTTCGAGATATTCCTCTTGTCCACCAGGACTTCCCTGCTAGGGGGGCAGGAAGCCAGTTCATCGTAGAATCTCTGGTAAGGACAATTACTAAAATTATCATATTCTTTACAGTCTCCAGACCATAGTAATATTGCTCGAAGCCCTAGGCACTTGGATTAAGGGAAAAAATCCACGATACATTAATTCTCTGGTACACTTCCATCAGGACAACATGGCTTGAGCCCAAAAAACGGATTTTGAGCGAAGCGAAAAATCCATTTTTGGGTGAGATAGCCATGTCGTCTTGATGAACCCTCCCGTCTATTCTAGTTCAGCCTTTCAGGCCCCTCCCTGACCTACTGCATCGCAGAGATTGGTAGGAGCTGAGCTCAGGATGAAGACGGACGTGACGTCATTTAACAATGGCGCCCATTTGTTTACGTCTCAAGTACCAAAAGTAGCCACGAATGAGAGTAACTTTGGAACGGCTCCTCAGTTACTCAGCCACCTTCCCATATCGAAGCGTTAACTCTATATGGGGTGCAGATAGCTATGTGGCGTGTTAATACATGCGTCCCCTGCTGATATAAGATATCCTAGAGGGAAACCTTTAGGGTACTCGCACCAGAAGTTAGAATTCTGTGATAACCTTTAGTTTAATTCCCTGGGAATATCCACTGTAGTTAAATATACACTAGGAAGCTACTGCAGGAACCTTCCTTCAGGACGACATGGCTGTCTCACGCAAAAATAGATTTTTCGCTTCGTTCAAAATCCGTTTTATATATATATATATATAATATATATATATATATATATATATATATATATATATATATATATATATATATTTTATATATATATATATATATATATATATATATATATATATATATATATATATATATATATATATATATATATATATATATATATATATGCGTAAAAATCACAGGAAAACGTGATGCTCAGATGCAGAAGAACCACAGGGAAAATGAAAATACGAAATATACGATTAAGTCCCGACTAGTTTCGTGATACTTCTTCAGAGGACTGATTTATTGAGAGAGGTTTCTTTACATTTTATAGGGAAAGTAAAGGTACGAACATACATATAGAGGCGCACAGAACAATGACACTCCCATACCAGCTACCTGGGCTGTGGTCAGGTGTTTACTGGGCGGAGATCCAACCTCATTATACACCTGCTAAAAAGGGTCATTTCTGGTGACCGGTAAATTCTTGTTTTTGACTTTCAATCCAGTTTATTTATATGAATAACGGTAGCCTTATATATATAAATACATAAGAAAAACTGTGTATATATAAAACACATCTATAAATAAATATATAAAAAGATATACATACGTATACACAGACAGGCATTCATACACAAATATGCATAATATATACATAGACATATACATACATGTACACATACTGGTATACATATACAGACACATACATAGACTTACATATAAATGTTTTTTTTACACACGATTAACGTATATACTGTATATATATATATATATATATATATATATATATATATATATATATATATATATATATACATATACATACATACACACACATATACATATACATACATATATATACATATACACGCATACACATACATACACCTATATATACATATATACATATACATACATTCTGTATACACATACTCTATATGTATGTTCGTACGTTTACTTTCCCTATAAAATGTAAAGAAACCTCTCTCAATAAATCAGTCCTCTGATGAAGTATCACGAAACTAGTCAGGACTTAATCGTATATTTCGTATTTTCATTTTCCCTGTGGTTCTTCTGCATATATATATATATATATATATATATATATATATATATATATATATATACACATAGTTACTTCCCTCATGATCAAACACTTCTTCAGGCATATGAGAGACTTGGATGTTCAAAATTGAAACAGATTCTGTCACTTCGTATCATCGCACGAATGTCTCCTGTGCCAGCCTGCAACTTTTTTCATATCTCTCTCTCTCTCTCTCTCTCCTCCATTGACACCAATTGGATTGAGTTTTTTCTTTGATTTCTAAACAAGTAACAGACAATCAAATTCTCTGACATTATTTTATAAATTGCGGCTACAAATTTATTTCTGTCTGGAAACATCTGCTTTAGTTTCATAAGCATGGGTCCTTCAAGTAAAATTCGATTAGAAACTCTGCCTCTCTTCTATCGGATCCCAATGGCAGCTTTCTTCCGTAACAGACTTACAGATAGCCATGTTTACAGGGCAAGTGAAGCCTAATTAACCAACAGCTAAATTTCATCTGGTAAATAAGTATAACTCCGTCCATCGTGACCCACCGGAGAGTACGAACATGGGCACTGAATTTACACTCCCTTGGTACTTGTTATTTATGTCACCAACTCCTCTTTCTGCTTACCATTGTTAACTGGTAACAATTGGTGTTCGATGGACAGTGTGCGACCATGTGGACGCACCTTAACATAACATCCACCTTCCAAACCTTAGGATCCACAGCCGGAGGGAATATCCTCCACCTTGTTGAGGGAGGCTACAAATGTGTACCCATTTGGTCATCTCCACAAAATATTCTGGATCCTGTTCTGGTGAGCCATCCACTATTAAAAACTAAGGACTTCCCTTTTGTTTACTACAAGAACTAATCTTTGCGCCTACGTTAGGCAGAGGAGATTCATGATTCGTTCAACTTTACTTACTATCACACTGCACTAGTGGAGTCATGATGTGCTAGTGGGTCAGCCTACACTAAGCAGTATAAGGTCACAACCCTCCAAATCATGATTCGACCGTTCTTCCGCTCAAGCCAGAACTTTTCCTATTTAAAGTTGGCATTCTCAGTTCTTCAGGAATCATACGATAAGTCACATCATTAATGATGGCACTACAAGGCTGCTAATGAGCACTTATTTCAGCAGTTGAATGAATATTATGATCAAACTTACCAACCTAGTCTTCTATCTTGTCATCCAATGGTGGTAAAGTGTTGACCAGATTGCGAAAAGGCAAGGGTTTACAACAGAAGTATTCAAAGTAATTTGAAAGAGAAGGGCTCGCAATAAGGCTATTGACTATAATGGACTGTGTACCAGTAGAACCCTTTCTACCTGGTACATTGGAACCATTAGGCAAAACATAACGAGTCGGCCTAGGGTTTGGATCACGGCAGGTTAGGCTAGTATCACTGCCATAGCCCAATGTCACATTAGAATTATGGAATACACAAACAGGACAGATTTAGTAAATAGCTTGCAAAGCTCACTACTCCCTACCAAAGGCCAAAAGTTCAGTAACAGTCTCAGGAGTATCATCATTACCAGTTATCCACTAGTCTGGCCTTCTCTAGATTTTTCCTTGACTTAAAAGAAACTTTTCTTTTATATTAAGAGTCCTTCTATACAAACTAATCCAGCCATATGCTTCCACAAGAGGGAGTAACACACAGAATAACAGTGTTCTAAATCACAATGCTTCTCTCGACATGTGACACAAAGAGAATAAGTATCTTAATATATAGCTACAAACCCATTGAATACTTAATGCAGGAATTAATATCAAATCCAGAAGAAGACATCCCTGATTAATTTGAAGCTAAATAACTATTTTAAAAACCAAATACATCACAATCAGGATTCACTGTGGAATGACAGCAGACAGCAAAACCAGATGAACCCCAAGTGAGATTTATAGGAATAATTAAATACTGTAGCCTGTTATATACAAAAATTGAAAGAAATTATCATCTGAGTATTTTAATATATTACAAAATGCCTACGATTTTAATATACATGGCAAGATTATAATAGCCTGAACGTAATTTCATCAGTAGCGGCTACAGGCACAAAAGTTAGCTTAACAAAGGATATATATATTTTAACATTTGCCAAACAAAATATAAAAAAAAATTGTTGATACATGGCAAATATCTGCATTTTATACACACTGTGCTAAACATACAATGTAGTTTATACACATTTACTCCAGCATATTTATGAGTGGCATACTATACAAGACACTGTAAACATCAAGCTAAAAACTTTAAAAATACAAGATTTGGCTAGTGCAGTATAGTAACAATTCATGTACAGTACATGTAAAAAGCATTTCCAATTTCTTGAAAATTGTAAAGAAAGGTTAATTAATCCTTTTTGATATTGGAATTTTAAGCAGTCATATCATTCAGCGTCCATCATACGATAGCACTGTATAGGGTTCAAGCCATTTAGTAGTACATATGTACTATTCATAGAAAGCCTTCACCAAATGCTAATTATTTACAATACTACCTTGGTAACTGGAAAAGTCTAGAGGAAATGAATAAATTGTCTTAAGTTGAATAACACGATCATCACTGATAGGGAAAAAGTTTAATAAACCCAAGTATTTTCCTAAATCAAACTTTACACCTTTCTGCTTCCTCTCACATGTTCAAATGAAATTGGAACACTTAAAATAGGCTGAACAAACTTCCTCAGTTTTCACAATACAAAATTGTACTGGGATCATAAAATTATGCTATAAAAAGTAAACATGGAGTTACTTGAAAATATGTTCAAGTATATAAATAGCTACCTGGAATATTTTGAAAAGATCAATAGTAACCTAAAAAATTTTGAATTGATTACAGTATTCCATGAATAAAAATACATAATGTACTTTTAGTAACTTTGATATGTTTGATAAGAATTTGCTTAGAAAATTTTTCTTAAATTTCTGAAACAAATCGTAAAATTATACTACTAAACCTTTTTCTCTCTAAAATTGATATAAAAATGACTAATATTCTACAGTAATTAAGACAATTTGTTAAAGAAATTATGTTTTCAAATTGAATTTATGCTCTTTTATTCAAGGCTCTACTCCTTCCTTTATTTAGTGTTCAGCCTTGAATACATAATTTACAACCTGGAAAATGTAGTCACAGACCTAGTTCATCTTTGTTTTGTCAGAACACAACTGATTGACTCTTCCTTTAAAAAAAATTATGAGATTTTGAGTTGAATGGCACAAATAAATTCTTCATCTTGGTTTCAACTTCATCCTGCTCTTCACAATAAATCCTCCAGATAAGAATGAGATGTGTTTCAAGAGGGTACAGGTATTAAGCCAAAACATTCTCAAGTCCAACAAAAATTCTGCCATCCAGCTCATAAACCTCAAACCTGTACAGTGTACTCTCTATGACTTTTAGTAAGAATTTCTATGGTATTTTCAAAAGAAGTTATCGGCAATTCATTTGTATTCTATTTTGCATCTATTAAAAAAGTATATTAATTGTACACTTAGATTCTTAATTATGAAAATTCTCAAATTAAAAACTTCTCATCTAGGGGAGATACTTTGTGATTATGATTCTATGTGTTTATTGATTAATTTTCACTGATACAATACTTATCTCTGCTGTAAAGATAGTTTGAAGCGATACAAAAGTATAAAAATAACACCAATCTTGTTTGATTGATGTAAAAAAAAGGTAAACCACACAATTAAATTTCTATAACTGACTAATTTTGAGAAATGATTTCTGTAACTGTTTAAATTGTTAATACAGAGAATTTAATTTTGACTACTATTAATGTCTGAAAATATATTTGTTTGCATGTACAGTATACACAAATAAAACAATCATTTGGAAGTTAAACTTTATCTCAAATATTTCATCATGATACACTGTACAATAGACAGAATAAAAAGCATTTTGTACACAATAAGCGAACAGATTTAACAATACATCAATTATGCCAAGCCATAATTATACTGTACTAATATACACAAAACGTAATGGAAATATAAAAGATTTAGAAGTATAAATGATGCTTTCTTAATATAAATGCACAGTCACATGAAAAGGTACATTGCTATCCAATCCCACTGTAACAAAGCCATTTAAGCCAAAATCTAAAAATATCTAGCTTTTTTAATAAGACATACTAAATTCTTTAGAAACAAAGTCTCAACAACACTGAATTCTTAAAATAGCTATTGTGGTAATTTAATTTTACACAGTTGTTCAGTTAAAGACTATTCAACAGCCATGTTCCAAAAATTTCTCTTGCTATCTAATGCAACTGGGCAAGATGAACTGTATCATCGTGTGTTGGATACAATATTTCCTCAATTCAATATATATATATTCTTTCTTTCATAAAATATTAACTCTTGATCTTAGCATTCACAATAATGTCTCGTTAAGACAATCGCTGTTGGCATACTTTTGCGATGAAATAACTAAATTTCTTTTTCAGTTAGAGGGGAAAGTTCCAAGTTTACCAATGAACATTTTGCATAATATATTTTCTATTACCAACAGCTGATTGTCTTGTGAGTATGCCACTACAATTCTACAAATCTTCAATGTTTATTTGTAGGTGACAGAGTTTTCTCATACCTGTGAATTGTCTTCCACGTTTTCATAAAATAAATTTAAATATCTCACTTACCAGATTTTTCTTTAGATATGTTTGAGGCATGTGAAAATTTTTCAAGAACCTATACTTGAGCAATTTTTCCCAGTAATGTATGTCCCCTTGCACTATTATTTCTGCATGTTGAATGAAGGAAAATATTATGATGTTATAGAGCAAAATATAAAAAAACATTAGTGCCTCTCTTAATCTACTGTGAATATAATCACTAATATTACATATATTTCCTCTGTTAGGAAGGCTTTATCACAATATTACAAATGTACAAAGGAATAGCTAGCAGTCAAAATACATGCCTTAAAAATCCTAAATGCTATTCAGAAAATACAAAAGAAACTTCAGTGCTTCAGGTTAACCAAAACCTGACCAATTCAGGCCCAAAAATAATAATACAAAAGATAATATTCTTTTTTATTTACTAGAACGAAAAATTTGTTCACACTGGCGGGAACTCTTTCTCATCATCGAATTTAAGGACACTCTTTGGAGGAGATTCACATGCTGCTGCCATTTCACTCATCTTGTCTGAATCTGTCAAAATACAGACAAATACTGTAGTGTATTACAAAAATAATTAGTTAGTAACTTCCTTTCATATTGTAAGTATAGAGCTTTCATCAAAAATATGTTATTTTGATAATAAAATAAATTTTTGAATATACTTACCCGGTGATTATAATAGCTGCAACTCTGTTGCCCGACAGACAACTCTACGGTAAAAACTCGCCAGCGATCGCTACACAGGTTGCGGGTGTGCCCAACAGCGCCATCTGTCGTCCAGATACCCAGTACTCAATGTAAACAAAGACTCAATTTTCTCCTCGTCCCACTGCGTCTCTATTGGGGAGGAAGGGAGGGTCCTTTAATTTATAATCACCGGGTAAGTATATTAAAAAATTTATTTTATTATCAAAATAACATTTTTCAATATTTAACTTACCCGGTGATTATAATAGCTGATTCACACCCAGGGGGGTGGGTAGAGACCAGCAATATATGTTTACACTTTTATGAGCTAAGAGTTTTTATTTCATTTTAGAAGTTATCAAAATAACAAAAACAAAATAAATAGGTACCTGGTAAGGAAGTCGACTTGAACAATTACTCTGCCTTTTAAGTACGTCTTCCTTACGGAGCCTCGCGATCCTCTTAGGATGCTGATCGACCCCTAGGATCTGAAGTATCAAGGGTTGCAACCCATACAACAGGACCTCATCAAAACCCCTAATCTAGGCGCTCTCAAGAAATGACTTTGACCACCCGCCAAATCAACCAGGATGCGAAAGGCTTCTTAGCCTTCCGGACAACCCAAAAACAACAATAAAAACATTTCAAGAGAAAGATTAAAAGGGTATGGAATTAGGGAATTGTAGTGGTTGAGCCCTCACCCACTACTGCACTCGCTGCTACGAATGGTCCCAGTGTGTAGCAGTCCTCGTAAAGAGACTGGACATCCTTTAGATAAAAAGACGCAAACACTGACTTGCTTCTCCAATAGGTTGCGTCCATTATACTTCGCAGAGATCTATTTTGCTTAAAGGCCACGGAAGTTGCGACAGCTCTAACTTCGTGTGTCCTTACCTTCAGCAATGCTTGGTCTTCCTCACTCAGATGGGAATGAGCTTCTCGTATTAACAGTCTGATAAAATAGGATAAAGCATTCTTTGACATAGGCAAAGATGGTTTCTTAACTGAACACCATAAAGCTTCAGATAGGCCTCGTAAAGGTTTAGTTCGTTTTAAATAGAACTTAAGAGCTCTCACAGGGCATAAGACTCTTTCTAGTTCATTGCCTACAATATTCGATAAGCTGGGAATATCGAACGATTTCGGCCAAGGTCGAGAAGGTAGCTCATTTTTGGCTAGAAAACCAAGTTGTAGAGAACATGTAGCTTTTTCTGACGAAAATCCGATGTTCTTGCTGAAGGCATGAATCTCACTGACTCTTTTAGCTGTGGCTAAGCATACCAGGAAAAGTGTCTTTAAGGTGAGATCTTTCAGGGAGGCTGATTGTAGCGGCTCAAACCTGTCTGACATGAGGAATCTTAGTACCACGTCTAAATTCCAACCAGGTGTAACCAAGCGACGCTCCTTCGTGGTCTCAAAAGACTTAAGGAGGTCCTGTAGATCTTTATTGTTGGAAAGATCTAAGCCTCTATGCCGGAAGACCGATGCCAACATGCTTCTGTAGCCCTTGATAGTGGGAGCTGAAAGTGATCGTTCTTTTCTCAGGTATAAGAGAAAGTCAGCTATCTGAGCTACAGAGGTACTGGTCGAGGATACAGATACTGACTTGCACCAGTTTCGGAAGACTTCCCACTTCGATTGGTAGACTCTAAGGGTGGATGTTCTCCTTGCTCTAGCAATCGCACTGGCTGCCTCCTTCGAAAAGCCTCTAGCTCTCGAGAGTCTTTCGATAGTCTGAAGGCAGTCAGACGAAGAGCGTGGAGGCTTTGGTGTACCTTCTTTACGTGTGGCTGACGTAGAAGGTCCACCCTTAGAGGAAGACTTCTGGGAACGTCTACTAGCCATCGAAGTACCTCGGTGAACCATTCTCTCGCGGGCCAGAGGGGAGCAACTAGCGTCAACCTTGTCCCTTCGTGAGAGGCGAACTTCTGCAGTACCTTGTTGACAATCTTGAACGGTGGGAATGCGTATAGATCTAGATGCGACTAATCTAGGAGAAAGGCATCTATGTGTATTGCTGCTGGGTCTGGGATGGGTGAGCAATATATTGGGAGCCTCTTGGTCATCGAGGTTGCAAAGAGATCTATGGTTGGTTGGCCCCAAGTCTCTTGCATACATCCTTGTGGAGGGTCCATTCTGTTGGAATGACTTGCCCCTTCCGACTGAGACAATCTGCCATGACATTCAAGTTGCCTTGGATGAACCTCGTTACTAGTGATATGTTTTGACCTTTTGACCAGATGAGCAGGTCTCTTGCGATCTCGTACAACGTCAGTGAGTGGGTCCCTCCTTGCTTGGAGATGTACGCCAAGGCAGTGGTGTTGTCCGAGTTCACTTCCACCACTTTGCCTTGAAGGAGAGACCTGAAGCTTTTCAAGGCCAGATGTACTGCCAGTAGCTCCTTGCAGTTGATATGCATTATCCTTTGACTCGAGTTCCATAGTCCCGAACATTCCCGACCGTCTAATGTCGCGCCCCAGCCTACGTCCGATGCGTCCGAGAAGAGAACGTGGTTGGGAGTCTGAACAGCCAGGGGAAGACCCTCTCTTAGGCTGATACTGTCCTTCCACCAAGTCAGGCAAGACTTCATCTTCTCGGAAATGGGGATCGAGACCGCTTCTAGCGTCTTGTCCTTTTTCCAGTGAAATGCTAGGTGGTATTGAAGAGGACGGAGGTGTAGTCTTCCTAATGACACAAACTGTTCCAGGGATGATAGCGTCCCTATCAGACTCATCCACTTCCTGACTGAACATCGTTCCTTCTTCAGCATGTTCTGGATGCATAACTGGGCTTGGCTTGTTCTGGGGGCCGACGGAAAAGCCCGAAAAGCTAGACTGTGAATCTCCATCCCTAAATACACAATAGTTTGGGATGGGACCAGTTGTGACTTTTCCATATTGACAAGGAGACCCAATTCCTTGGTCAGATCTAGAGTCCACTTTAGATCCTTCAGACAGCGACGACTGGAAGAAGCTCTGAGAAGCCAGTTGTCCAAATAGAGGGAGGCTCGGATGTCCGCTAAATGAAGGAATTTGGCTACATTCCTCATCAGCCTCGTAAACACAAGAGGAGCTGTGCTTAGGCCAAAGCACAGGGCTTGAAACTGGTAGACAACCTTTTCGAAAACGAATCTCAGAAAAGGTTGGGAGTCCGGGTGGATGGGGACGTGGAAGTAGGCGTCCCTTAGGTCTAAAGAGACCATCCAGTCTTCCCTTCTGACCGCTGCTAAGACTGACTTTGAGGTCTCCATGGAGAACGTCTGCTTTGTGACAAAGACATTCAGAGCACTGACGTCTAGCACCGGCCTCCACCCTCCTGTCTTCTTTGACACCAAGAAGAGTCGGTTGTAGAATCCCGGAGATTGAAGGTCCGAGACTCTGACCACTGCTCCCTTCTCTAGTAAAAGAGACACCTCCTGTTTCAAGGCTCGTCTCTTGTCTTCCTCTCTGTACCTGGGAGAGAGATCGATGGGAGACGTTGCTAGAGGGGGTTTCCGTACAAACGGGATCTTGTACCCCTCTCTGAGCAACTTCACAGATTGTGCATCTGCGCCTCTCTCTTCCCAGGTCTGCCAGAAGTTCTTGAGTCTGGCTCCCACTGCTGTCTGAAGAAGCTGGCAGTCAGACTCTGCCCTTAAAGGACTTGGTTCCTTTCTTCTTTCCTCGCTTCCCTTCGGCACGAGCACCTCCTCTGCTGGAGGCTCTGCCACGAAAGGGCGGAATAAAACGGGACGCTGGAGTGTCCATCCTTGGTCTAGCTGACAAGGTAGGCAAAGGGGTAGCTTTGCGAGCGGAGGACGCAACAAGATCGTGAGTGTCCTTCTGTATCAATGAAGCGGCTATTTCCTTAATCAGATCTTCTGGAAAAAGGCACTTGGAAAGAGGAGCAAAAAGAAGCTCGGATCTCTGGCACGGTGTAACTCCAGCTGAAAGGAATGAGCATAGGTTTTCACGCTTTTTAAGGACTCCGGACACAAATGATGCAGCAAGCTCACTAGACCCATCACGTATGGCCTTGTCCATGCAGGACATAATGAGCAAGGAAGACTCTTTCTCTGTCGGAGAGATCTTTCTGCTTAGGGCTCCTAGACACCAGTCTAAGAAGTTAAAAACTTCGAAGGCCCTAAAGATACCTTTCAAAAGGTGGTCCAGGTCCGATGATGACCAACATATCTTTGAGCGTCTCATGGCAAGGCGGCGGGGAGAGTCTACGAGGCTTGAGAAGTCGCCCTGGGCAGAGGCAGGAACTCCCAAGCCGAGAACTTCTCCCGTGGCATACCAGACGCTCGATCTAGAAGAGAGTCTAGCAGGGGGAAATGTAAAGGCTGTCTTCCCTAAACTCTTCTTGGACTGCAACCATTCTCCTAACACCCGCAAAGCTCTCTTGGACGAGCGTGCGAGGACGAGTCTAGTAAAGGCAGGAGCGGTAGACGGCATGCCTAACACAAACTCTGACGGAGGAGAACGAGGAGCCACAGAAACAAACTGGTCCGGAAACATCTCTTTGAAAATGGCCAAAACTTTCCTAAAGTCCAAAGAGGGTTGAGAAGACTTAGGCTCGTCCAATTCTGATTGTGGTTCATCTATGTGTGCAGCAACATCATCATCAGAAAGTCCCTCATCCGATAACTGATGAGGAAACGGCAACGGAGTGGGTAACGGCTGGTTCGCTGAGTCCGGTCGCACGGGTGCATGCGTGACTGAGCCGGACGCAACGTCATGGAACTGCTGCCCAGTCTGTGAACTGGCAACAACCATGGCAGCGCGGGGACGCACAGCGTCTACTCCAGACTGTCTAGACTGATGTGGGTGCGCAGTGGAAACCACACTGGGTTGCGGAGGTTGACGCACCGCGTCAAAACAAAGCAACTCTGACGGTTGGTGAACCTCCCGAACGTCAACGGAGACCTCCGTGCGTCGCTTAACGTCAACATGCGGCTGGCAGATCACACTGGAACGCATGGGTGGCGGAACTCTCTCAACTGGTGTGCGTGAGAAGGTTACCTCAGCGTCCACAGGACGAACAACCAATCGTGTGGAAGGTTGTAGCTGGTGCGGCAGCAACCTTCTCCGCACGAAAGTCCTGCATTAGAGACGTTAGTTTAGACTGCATGTCTTGCAGTAGAGACCACTTAGGGTCTATAGGAGCAGGTGCGGCGACAGACGGTGTTACTGTCTGAAGCGGTACCGCTTTGCCTCTCTTAGGCGGTGAGCAGTCATCGGATGACGGCAGCGAGTCCGAACTGACCCAGTGGCTACAACCGGGCCGTTGGACTTGCGCTGAAGGGACCGACTTGCGTTAAGCGGTCGTGAGACCTTGGTCCAGGGTTTCTTGCGAGAAACACCTTCCGAAGACGAGGTATAAATGGGCTCTCTCGTCTTAGTTAGGTAGGGGCGATCTTGGGTAGATACGCCCGATACCACGGAGGGAACGTCTGTTCGCTGATTAAAGCCTCTCGAACCCATTTGTCGTACGACATTGCTTCTCCCCTGTACTTGGGAGCTTGCAAGAGGTCCCGGACTAGGAGGACGACAGGCACGAACAGACGAACCCTCAAGCGCAACACTATCCACAACACAATCACTCGGCACTTTAGCACTTCCCACTGCACTTTTGCACTTAAGCTCCCTCACATCCGCCATGAGCTGATTACGGTCACTAGCAAGGGACTCAACTCTCTCACCCAGAGCCTGGATGGCACGCATCATATCAGCCATCGAAGGATCCTGAGTGCCAGGAGGGGGGTTAGGAGCAACCACTACAGGGGAAGGAATAGGTTGTGGGGCATGAGGAGAGGATATATCAACAGAACGAGAAGAACTTCTCCTAACTCTATCTCTCTCTAGCCTACGTGTATACTTTTGGAATTCGATAAAATCGAATTCCGAAAGCCCAACGCACTCCTCACACCGATCTTCCAATTGACAGGTTTTATCCCGACAATTGGAGCAAACAGTGTGAGGGTCGATAGAAGCCTTCGGAAGACGCCTTGAACAGTCCCTAGCATTGCACTTCCTAAATTTTGGGACTTGTGAAGGGTCAGCCATTTTGAATTGGTCAAAGGGAAATTCAAAAACTATCAAAAAGTCATCAACAAAGAATCCGTTATCAAAAAGAGTTTGTACGTCTTGTCGATAGCTCGACAGAGAGAAAATTGAGTCTTTGTTTACATTGAGTACTGGGTATCTGGACGACAGATGGCGCTGTTGGGCACACCCGCAACCTGTGTAGCGATCGCTGGCGAGTTTTTACCGTAGAGTTGTCTGTCGGGCAACAGAGTTGCAGCTATTATAATCACCGGCTAAGTTAAATATTGAAAATTTACTTTTCAGAAGAGTACATATCTAACTCTAGGCCAAGCAAACATTCACAAGGAAAAATCATATACAGTACAAATTACTTTACACAATTTTATCTCTTAAATTCACGATAGTAATTTAAGAGAGAAGGAAAATTAGGCTATACAACAGAATACAGTAGCCAATGGTGCCTTTTCAGGGGGGCTAAATTTCTTCATTGTGACAAAATTAATGAAAACAGCAATAGCACTGGTTCATGTGGGGGAAATATTGTTGTCACTGCACCTAATGAAGTGCACTGCAGTATATGCATTACTATGGGTCTTTGGAGCATCCCTTCAGTCCATGTTGTGTCCATTTTATAGCCTTCCACTTTACCAATTTTCTCGCTTCCCTTTTTCCAAACTGCTGTTCAATCTGTTAATCTTTACCTTATAATGCAACTACAGGGCTTTTTGTTCCATTACACTTAAGTATTAAATGGCACAAGTTCCAGATATTAAATAAATAATACAGTATTAACAGTATCAGTCTTCATATCTTACATCTACTGTATAGCTGGCAAATAGAAAATGGTGCCCACAACTATGGAAATACAATGATACTTAAAAATAGATCCAACAACAGAAAATGCATAGCTTTACCAAAAATGTCTTATTCTCATTTTTCTTTCATTAATTGTTAGTCAAAATTATTCAGACTTAAATGGGTTTTTCTCTCATTGAGATGGTAGGTCCTTAAATAGATTGATGGATAGACCTGGAGAGTCAATCAGTATAGTCCATTTCTTTTAGCGAGTCATATTTGCACCGACTCGCAGCGGTGCCCTTTTAGCTCGGAAAAGTTTCCTGATCGCTGATTGGTTGAACAAGATAATTCTAACCAATCAGCGACCAGGAAACTTTTCCGAGCTAAGGACACCGTTGCGAGTCGGTGCAAATATGACTCGCTAGAAGAAATGGACTATAGAAGCTAATGGAATACAATCATACCACTGTTATTCATTTTTCATTCGTCAAACTTTATATTTAACTGCATCCAGTTAACCTAGGCTGTTTGAGCTCTGGTAAGGGTGATCATAGGTTAGCCTATCCTAACATGGTGAGGGAGTTGAATTTATATATAAAACAGCATTTCATTCATCTTAAATTGGGATATGTTTTGGGAAAAATTAGGTTTTCCAATGCAATATGGGAAAACAGGCAATTTATTGGGACAATTATTTCACAAATAAGAAAAATATTAAGGTAAAAATTTATATCTTGCAATAATGCCAAATGCAATCATTATTTGGTAAAAAATGTACATGGTGAAACACTTCGTTTAATTATTTTCTGATCATAACTAAAGAGGCAACTTAAGATGTAGAGTACTGTACTCTTTTTAATATATGTGCATAATACTTACAACATATTTCTATGGCTAACCCTAAACAACTAAACATGTTTACAACTGACATGTTTTAAAAAATTACCTAACAACAATTAATTTGTTAAATAATTGTCCCAATTTCCTGATAACTAATAAAACCTTCTGGTTCATTATAGACTTACATTGCGGAGGAAGTTCCACTGTTGGAGCACACCAATAACTACTATTAAGTTTTGTGCTGTATACATACTTACTTGCTAACGATTACCATTGCTGATTGGTAAAGTAATAGTCCCAGTTTGCTAAAAACCCGTTCCGATTACTTGTTTACTTGCTATTAGGAACCCAACTCTATAATCTTCTATCTATCAAGCTTAGTTACATGTAATGTTCTAAAAGAATTTATAAAATTCATTTTTATGAGTTTTGAAAAAGATGATAGCTTTTTATTATTATTCTGTATGAAAATAATCGCATACATTACTTAATGTCTCAAAGAGTTAAAATTAAGAAACAGATCTCCACTGTCAGGCACCATTTAGTGAATATTGGAACAACTGCTTTGCAGTTTTTCATGGCAAACTTTAAGATAATGATGAAAACTCTCTCTCCACATGGTTTTTGCTTTAGTATACTTTAATATAAATCCAAAGCAGTTGAGATATACTATCGAGTAATTACAATTAATAACCACTTAAGTAAATCCTGAAATTCTGAGCCCTTTTCCTTTCATGACAAAATAGCTTCAAATGCACATAGTACAGTGGTGATAAGGGGGTTTTGACAAGGAAAAAATCTGTTTTTGGGAGGTGGTGTGTGGTCGTAAGGACTTTCCTTTAAAAGATAGAACATGGAATCAAATACGACAGGATATAAGAAAGAATATTGCCTTTTCTGCCCAAGGGCCAGAATATCAGCGTGCAAAGCACTGGCTCGGTATGTATAAGGGAGACCAAAAGGTTCAAGCTTTTCTGAACCTATCAAAGATCTTACAAAGCTAAATTCAACTGCTAGTGAAAACCACATTTTTCACTGAAAATTATTACTACTCTAAAGAAAGATGGCAATGTCACCTGGAACTTTGCTTGGCACCTTACATCATCTTTCTCCCTATTGGAATATATTCTAGATATATTCTCCACCTCCCCTCACAAATCTAGTGGCAGGAAAGTTTTGGGGACCGCATAAGCACCCAGCCAAAAATGGTTATTCTTTCATCAAAATCCCTTTTTGGAGGTTAGTAACTTTTTAGTCCTCAAGGAGTAGTAACACAGCATGATAGACCAAGTAGCCTATAACCAAGTAAACGAATAATCTATAATTACATGCATGAATGGAAAGAACCAATGAGTCAATCCACTTACCTCAGGAGAGGGAATTCCTGGAAAGGAAGTTAAATATACATCATAGTACCTTTGCTGAGGGAATCCTCCCTTACCAGAGTTAACACTTTATGTGGCATGATCAAGCTAACTTCAATGCAAGCATGCTGAACTGTTTGGATTGTTTTCAGGTTGTCTTATAAACACCCTATACCTAGACCATCCAATAAAGGTCTGGTTACCTTAACACTGCATATTAGCAAAAAAGGCTTATTAAGATCCAATTTTTCTTTGGTATTTTATGGATGAAGTGTGGATCTGCCTTAATGATGACGAAGGATATGAGACAACATATAGCTGCTGTAGAATCAGTCTTGTTGGTCTGGGTATTCTGAAACAGACTACTTTCTGATGATGTTGATCTCAGCAAATAAGATTGCAGGGTGGACACCAGACAAAAGTTTTCACAATGAGACTGTACACTGAGATATAGAGAGGATCCAATCTATGAAGGAACATTTAATTTTTGGGTAGATAGAAAAAACGCAGAGTCAGTATCAGAAGACGGCCTATGGTGAGAAACTCCCGTTCTACAAGGAATGTCGTAATTCCGCTCCTCCTGCTTCTGAAGCTGTTTTTAAAAATACTGCCCTCTGAAGAAACTCTTTTAGGGAAGTCAAGTTATCTAATATTAACAAGATATCAAGGATTCTATTGAGTGACCAGGACATAGTAATTCGTCAAGACGGCCAAAGCAAAGCAAAGGACAGGACAGTAATTTTGTAAAATGTTTCTGAATCTAGATAAGACAAAAGTTTTCTTGAGGAGGTTTCATCGGGCAGATTTCTATGATGAAACTGCAGAGCGGTTAAACTTCCTATCATCAAAGAGGTTCACCAGAAAGAAAGCACAGAAGTCTGGGTTATCCAGCAAGATGGTCCTATCCTTAAAAAAAGTCATCCATGCTGTTCACACTAAATGATATCATTGCTATGCACTACTTTCGTGTTTTAATTCTTAGCGCTAATAGTTTTATTGATAAGATGAATTGAGTAAGACATCCCCCAAAAAGGGCCTGGAACTTAGGTGAAAATCTTATGACCACATAGAAAGGGTAAAATGATTAAAAGTGGTAACTCCAACTATCTCTATTACACGACCAAATAACTATATGAAAAGCAGTAAATGGCAAAAAAGATATTGTCCATCTACAATTTTGTTTGATGAGTGAGTTCTCTTCATAAATAACCATCTTACCTTTCCCAGTTATAGGTAATTGGCTTAATGAATCAATAAACATAAGTACACCACAATTCTTCATACATAAGAACATTCAGCTTCTTGGACTATCCATTAGGCCTAACTTGTACTTTCTGTACTAATCCAGAAATTATGAATATACTCCTGAATTCGATAAATATGCCATAAAACAAGTAGTACAAAGGTTCAACACGTTCCTTAATCTACGTCAGGTGTAGGATTTTCTGCCCTATCATAGAACAAAGAGAGAGAGAGAGAGAGAGAGAGAGAGAGAGAGAGAGAGAGAGAGAGAGAGAGAGAGAGAGAGAGAGAGAGATTCCTGTTCATGATTATCTAATAACGCTAAATCCTATTATGTATCTTTAGCAAAAAGCATAATTCATAAAAATCCATATTCTGATAGCAACAAACTAAAACAGATCAGACCCAATTTTATGTTTGCCATTCTTCCATGTCTTTTAGTTATACTAAAATGACCCTTGGATATTTAATGAATACAGTAGTCCTAAATGTAGATATGGTGTTGCTGAATCCCTTAATAGAGATCAAGATAAAATTAGCGTATGGGGCATGAAGTTGATCCCTAACGAAACTCAAGTGCAGTATGAGTGCAAGGTCGAGGACAGTGGCTCCTCAACAACCAGATCTCTGCATTGATAATGTTTCTTTAACTATATACAACACTTTTAAAATTTTAGGTGTAATTTTTCAATGCAAATATACTTTCGAGAAACAGATTCAGTCAGTTTCTTCTTCAATTAAATTTCTTATCCTTGATCTGGATATTATTACTATGGCACCGTCATTCAGTTAGTTCTTTGTACATGTTGCATATGATTTTTCATAATTTTGACCATCCTTTGCATTTGGATCTTCTCAGACTGTGCCATTCTGTACATACAGTATAGTACTAGTTATACAGTTAATTCTAACAGTCTTGCCTTTTCTAACTTATGGGCTGCCAATGCAAAAGCCCGTGTCTTGCATGCGGCAAGGCAATCTGAAACAAACGAACGCCTTTTCTATCATAAGGCTCAGTACTATACAGTATTCTGATAGTTTTATTTCAGCTGTGACCAGATTGTGAATGATCTTTTTAATCAGGCAGTTGAATCGGTGGAACTTCAAAAGTCCCAACTTGCAGCAAATGTTTTAATGTTGAAGAGACTGACAAGTCTGTCTTCATAGTTTACACAGTATGACATATCTATTTCAACGAAGTTACTGATCAAGATATTTTATATTCTTTATTCATTACTTTTCACATAATTAATTTCCTTATTTCTTTTCCTAACTGCACTATTTTTCCAGTTGGAGCCCTTGGGCATATACCATCCAGCTTTTCCAACTAGGGTTGTAGCTTGGCAAGTAGTAGTAGTAGTAGTAGTAGTAGTAGTAGTAGTAGTAGTAGTAGTAGTAATAAAAATAATAATACAAGTAGCCTGGTTAATCTACATAATATACCATACTAATACTTGTCAATTGGAAAGAAGTCACTCGAAGTAGACATAACACCGATTTTGTTATCTTCCTGAAACAAATTAAACAGCTTGAATTTCAGCCAGCTCCTCATAATAATTTATAAAATCTTGAGCAATAACATCATGACTGGCAGCTGATATGTTGAATTACTCAACATTTGGATACTATGACTAAACAGTTGTAGTGCTTCAGCATTCAAAGTAAGACTCTAAACCAGATAATATTCTAGTCTCTCTGTTTACCTTTTCTTTTTCACCAACCTTGCCTAATCTTACATCAAACCATATTTCATTAAGAGGACATGCATTGATAAGAGAACCCAATAATGCTCAATAAAATATCAAATTCTCAGTAATTTGTATTTTTCCTAGCATACTTACCACGGACTACTCTCTCAAGAGTTACTCTTTAGTTTAAACTCCATCCTAGGCGAGAAACATCAAAGCCTCAGTCCAGTAACATGCCTCAAGGTATGTTCCCTGCGCAAAGCGACCTTCCATTGTCTTTGACCCACAATGCACCAAGAAGAAGGCCGTGTCAGGCCTGGTAAGGACAGGAAAAAGATCGCCCTTCGTACTCGATCCAGGTGCCATGGTTGTCTAAGTACCAGCTACTTCCAAGAACCAGCGGGGTAGGTAGGATGGGACATACCTTCGAGAATAGTCCGTGGTAAGTATGCTAGGAAAAATACAAATTACTGAGAATTTGATATTTGTTCTGATGCATTGTAACCACGGACTACTCTCTCAGGAGACTTACGCCTAGGAGGTGGGAACTGAAACGAGGAAGGGGCAGAAGACAAGGTGATATGGAAGGCCTGTTGGGGAAAAAACTTCAAGAAACCTGCAATAACACTCACCCAAGTTGGGGGATGTCCATCGGAGTAGAACTGTCATATGTGCCATGTAGCAGGAGAGGGGGTATGGAACTCACTGCATCTCCCACCCCGGATGTTAACATTGTGTGCAAGTCGTGGCATTAAATCCTCTGTTATGCCACCACAATGGGGCCGAGTCTGTACTCATCGTGAGACACTAAGGAGCAGTCTTTCAGGTAATGGGAAATGAAGGTGTTCTGTCTCTTCCACACACCTGCTATAAGAACCTGTGCCACTGACCGAAATATACTTTGAAAAGGCCATGGATGTACTGATGGACCTGATATCATGGGGCCTGGCAGACGAGGGCGCCGACCTGCCCTTCGCTACATACGCCCTTCGAATTACCTCGTCGAGCCAGTAGGAAAGCGTATTCTTCGAAATCGTCTTCCTCACTTTGCCCGTGGAGATAAACAGGTGTTTCGTGGCGGGCTTCATGGACATCGATGCCAGGTACTTTCAGAGAGCCCTAACCGGACACAACAGAAGGTCATCCGAGTCATCTGACTTAGGGATGACTGGGATCACCACCTCCGAGAACCTCGGATCTGAGACAGCTGGGTTCTGGGTCTTGGCTACGAAGGAGGGCACAAAGGTTATGATTGCCTCCTTCCAGCCAATGGAATGACTAACGTTGGCTGCCAGCCCGTGCAATTCGCCCACGCATTTGGAAGAGGCCAGGGCGAGGAGGAATACAGTCTTCAGGGTCAATTATCTGCCAGGGCCTGCCGCAAGGGCTCAAACGGTGGTTTCTTAAGGGAGTCCTAGACCAAGAGGACATCCCACTCAACTCAGGAGCCTTCAAGGAGCGAGGAGGGCAGGACTGCTCAAAACTTTTGATAAGCATGGACAGTTGCCTGGAACCACCCAGGTCTGTTCCTTTCAACCACGCGATCTGTCCCAAGGCAGCTCTGACCCCTTTGATGGATGGCACCGACATGTTCCTATCTAGGCGTAGGTGAACCAATTAATCTGCTATTGTCGGGATGGAGGCTCCTATGGGCTTACGGTCGTTCTTCCGGCACCACTTGTAGAACTCTAACCATTTAGCTTGGTATATGGACCTCAAGGAGGAGCGGAGGCAGCCTGTCATCTGGGAGGCCACCCTTGGGGAGAATCCTTCCTCGTCAGGAGGCGCTTAATAACCTCCACGCGTGAAGGGATAGGTTTCCGAGCCCCCCGTGAAACTTCAGAAAGTGAGGCTGCCTGAGACCTCTGATGGGAACGGGCCATGGCTGGGCCACTGCTAGGTCTCGTAGGTCGGGGAACCACTTCTTTTCCGGCCACCAGGGGACGATTAGAGTCATCTGAGCCTCCTTGGAGGTCGTTAGTCTGTTTAGGGTCTGCCACAGGAGCACGAATGGAGGGAGTGTGTAAGCATCCAGGCCGTCCAACGGATGTTGAAAGGCGTCTTCCATGACTGCTGTTGGATCCGGGACTGGGGAACAAAACACTGGTAGTTTGGGGTTCAGCCTGGTTGCACTGAGGTCCAGGGAGGGAGATCCCCACCTTGCTATGACATTCCTTGCTACTTCTGGATGGAGGGATCACTCGGTGCCTAGGACTTGGCCTTCCCTGCTCAAGCCATCCGCCACCACGTTTCTTTTTCCCGGAATGAATCTCACCGTCAGGGTAGTCCCATTTCCCTCGGCCTAGGTTAGAATATCCTCCGTCAGGTCTTGCAGGAGACGGGACCTCAGACCGCCCTGTTTCTTGATATAGGCGACCACCGTGGAGTTGTCCGACATTAGGGAGATTTTTCTGCCGGTGACTTCGTCAGCCAGGGACAGTAGGCCCTCTGCGCTGCTAGGAGTTCTAGCTCGTTTATGTGGAAGGTCTTCTCCTCGCTCCACAGATCCGATACAAAATTGTCCGGCAGGTGGGCTTCCCAGCACTCCTTGGACGCTTCCGTGAATAGTAGTACTTTCGGAGGAGAGTCCAGGAGGGATACCCCCGCCAATGTATTCTTCTTGTCCAGCCACCACTGGAGAGCCTCCCTGGTCTGAGGAGCTAACAATCTTTTCATGTTCCACTGGACTGGGCGTAGTTGTATCCTGCCCAGAGGGACCAGCTTTTCCAAGGACACCAGGTGCCCCACAAGCCTCTGCCACTGACGAAGGTTGGCCGTTTCCCCCCTGAGGAACGGCTGACTGACTTCTTCCAGGGGTTCGAGCCTCTCTGACTTGGGGGAGTCCTTGGCCTGGACAGAACATAAATCCATTCCCCGGTACACTGTCCTCGTGGAGGGAGATAGTTCGGACTTCTCCCAGTTCACAACATTCCCCAACTCTGCATAATTCCACCAACTCGTCCCTCTGCTTGATGAGGTTGTCCTTCGATCCCATGAGAAGGAGCCAGTCGTCTAGGTACCTCAAGAGCCTGATACCCATCTCGTGGGACCAACGCGACACCAGGGTAAAGATCTTCGTCAACACTTGGGGGGGTTGCGGAGAGACTGAAGCAGAGGGTGCAGAACTGGAAAACCTCTTCTCCCCACTTGAACTTGAGGAACTTCCTGCTGGAGGGGTGTACTGGGATCTGGAAATAAGCGTCCTTTAGATCTATGGACAACATGAAGTCGCCCTGTCTGATAGCAGCCAGGACAATGCGAGCGGTTTCCATCTTGAAAGGCGTCTTCCTGATGAATTTGTTGCGGGAGGAAAGGTCTATCACCGGTCTCCAACCTCCTGTGGCTTTCTCCACCAGGAAGAGCCGACTGAAGAACCTCAGTTCTTGTAGGGGTGTTCATTGGACAGCGCCTTTCTGTAGTAATTCGCAGACCTCCTCTCCTAAGGGCGATCTCCTGGCCTCGTCCTTGGGAGTAGTAGCCTGGGCCTGTGAGCCGGTTATTAACGGGGGTAGGTCGTCCTCGAAGGGCAATCTGTACCTATCGCGAAGAACTTGAATAGTCCATGGGTCCGCGCCTTCAAGGGAGCATGGAAGAGGGGGGCCTCTCTTCCTACTTCCTCCTAGGGAACCTGTTACTGCGTGGTCGTCGGTTCTGTCCGAACCCCTACCGACCGTTAGGAGGGGTGCTTCTGCCTGGGGCAGAGGAGGGCTGCGGGTGCCCGGACCAGCCTGGAGCGGCGGGAGCCTGTGGAGAGGGAGGAGGAGGCCTGGTGACTGCTGTAGGAGGCCTTGGCCTGGGAGCCTCCATATTTCCATGACTATGATGTCTGGAGGAGGAGCTGGAGGCACTGTGGAGAACGGCATCCCTGTTGTCCCTCCTCTACTTATCGAGGGCTTCTTCTATCAACCTGTCATCAAACAGTGCTCATGTGAAAACGGCGAGTTTTGCAGGTTCCTTATTTCTCTCAAGGGGAGCCTCCTCGGCATCCTGTGAAGAACTGTGTCACTCTTACGAAGGACGATGTTGGAAGCGGCTACCAGGGACTGTTCTGCTAAGGAGGAGTTGGCCCTCCCTCCTGACACTTCTAGTTCCATAAACTGTTCCTTGACCTGATCCAACTAACCTGGCTGTTGCAGAGCCAAGGAACCCATGGCATTGGACCACAGGTCCAACCCCGAGATGACAGAGAATGAAAATCACAGTACTGACTCGAGGGCGACAATCTCCTGGATATAAAAGGCCACAGAACCCCCTATACTCTTATCCTCCGATAATCCTGGGGACAGGGATGCCAAGTTCCCCTCCACGGGTCTGGTCGTCTGCGGGAAATCCTCTGGGGCGTAGAATCTTCGATGCTTTACCCTTGGGTAAGGCAGCAACTTCATTGACCCCGAGGCCTTCAGCGAATTCTTGGGGTCGGCGACGGCCGCACTAATCTTCCCCAGCTTTATACCCAGTGATGTGGCTAAGGGGAGAGACACAGGGGGACGAGCTTCTAGAAGGATGCCAAACTGCTCCTCCAACAAAGAAACTTCCCTTGGAGGAACAACAGGGGCTGGCTCCGGCAGGTTATCGAGGTGCCTGATGAGCGCCAACACCCTGGAGAAGGAGGAGGAGTCTTCCACCAGGGTCCTCTTCTGACAGACCTTCCGATGACTGGTGGGCATCGTCTCCGAAGAGCCTGCCCTCTCGAGGTCCTGTCCACGAAGGGGAGGCTGAGCCCTGGGAGGCACCTTGATGAGGCATGATGGTCTAGGGGACCTCTATAACCTTGGGAGCCCCTTCAAGAATCTGATGAATGGCGACAGCCTGCCGCATCCTCCAGCCTTCTCTTCTTGGGGTCGGGGTCCACCACGACCGATGCAGGAGGGGGAGAACCAGTAAGGGTCCTCGAAGAGTGTGTCCCCCGCCCATTCTCTTCTTCTCTCCCTCGCCTATGGTCCTACGAGGGAGGATGGGATGACGATGGGGGCCTCCCGAAAGGTTCGCTCCTCCCATGGCGGCAAAGGATCCTTCATAGGGGATCTGAATGGGGTCCTTGGAGTGCCTCCCCAGTGTTCCTGATCCCAAGGGAAAGGATCCGAGAACAGGTCTCCCCGATGCAGGTGAGGGGCGGCAGGCGCCGGTTTGGCGGAGACGGTGGGCGCGGGGTTTGCGGGGGCAGGCCAAGGTGGCGGTGCAGCGGAGCGACCCGATGAGGAGGCCTGTGAGGCAGCTCCAATAGATGGCGCTGGCGGCTAAGGGGGCGCCCGGTCTCCCTGAGACTGCCATGAGGTAGGGGGAGGCTGTGCGCACGTGTGGGCCGGCCAAGATGGCAGCTCTGGCGGGCGGTCGGAGCGCACCGCGTGTGAGACACGTGGGGCGGTCAACTTGCTCATCCTGTCGAGCTTCTCCTCCAATCTCTTGAGAAGGGATATGAGCGCCGAATTCACTGAAGGGGGTGGTAGGGTGGGAGCCGATAACAACGGGGGAGTCCGGTCGAATTGGCGTAGTCCCTTCTCCCTCGTTGGTTTGTTGTAGCGATGGTGACATCGACGGAAGAGAAAGAATTACAGAAGAAAAGCTCGACGAAGGTCTCGAACCACTGTCTTTCTTCGAGGAAGAACGTTCCTTTTTTGCTTTCTTTTTCTTCTTCGTGGCCAGAAGAGCCCATTGGGTTTCAGACCACTCGATACATTCACTACACGTATCGATCTGAGTACAGTACAGGGACGACCATGACATGAGGTACACAATGAATGGGGATCAATTTCCAAATGTGAAAGGAAAGCCGAACATGCTTTCCCATTAACACGAGGACAACGACGTTGGACACGAGTGTTATCCATCTCAACACAAACACTTTGCACACACAATAAGATGAAAACGCAAACGCACGTCACAGTTTAAGTCGCGAGCGAAAACTTTAGGTCTTTACTGGGCAACGACCAGAGTACGAACGGTGACCTTTGCCCTGTCCTTACCAGGCCTGACACGGCCTTCTTCTTGGTGCATCGTGGGTCAAAGACAATGGAAAGTCTCTTTGCACAGGGAACATACTTTGGGGCATGTTACCGGCCTGAGGCTTTGATGTCTCTCGCCTGGGATGGAGTCCTGGTTGGGGAAATATTTTCTGGTCGCAAGTTTAAACTAAAGAGTAACTCATGAGAGAGTAGTCTGTGGTTACAATGCATCGGAACAAATAAGTCCTTTACTTATGTAAACCTAATTCTTTAAAATCTAAGTACTACCTGTTTACACACTCAAAATTAATTTATAAATGGAGTGTAGAGTATATATAATTTACATTTGTCATTTCAAACTCATTTGAAGAGTCTTCAATGAATTAAGTTTTTAGTTGTCATAAAACCTCGAAAACCGGCACAAGGCCGTATATCTTCATTTACTGCGATTGTCATCGATAATATAATTTTTTAACTTATCAGAATATTGGAATGAATTTTATTTATGACTTTTGGCAAGAAGGCATATCACTAGGGCCTGGAAAGCCATTTAGCACTGGTTTTCAGAAACCCCTGCAGTTGCAGTATGAAGGAAAAATTAAGTTGGACAGCAAATTGGAAGAAAGTAAATTCATAATTTTTCAGACAGTATCCCTATATGACAAAATTTCATGCTCATAAGTTATCCTATATTGTACATTAAAAGTTTACACAAATTTAAGCTGATAACCTTTCTAGTTACTATACATGCATCTAGATACTATATGTTTTAATCTCTACGTCAGCTTTACTTTTACAGGGAATTCACTTCTCTCTATATATGGTGCACTTTCTACCTTGACATCAAGCAGACCTGAGTCTAAACCTATCACCCTCTTCCATGTGTACTTTGGCTTTCCTACATATATCGAAAGTTTTAATTACCTTTATACTTTTTCTGACTAACTGTTCCTAATCCCTTCTCTTTTTCTTCCATTTTGCACCAAATCTCTTCACAGGCCATGAATCCTGAAAGTTTTCCCCAAGTCTTGCCTTTTTCAAACATCCACTTGTTTCATCAGTAACAAAGTTTCCACTAAACAGAGTAACAAAGGCTTTAATGTATATATCCAGACTCTCTTTTTGCTACTAATGGGATATTTGCAAAGTACTAGTAATTTAGCTATATAGATCCATTTCATTCAGACTGGCATTACTTTCTTTCTTCCAACCATTTCAATCCTTGCCTCGCCTCAGTCCAGGGTATCCGAAAGTTAACATTTTTTTTTTTTTAAAGACCTACAAATTCACGTGGAATTGATTCGCCACATCATCTTATCCCAACTGTATATTCTTTTTTATTATGGTCAATATACTGTATAGACTCGAGTAACAGCCGATCTTGAGTATTGTGCGACCCCCAAAATTTTTATCCATAAAATATGATTTTACCATATATCTCATGAATCATGCAAGTTACTTGTTGAGCAACCAAATTACAACAGACTACCTTTTATACTCCACTTCTTTATCCCATCTTTTACTTCAATTGGTTAGAAAATTAAAAGATACGGATAAAAGCATGGGAAGTAACATTATAATCATAAGCGTAAACTCATAGCGCCACAATAACTCCCCACACAAAAAAAAGACAGTTATTTTGTTTTGAACAATCAAATCAGCTAGCAGTTGTTTTGCTTGCATATTGATCATGGTACAATAGTAAACAAAGTAGAATAAGACTAACATTTTTACATTATACCCTTGTTCACTAAGGAGAAAAGATCAAGAAAATACTGCCATATATAAACTAACAACTGTAAATGAAGGCAAGAAAACAGACAATATTCATGGCCGCTATTCTATTTGGAATCGGGGAAAGCTGGGTCCGAAACTGAAGGAAACAAAAGGAAACTTTAGTGGGAACCTAAGAGTTTGCAAATCGAGGGATTAAATGTAAATGTCGAATTTCGAAGATAAAGTTACATTATGTCTGAAAACAAAGAATATAGTTTTGGTATAACACGATATAAATAATTTCGTAAGCTTTATAATCAAGCACCCCAGGGCTAAAAAAAGGAAAATACAAATTAATATGCACAGGCAATATGAATGAAACTCCAGTTAACTTCTATATTTGATTCAACTCTAAAGTAAATAAAATATGAGAGAAGTATTTCAAATAAAACTATTGATATTAGTTTGCTAATTGAAAGATGATAGATCAAGTAATAATTTTTTCTTTTAGGAAATATGAAATATCCTTCGGTAGATTGCCTTGATCAGCTGATTTGGGAAGCGCAGAGGAGTGTCGATCGACTTATAAACAGTGGAAAAGATTATATAAACGTAAACAATGGAGAAGATAATTCGCTATGATTTTATTCATAAATACGATACTAAAATATTGATATTACATGCATTATTATTGGATACAGTCAAGTATACTGTAACATCAGTTTAATCAAAATCCAGTTTATTTCAAATATAGCTGTATGTTTTGACCACAGTAAATGGATATACAGTTTGAACAGCGACATAGGCTAGTCCAAGAGTGCATATGCTAATATTATATCTTATGTATGATGCGACCCTATTGAATTTAGCTTCAAAATTAGTCTTCAAAACGTGCATGTTACGCGAGTATATACGGTATACCCCTTACTCCATGTGTATTTTGCAATCCTGAATGCCCTATGATATGAAGAGTTATATTCAGGACACAGTCCCTAAAGCTCACCTCCACAACTTTTGCATAGTAACCACTGGGTCTCTTTCCTGACTCTAACTTTGTTTTACTTACATTGTTGTGAGCACACCTAGTAAAATTAAACACTGAATTATATAAAAACCTTGTTTCAATCTAAATTATAATCTTTTGTTAGTAGTAAAGGAATAATGCCTCAAATGCATGCTGTGGCAAAAACAATAATAGTGGTAATGAAATTGTTTCTGCACACTAAGAAAGAATTTCAGAATTCCATCGCTCATCTTTACAGATTAGTACTAATCTTTTACATACGCTACAATATCATTCCTTACCTTAGTTCTTTCAGGATATAATCTAAGTTACAGTCCTTCAGAGAACTTCACATGACTTTAAATGTGCTACATAAACTGTAAAAGTCATAAAATAAAGCCAAATCATATATACAATGGTAAGATTACACTGAGGTTATGTAATTTGAATTTTCAGTCTTGATTTACTACTCAAAAGATGAAAAGTGGCAGTAAGAAAAGAAACTTACTTTGGTGAACTAAGCTTCAGTGGTCTACAAAGTATTCTATGCCCATATGTACTCTTAGATAGAACAAAGACCTTCAGTTAACAAAAGCTTTACTATTGTGTCCCACATAGCCAACTGATTTCTTTCTATTTATAATAAATGACACCACAAAAGCAAGATAAATACACTATATAAATGAAAGATCGGAGATTTAATGTTGAATGTTTTAAATTTCTACCTTCAAGAAATATCTAGAGATATAAGAATGTGAAGCAACTGCAGTGGTGTATTTCTGAAATACTGTACCGTACTGCTTTTGGATAAAAATTCACGCCACTTCAATCTAGTTCTTCCCATAGAATGCAGATTAATGTTCAGTTTCAACAATCTGGTAAAATCACTATTAATTTGTCTTCAAGAGGGTTAATAATAAATGCAAATCCTCTTACATTAAAGGTGACTTGACTAAAATTATCATAATATATTAGCTACATTGTATCTTATCCAGTGCAAGGCATTCATTAAACAAAATATAATTAGTAATATTACATCTAAATAACATTGTCATTTCAAGTTTAAGAAACCAACTGCTTCTATAATATACTTTATCAACAAAATTACTGTGATTTATACTAAACCATTGGCCCTCTTACCAAGGACAATAATACAGTACTGCATTATCATAGGTACAGTACAATGAAAATGTCTTTTGCATTCAGAAGTGTGAATTACTTGTGTATGAATATTGATTTAAGAAAGGATTTACTTTCAAATACCAAATAAAGTACTGTAATAAATTTTTAGCACTATAAAAGAAGTTTTTTCTACAAGTAATTTTATTGAATTTGAAAATTTTCTCATACCTTGAATTTTCAATTTTTCTTATAAAATATCTAGTGCTGTAATAAAACAAGCAGCGAAGATATAATCATTTCTCCTATTTCTACAAAGTTCAAACCATGCTTTCTGAACATTTATTCATATTGTGTAATAAAACAATAGTAAAATTTACAAAATGTGACACAAAAATTCTACTTGCATGAGCTGATTAGAAAAGCTGGAGTTTTCCGAAGTGCTACTCCTTTATGAAATACATGGGTAAATGATGTCCTGTAACTAGGTCAATATTGCAACTACCTAATGAAAGACAAAATTGCTTTGAAAACTACAATATAGTGCATAAAAGCAAGCAAACACCATGTGGCATATGAAGTACCAAAAACCCCTCCACAGCAATAAGTAATAAGACCAGTTAACATTTGATCATTTACCCTGGTTGAGTGATGGAAGCATGTCAGCTGATGTACTACCTGTCATGACTCCAGCAGAAGGCCCCCTCACCACTCCCGCATAGCTGCTTCCCGTCGTGTTCACTGCCAGGGACCATAGAGGTCAGTACCAAGGATAAGCGGGCATACAAGTAATCCTCAAATGTGACTGGCCTTTCTAGCTACTTTCTTAGAAACTCAGGTTAATTCCAAATGTTACACAGAACTATTTGTTTTGTATTTGCCTAGACACATTATGAGCTATGCTGAAAAAAATACTAATCAAACTGACTACTAAAATAATAAATATAATGAAGAATGGATACATATACACAAATTTAAAATTATGGAATTGAAAGCTATTGAGAAACTATGAAAAATAATATGAACCCCTATAATACTTTACTTTTCAAAAATCAAATACTATATCCTTAGTATTCAAATGCATACAACAACCAGATAAAATTTTACTAGTGAACATTAAACTATGTGGATTTGGGTTAGGTAACAGGGATTTTTAGAAAGTTTCACTGAGGGCTTTGTTGATACTTTTTGATAAGGAGACAAAGCTCTATGATGAAGCAAAACATTTTAACTAATAACTTGAAATGTTGCATGGATTAGTACAATAATATACACATAGATAACAAACTTTCAACATTCTTGATTTCATTAGAGGTTTGATTTCCTTATATATGTATATTATCTACAATTCAAATGTTAAAACAGTGAAAATCAAATATGATTCGGATCCAATGCTTAATGTAAATATTACTCAATAGAAAAATTATGGCTTCATAGGTACTGTACTTGTGTACTTTACTAAATCCCATATCACCAGTCCTAAGATAAGACACGAAACAGTGAATCCTAATTAGGAACACGCAAACAACTATTCTTAACAAGAAAACCATTTTTCACTTACTACTAGTAATCATTTAACAAGACCAAGTGTGGAGCCTAAAAGGCTAACCCAATGGAAAGGAGAGGGAATATGGTACAATAATTCATGCTGAAGTACAAGTTTAGTATGTATGGAACATAAAACTGTTAAAAACATGGATTTTGAAATATTGGGGAGCTAAGTAAAAACAAAACAACCAACTATAGTATATCCATAGAACAAAAATGCTTTACTGTGGGTTTCATACAATAATAAAAAAATATTAATAACGATATTTCTATAACTCCTTATAACTCGACTGTTGAAGTGCGTCTGACATGATCTGCTGTGTATAATGATAAATGACGGAACACTTCACCATGTTAAAAAATATGAGCTAAAAATAAAATAAAAATGTGAAATTGAAGTAAAAATTTGGGAATTAGTTATTTGTCAGAATGTCAGGTTATGGTCATTGAATTCTGGCATCGTTGAAATACTGCTAGATATATTTTAGTGCATTCAGTGTTATAAAGGCATTCTTCATGATGTTAGGATATGAGCCAAATGAAAAAATATGAAATCATGCAAGGTAAGGGTAATCAGAGTTTGGCGTAGTTTAAGTGCTCTTGTCAAGGATGCATGTGTATTAAGTTTAATGAACACCTTTTACAATGTTCAAGAAAACATGCTACATCCAATACAGTATCAAGAAATGTAAAGCAATGTTATCAAATGTATGGCTGAAATTCTCAGTGGTGCAAAAATATTGGTAATTTATCTCAGCTGAATAACTATGGCCCGGTTAGTTGAATGCTACTAACTAGTATTACTGTATACCTAAAATCACTGATGTCGAAAGAAACTGTAACTATACTTTAAAAAAATCATATCCCTATTAAACACATAACACAATATACTGTATATATATATATATATATATATATATATATATATATATATATATATATATATATATATATATTATGCTGTACATATATCATATATAAGGGATTTTGACAAAGGAAAAATCTATTTCTGGGCGAGGGACCGATGTCCCTCCGTGAAATGCTCCTTATAGCACCATTTCTAAGGTATAAATACTGCTAAATATACCAGAGAAAAAAGTTGCATGGAATGCCAGGAATATACCCAGCTTGCTCACCCTTATAGGGTGTCGGTATCGTAACTGGGGTGTGTTAAAACTATCAGAGGTCCCTTACCAATTAGTCTTCTCCTTCCTCAACATCCCCCGTTACTGCGAGGTGCCGTTCTACATCCGACTACTGCCCGCTACTACGGCTACTGCCCCCCCCCCCCACCACTACCACTACCCACGCTTCTTCCATCATTCCTACTAGCACCCCAAGCTTGGGAAAGACTAGGGTGAGGAAAAAGGGGTGGGTTCACTGGGCGGCACAGGTCCCTCGCCCAGAAATAGATTTTTCCCTCGTCAAAATCCCTTTTCTGGCCTCAACCTGTGTTGCTCCATGAAATGGTAACAGAGAATTGGTCCCATAAGCTTGGAAATCCACAAAGTTAAGGAACTGAATTAAAATTAGAATAATTTAATCAAGAGTTTTACTAATAAACCTTAATATACCAATCTCTTAAATTACAATACCAGGTCAGAGACCCCAAAACTTATTGGTAAAAATAGAGAAAAACTTCCAATAAACAAAGAACATGAGATGTCTAAATATAATATAAAGGACATTAGTAATATATAAACATCACAAACATGGGTTAAAGTGCAATCTAAATGAAGGTCAAGGTTAAGATAGGGGGAATAGGCAAGGCAGGTGTCGCCCTGCTCCTTATTAGGAGACAAGGCATTAAGAGGAAAAAATATATATGAAGATAGGACCCTGTTATAATGGTTCTGTTATATCCGGAGGAACCACGTTCCCTGCTGCCACTGTTGCAAATTTTAGGGCTTCCAAGGATTCTAAATAGTGGCGTTTGAATACTGCTGGTGATTTCCAGCCTGAATATCTTTATAATTCTTCAAAATTCATGTGATGAAAATAACTGACTGATGTTGCTACTGCTCGGATATCATGGGCATGTGGGATTGATTCCGGGTTGGCTTGTTTAATAAAATAAAGAATCTGTTGTCTGATTCCTTTCAGGGAACTGGTTCCTCCATTCTCTCTAATAAACAAAGGGCCTGAAGACTTTTTAGAAGTTCTATTCAAATAGGCTTTCAGAGTGTTAACTGGGCACAGAGATAGATCCTGTGGAAGTGGGACAATCTTCCACGGGGATCATCTATTCTGTGGATCCTCATTCTTTGCTAAGAATTTTCTATCTGGAGAGATTAATATTTCACCAGAAGAAAGAAAGTCAATATGATTTGGTTCTCTAGATAATACTGAGAGTTCAGATATTCTGGCTCCTGAGGCTAAACTTATTAAAAATAACGTCTTCCTAAGAAGCGTTATATAAGTGCATGAGTCATTATCAGTGTCAGAAGCTAGTTTAAGGACATCATTTAAAAACCAGGAAACTGTGTGAGGATGAGTTACTGGTTTTAGTCTAGCACAGGCTCTCGGAATAGACGAAAAATACGAATCTGTAAGATTAATATTGAACCAAACTGAAATATTTTCCTTAAAGCAGATTTAATTGTAGTAATAGTATTAGCGGCTAGGCCTCCTTCAAACAAAGTTCTGAAAAAGGTAACTGCCAGATTCGTAGTCATTGTCCGAACCTCTAAGTCTTTCAGAAATTTGGCTAGCTTCCTTACAGCAGAATCACATTGCCGAAGGGTAGATTCCCTTTTGTCTGACTCTAGGAACAATGTGTTAAGAGGGTCAATCTCAGCATCTTTTGTGCTGCAAATTTCATATAGTCCATAAAGTTAGGGCACTCTGAATTCTTCAGGAAGCTGACACACTGTGAGTTTGTACTATCTGTGTTAACTTTGGTTTGGGAATCCGGCGAGGGCGGAGTCCTAATTCCACCAAGAGAGGAAACCAGATGCTTTTGGGCCAATTGGGGGCTACGAGGGCAATCTGTCCTTTGAAAGTCCTAAGCTTGTCCAGGACTTTCATTAGCATGTTTATAGGTGGAAACAGGTAAATCCTCCGCCAGTTGTTCCAATCTATGGACATGGTGTCTATGGCATAAGCCAGAGGGTCCAGGTTGGGGGCTACATATCATTGTAGCTTGTGGTTGGATTCCGTGGCAAATAAATCTACTTGGAGATCCGGAACTTGTTGGCAGATCCAATTGAATGACTTTTTGTCTAAGGACCATTCCAACTCCAGCGGAGTTGTCCTTGACAGTGCATCCGCGACCACATTTCTTACTCCCGCCAGGTGAACAGCTGACAGGTGCCAATGGTTCCTTGTTGCCATTGAAAAGATAGCTATCATCGCCTGATTTATGTGACTTGATTTGGAACCTTCCCTGTTTATGCAGTGGACTATCACTTGGTTGTCTAGTATTAGTCTGATATGTTGTTTCTTTGACGGGGAAAGTGTTTTTAGAGTCAGGAACACAGCCATGGCTTCTAGGATATTGATGTGTAGTTGACGGAATGTCACTGACCACAACCCTTGGACTTTTTCGTATTGGGAGTAGCCTCCCCAACCGCTTAGGGAGGCATCTGTATGGATTACCACTGCTGGCGGTGGGAATCGTAAAGGTACTGATTTTGCTAGGTTTTTTACCTTCGTCCATGGATGAAGTCTTTTCCTTAGTATTGGTGGCATCCGAGAAATTTTGTCTCAATTTTTCCCGTTTGCTTTGGACTGCCAAACTCGATTGATGTCTTTCAGTTTGGCTTTCGGTAATGTGTCTGTTACTGAGGCAAACTGGAGTAAGCCTAGGATTCTTTCTTGGTTTCTCCGGGACGTTAGTTTGTCCTTGAGAAAACCTTTTGTGTTTCTTGCTATCTCCTTCCTCTTCTTTGGTGGAATCGACAGCTTGTGTGTGGTCAGGTTCCATTGTAGACCTAACCACTGGAAGCACGTTGCTGGAGTAAGACGGGATTTTTTGAAATTTATTTGGAATCCTAAGTATTCCAGAAATTTTATCACTTTGTCCGTCGCCTTGTGGCATTCCTCGACGCTGTTGGCCCAATTAAGCCAATCGTCTAGGTAGGCCACAAACTGTATTCCTTGAGTCCTCAGCTCTTGGACTACTGTCTCCGCCAACTTTGTGAATATCCTGGGCGCTATGTTGAGTCCGAAAGGCATCACTTTGAAGGTGTAAGCCCGTTTGCCTAGCTTGAATCCTAGGAAAGGACGAAAATGCCTTGCTATCGGAACATGATAATAAGCGTCTGTAAGATCTATAGAGGTGGTGATGGCCCCACGGGGAAGTAAGGTCCGCACCTGTGAGACGGTCAGCATATGGAACTTGTCGCATTGAATATATGTATTCAAATGGGACAGATCTAAGATTACTCTTCGTTTGTCTGAGTCTTTCTTTGGCACGCTGAACAAGCGTCCTTGAAATTTTAAGCGTTTTACCTCTTTTATTGCTTTCTTCAGAAGGAGATATTTGGTGTAAAGTGTTAAATCTGAGGTTGGAATCTGATAAAAACTGGTTGGTGGAGGGGGGCCTTTCATCCAACTCCACCCCAGACCTTTCGTTATACATGTGTATATACATTATATACATATATATATATATATATATATATATATATATATATATATATATATGTATATACTGTATATAATATATATATATATATATATATATATATATATATATATATATATATATATATACACACAGTATATACATACATACATACATACATATATATATATATATATATATATATATATTATATATACAGTGTATACATATATATATATATATATATATATATATATATATATATATATGTATGTATACACTGTATATATAATATATATATACATACATACATTATATATATATATATATATATATATATATATATATATATATACAGTATATACATATATATATATAAATATATATATATATATATATATATATATATATATATATATATATAGACATATAGACATATATATATATATATATATATATATATATACAGTTAGCGCGGATCGTATTGTGAACACAGAATATATGCAATAAAAAATCAGAATGCATTGATAAAATAATAAAAAAAAAATAGTTGAATACTTACGCCGTCAATGCTACTTCTTGATGTGGAAGCCCTTGGCCTTGATGACCTGCTTGAGTCGTTTGGGGACAGAATTGGCCAAGTTTTGACAGTGGGAATCAGGAATTTCCTCCCACACCTTACGTATGGCTACGGTCAGCTTGGGTATAGTAGAGGTGTCTTCCTGACGAAGGCGTCCCTTCATGATCCCCCATAGGTTTTCTATGGGGGATATATCTGGTGACTGACCAGGCCAATCCTCTATAAACTCAACTTCGCTGTTTTGGAGCCACTTCTTAACAGCCTTTGAGGTGTGGCAAGGGGCGCCGTCCTGTTGAAGGATCTCACACCCAGTTTTGGCAAAACTCTCCCCTAAATTCTCATTAAGTACCTTGATATAGCGCTGGGAGTTGACAGTCTGGCCCTTAGGGAGTATCACTAAACTCCCTAACCCACCGTACCCAAAGGCACCCCACACCATAAGATATGGAGGGTGCTTAACACTTGTTACCGTCAGGCGGGGATCGCAAGCTGACGCAGTAGGAGACTTCCACACCTTCGTTCCCTTACTTTCACTTATACAGAAAGTTGCCTCATCGGTCCAAAGGAACTTCTGCCATTGAACAAGGTCCCAGTCTTTATGTCCTTTGGCAAATTGGACACGACGGCACCTTTGTTTCGCAGTGACGAGGGGCTTCACGCGCGCTTTCACTTTCGAGTAATTCAAGCGCTTCTGAATGTTCTCTTGAATTGTTCGGATAGAGACGTCGCCGAGAAGTTTGGGGTTATTATTTTTCAGTTCCTTAGCTGTTATAGAAGGAGTAGCGTCCAATTGACGCTTTAACAGCTTTAAAGTCTTCGGGGATATCTTTAGGGCCTTGCCCCCAGCATGTTTGTGAATGGGAACTTTATCACCACCGCCATCCGCACGCCATTTTATCAAGAGTCGCGACACAGTTGCCTCGTTCACTCCCGTCTGCTTCGCTATTTCTCTATTATTCTTTCCCACTTTATGCAATTCGATCACTCTTACAATATTATCATGACTTGTACGATTTCCAGGCATCGGACAAAGGGCAGGGCACACCCAAACACAGCGCAAAATTTCACAAAAAGCGAAAAATAAATGAAGTTACGCGGACAAAAACACTCGCCACGACGTTCATTTACATACTAACGGACTATTCCCCTGCTAGCAGCAGCGTGGGTGGACGACTGAAAGTTGCCAACTAGTCGTTTTCTCTCAGCCGATTTTTTTTTGCCAAATATCATATGGGTCCCAAAAACGCGAATCGTCTTGTGAACTCGAAAAGTTCACAATACGATCCGCGCTGTATATATATATATATATATATATATATATATATATATATATATATATATATATACATATATATATATAGACATATATATATATATATATATATATATATATATATATATATATATATAAAATATTTATATATATATATATACATACTGTATATATACATATATATATATATATATATATATATATATATATATATATATATATATATATATATATATATATACAGTATATATATACATATATATATATACTGTATATATATATACATATATATATACATATATATATATATATATATATATATATATATATATATATATATATATGTATAGATATATGTATACATACATATATATATACTGTATATATATAAATATATATATATATATATATATATATATATATATATATATATAGTTGAACCTTCCAATAGTTTGTTATATCAAAAATGTTTCCCAAAGCACAAAAGAAAAAAAGAAACACATACCAAATTGTATCAGCTACAGGCCTAACATTTATGCGCAACACAGGGGTAACATAAAAACATGCACCACCCGAGATGAACACAATTTTGTTTTTCACCATTGGATGACATAATTAAGGAATGTAATTTAAACAAAAATTAAGTACTAAAATAAAGGAATGTAAATTAAATGAAAATCCCAAATACAAAGATTACATCAAGTAGGAGCCATATCAAATCTAAATGAATGAAGCACTGGAAAACACTAGCGAGTACTGAAAACTACAACTGCTAGTACTCTTCCTACTAATATAATAAAGAAATAAAATGTAAAATAATGTATACAAGAATATACTCTATTTGTAAGTGATTAAATAATTAATGTAAATATTGTATATATCGGTTCATGAGACGAACTTCAGATTGGATGAGGTGAAAATAAAAGCAAATTTTAATTTATCACGTATTTGTAGTACATATAAAACGACTGTTAAACTATGAAACCATCGTTTAGGCCTATATGCTAAGATTTGGTTATGTAAAGATGTTATTACAAAATTTTATTTTACTTAATGTAATCTTAGAAATTGAAAAAACAAAACATGTATTTTCCCTACATATGATAACCAGAAGAGAAACCAGTTTGGTTGTTTATGTTTCACTGCCAATCACAATGAATAAAATACTAATACACTTCAGTAAACTGCATTGAAACTGTTACTAAATACAAGAGGGTTTGAATAAGTTTGGAAATTATATTAGGAATACTTTTTATTTATATGTGCACATATCTTTGACAGTAGTAGCTTGAATAGGCTGACAATGTTTACATTTTCTCAGCTGGGCTTGAATATGTAATTTCCAAACTTAGTCATCTATCTTATATCTAATATTGCACAAATGACATCATTCAAAATATGAGCAAACATTAAAACTAAGAATATGCAACTTCTCAAAACTTTTCCTTATTTTTACCGTACTGTATCAGATTGTAGATGTAAAGATGCAAGATCCTTAAACTTAAATGTTAGCTTTCAAGTCAGCCTTGGATGACTGGTGGGCCAACTAATCATTCTCTCCCTAAAATGTTTAATCTTTTACAGGGTGTCACACTTTTCATTTCAATTTCTTTACTTTTCACTCTTATAATTTTTTTCATCAAATATATTTAAGTGTGTTTATATTTGGGAACAGTTACTTATTATTATTATAATTACTAGCTAAGCTATAACCCAAGTTGGAAAAGCAGGATGCTATAAGCCCAAGGACTCAAACTAGGAACATAGCCCAACGAGGAAAGAAAATAAGTTAACCGACATAATTGTGTGCCTAAGTGTACCCTCAAGCAAGAAAACTCTAGCCCAAGACAGTGGGAAACCACTGTGCAGAGGCTATGGCACTACCCAAGACATTGGAAGACCATGCTACAGAGGCTATGGCAGATCACAAGACTAGAGAACAATGGTTTGATTTTGGAGTGTTCTTCACATAGAAGAGCTGCCTACTATAGCGAAAGTGTCATTTCTACCATTACCCAATGAAAAGTAGCCACTGAACAATTACAGTACAGTACAGTAACCACTTGAGTGAAAAAGAATTTTTCGTTATCCTAGTATTGCCAGGTGTATGAGGTAAGAGGAGAATGTGTAAAGAATAGGCCAGACTACCTAGGGGTATATTTAGACAAAGAAAAAATGAGAATGTGTAAAGAATAGGCCAGACTACCTGGGGGTATATTTAGACAAAAGAAAATGAGAATGTGTATATTTATACAAAGGAAAAATGAGTTTTAACCAGAGAGAGATTCAATGTTGCACTATCTGGCCAGTCAATGGACTCAATAACTCTCTAGTGGCAGTATCTCAATGGGTGGCTGATGGCTTGGTCAACCTACTACCAAACAATATGTCAAACATCATGCTGCCATGTTCAGATGTGCTATGTCTCTCCCTTTCTCTATGTGCTATTATAATCTGTTTATTTGGCAAAATGGAAACATAGGCTCAAGATAGGTAATGATAATATTTAAAGGGAGTTATAACTACTGTATGAGTATTGCACACCAAAGATGTTGGTTGAAGTAGGATGAATTATCAAAATAATTAAGTAATGTAAATCTGCACGCATAGGATACTTCACTTAACAGGGGTTGGTTTAGGAGGAAATGCAATACTATGAACACTGCCACATTAATCCTTTCAATAATGAATTATGAATGAAAACTGTGTAATAATTTTATTTGTTGATTTAATCACCTAAACAGAAGGCTCCTAATTCAGCATGTTAAACCCCCAACACAGACCATAATATTCACTAAAAACTTTCAAAAGCACTTGCACTTCATAGACATTAAAGCCCATTTTTTACCAATACAATATCTAACCAATTCTAGGCCTTACTCTTTTCAAAACAAATAAATTCTTCCATACTCTATATGCACTACTCTAACCCATCCTTTCACGTAATGTTTTTTCTTCCACTTTTCTCCCCATTTCGAACTATCAATTCTTCATAAGCGAAATATAATAAGAAAAATTTAATTTCATTAGCTCCAATCTTTTTTCTTTTATTAATTTTCTCAATTTCATGGTCATTTTCAATGTGTGACATGGATGTATTTAAAAAAAAATGGGGTTAATACTTGCTGGCTTGTATAATTGAGCACTGTATCCCTTTGTATATAGGACAAGGTAAGTACAATCTGGATATGGTGCACTAAAGATTAAGGGAAATCCATGATTATGGGTTTGGACTCACCAGAAAAACAAAAATTATATAAGTACCTTTCCAGTGTCCACTGAAGCTGAAAATAATTTCAAAAAGTCATAGCATCCACCACAATATTATCACAAAGATGGTTAGCAATCATGCTTTTGGATAACACAGCAACCACGAAAGCATAAGGTTCACATCAATGACAAAAGTAGTTAAAAGCTATACAATATGGGTGTTGTGTTACAACTGCAAGCACAAACATTACCTTTGGTTAAATCTGCAGTAAAATAAAAAAATAAAAAAATGAGAACTAAATATTTGAACTGATTAGAATTCACTCAGAAAAAGGATTCTTTATAGAACAAATCACTTTTAAAACGCTGGGAAGAGGAAACAACTACAAAACACCAGTGAAAACTATTACTGTAGATAAAATACAATATCTTAACAGTAACAGTTAAAATAATACCAAATTTTAAAAGAACCTAAAGAAAACCTACCTAAAATACTGAAACTTACATTTACCTACCAAAAATTAATGATTACATCCAATTATAAATGCCATTATATTTTTATTGGAACGAAAATAAAGATTCAAGCATACACATCATCAATTTTAAGACTTCACTCATTTTATTCAAGATTTTGAAATAATGCTTAAAGGTTTCAACACAGCAATTTTTTGCCATGAAATATTTATTGAAAAAGTACTATTTCATTAAAATATTACTTTCAAGTTTATTTTTCAAGGGGGATTGTTGCACTTTATGATGGCATGTAAAAATCCTCAAAATTTCAAAATAAACCATTGGGAATCAAGTTAAAATGGTCAAAAATATTACAAATGTATATCTTGCTAATTTATAAATAACATGAACACTGTCACTACGGCCCTTTTTGGGAAATTTTACTAAACTCAACTTAGCACAAACAATATCAAGAGCTAGGACTCCACAACTATTGCAGAGCTGAAAAATTTCCTATTATATATATACAGTATATATATATATATATATATATATATATATATATATATATATATATATATATATATATATATATATATATCATACTATTTTTATGTGTAAATATTAAAAATAGTTATGTAACTAGAAATTACTAGTCATAACATACATTCAATGGAGGAAAATTTTCCAGAAATAAAAAGCTCCAATAGCTCTCAAAGGGTAAAATATAGATTTTACACAAATACATTGATAAACAAATCAACTTGGTTTATATCTAACTATGTTAAAGATATAAATATATATAATATAAATAGGATGGATAAAAGCCAGCGTAGCATCATACATTCATTTTCCAAATTGTCGAGACTTTGGGCCTCATCATCAGGGCTGTAAAATATACAAATTAAAAAAAGACTCAGTATTAATATTAATATAAATAGAACAACGTAAAAGTTAAAT
>NC_090726.1:54260831-54303331 GCF_036898095.1 Palaemon carinicauda | reverse complement strand
GGCAGTTAGATGAAGCGCGGGGAGGCTTTGATGGAATCCTTTTATGTGAGGTTGACGAAGGAGATCCATCCGCAATGGCAAACTTCTTGGAACGTCCACCAGCCATTGATGTACCTCGGTGAACCATTCCCTTCGTGAGAGGCGAACTTCTGAAGAACCTTATGAAGGATCTTGAAGGGAGGAAAAGCATAAATTTCCAGGTGAGACCAGTCCAGTAAGAACGCGTCTATGTGGACTGCTTCTGGATCTGGGACTGGAGAACAGTAAGTTGGAAGCCTCTTCGTCAACGAGGTCGCGAAAAGGTCTATGGTAGGTCGACCCCATATCGTCCATAGTTTTTCGCACACTTCCTGGTGAAGCGTCCATTCCGTGGAGATGACTTGTCCTCTTCTGCTGAGGCAGTCTGCTATCACATTCTTTTCTCCCTGAACAAATCTCGTAAGAAGGGAGATGTTTCTTTCCCTTGACCAAACTAGGAGATCCCTTGCGGTCACGTAAAGGGACTGCGAGTGGGTCCCTCCTTGGTTTGAGATGTAGGCTAACGCCGTGGTATTGTCTGCGTTTACCTGCACCACCTTGTTCCGAATCAGACTTTCGAAACTTTTCAAGGCCAGATGAACCGCCAGTAGCTCCTTGTGGTTTATATGAAGCTTCTCTTGATCTTTGGACCAAAGACCCGAGCATTCTAGTCTGTCATGAGTTGCTCCCCAACCCAAGTCCGAGGTGTCTGAGTACAACACATGGTCTGGGTTCTTGGGGGCAAGCGAGAGACCCTCCCGACGTCTGAGGTTGTCGTTCCACCAATTCAGGTAAGTCTTGACTGAGTTCGTGAGTGGAATGGAAATTGCCTCCAAGCCCTTCTCCTTGTTCCAATGTTGGTTAAGATGAAACTGGAGAGGGCGAAGGTTGAGCCTTCCCAGGGAGACAAACTGTTCCAGTGATGATAGAGTTCCCAAGAGGCTCATCCATACTCTTACAGAACAACTGCTCTTCTTCTGAAATTGATGAATTTTTAAAAGAGCTTGCTCTAGCCTTGTGGGCGATGGAAAAGAACCTAGTTCTTTGGCTAAGTCCAACGTCCATATGAGATCCTTCAGACAGCGGTTTAATGACGACGCCCTGATTAACCAGTCGTCTAAATAAAGGGAGGCTCTGATCCCTGATGAATGTAGGAAGCTCGCTACATTCCGCATGAGCCTTGTAAAAATTAGAGGAGCAGGGCTGAGGCCGAAGCACAGAGCTCGAAACTGGTACACTTCTTTCCCGTACATGAACCTTAGATAACGTTGGAAGGTTGGATGGATCGGGATATGGAAGTAAGCGTCCTGGAGATCGAGAAAGACCATCGAGTCGCCTTCCCCTACTGCTGCTAGAACAGATTTGGATGTTTCCATCGTGAACTTTGTTTTCAACATGGACACATTGAGTGCAATCACATCTAGCACTGGTCTCCAACCTCCTGTGTTCCTCGGAACCAGGAAGAGACAGTTGAAAAAGGATTGATGGTCAAAGACCTTCACCATCGGCCCCTTTTCTAACAAAAGAGACACCTGATGTTGTAAGGCCTGTCTCTTTGCTTCCTCTCGATACCTGGGAGAGAGGTCTATTGGAATTCGTACAAGAGGAGGTTTCCTTCCAAAAGGGATTTTGTAACCCTCCTTCAATAAGAGGACAGACCATTGGTCCGCTCCTCTTCTCTCCCACGCTTGCCAGAAGTTCGTCAATCTGGCCCCTATTGCTGTCTGAAGCTGTGGGCAGTCAGACTCTGCCACGGCTGGATCTGGCCCCCCTTCTCTTACCTCGTCTTCCGTCAGAACGAGAGGTGCCTCTGTTGGAGGCTCTGCCACGAAAGGGAGGAATGAATCTGGAAGCAGGTGTATCTAACTTGGGTTTGCTGCTTGAAAAAGATGATGGCAAAACTTTGCGAGCTGTTTTAGCAACTAAATCATGCGTATCCTTCAACGCAAGAGATGACACTATATCTTTGATAAGATCTTGGGGAAACAGAGCACGCGATAAAGGAGCAAAAAGGAGCTCTGATTTCTGGCATGGAGTAACTCCCAAAGAAAGGAATGAGCACAATGACTCCCTCTTCTTCAAAACTCCTGCAGTAAAAACAGCCGCAAGTTCGTTAGAACCGTCCCTTATAGCCTTGTCCATAGAGGACATAATCTGTATGGCAGCATCATTGTTAGAAGGAGACACTTTCTTACTTAAGGCCCCCAACGACCAATCCAAAAAATTAAATACTTCAAACGCATGAAAGACTCCTTTAAGCAGATGGTCAAGCTCTGAAGAAGTCCACAACACCTTGGAGCGTCTCATGGCTAGACAACGAGGAGAGTCTACCAGGCTTGAGAAGTCTCCCTGGGCAGAGGCAGGAACTCCCAAGCCGAGAACTTCTCCCGTGTCATACCAGACGCTCGAACGAGAAGCCAGTTTAGGAGGAGGAAAAGCAAAGGAAGACTTTCCAAGACTTCTCTTGGTCTCCAACCAGTCTCCCAGCAAACGCATGGCCCTCTTAGAAGATCGAGAGAGCACTAACTCCGTATAAGAAGGAGCTGAAGCAGTCATGCCTAAAGTAAATTCTGAAGGAGGCGAACGTGGAGCAGCAGTCACAAAATGAGCCAGAAAAACTTCTTTAAAAACATTCATAATTTTCTTAAAATCTAGGGATTGTTGGACAACTCTAGGCTCTTCCTCTTCAGACAGGATCCCCAAATGCACATTAGTCGAAAGAGAATCATCAGCTTCCTCTTCAGAGTAAACTTCATCCGACAAAACAACATTCTTGTGAGAAGGTGAAGTCACAGAAGGTCGCGAAGGTAAAGCTTGACAGCCTACATCAACCTGTAGCTGAGTAGCAGTCAAGGCAGGAGGGTCGACGTCACGTCGTGACTGCAGTGACTGACGTTCGACGTCACGTCGTGACTGCAGTGACTGACGCTTGACGTCACGTCGTGACTGCGGTGTCTGCAGCTCAAAATCACGGCTGGACTGTAAGGACTGAAGCTCAACATCACGTCGAGATTTACGATCAGCATCTCGCTTGACAGCAAAGCTAACACTAGGGTTAACGTCAGCGTGACGTAAAGCTCCACGCTTAGATGGTTGAAGACCTGAGTCACGCTTAGCAGAACCGTGACGTACTGCAAGTAATGGTTCCTGTCGAACAGGAGCAGGACCGAAGGCCTGCATTAAGGTGGACAGCTTAGACTGCATGTCCTGCGAAACACTAAAATTAGGATCTAGAACACACAGAACAGACCGTGACTTCGGGAACGTCTGTTCATGAACGTCAGTACTAGAAACGGGAGTAGTAGCACTCAGGTCACGTCTGGAACGACCAGATAAAACAACGGGACCGTGACTCTTAGCAGGGGCCTCTGGAGCCACAAAACTTGACGTTAAACAAGAGCGTTTAGTAGGCGAATCTTCCTCTGATGAAGGTATACGTTCCGGGCTGCTCCAGTGACTACAGCCAGGACGTTGACTTTGTTCTGAAGGAACTAACTTTCTTTTAAGAGGCCTTGAAACCTGACGCCAGGATTTCTTGTTAACATGAACGTCATCGGAGGACGAGGAGAACCTAGTCTCGCCTCTCTTATAGTAAGGACGTGCTTGAGGAGCAACGTCTGCAACTCTTGAGGGAACGTCTGTTCGTGGTTCAATACCTATCGCTCCCTTGATCTTGTGACATTCCTTCTCCCAGGGATTGGGGAGCTTGAAAGAGGTCTTGGACTGGGTGAGCGGCAAGTACGAACAGATGAACCCTCCGCATTAACACTGAACACATTTTTAACACTTTTTGCATTAACACTTTCACTTTTTAAAAACTTCACATCGGACATAAGCTGGTTTCTATCCGTAGCCAGCGATTCGACCTTTGCACCCAGAGCATGAATACCCTTCATCATGTCTTTAAGTGAAGGTTCGTTAGTGCTAGTAGGGGGTTCTGAAACTACCACTACAGGGGGAGGAAAAGGTTCAGGGACATGGGAAGAGGAAAATTTTTGAGAACGAGAAGAGCTTCTTCTTACCCTATCTCTGTCGAGATTACGAGTATATTTATCATACTCTATCCACTCAAATTCAGACAAAATGACACATTCATCGCATCAATCCCCTAATTGACAAGTGGGGATCGATGGAAGCCTTTGGAAGGCGCCTGTTACAATCTTTGGCACATTTTCTATAAACAGGAGAAGGGTCAGCCATAATGGAATGTTCAAAGAGAGATAAAAAAACAAAGCAAAGTTCAGCAACAGTCAAATCAAAAAGGGTTCAAGAGTAGTCGAAAGAATAACCAACACAGCGAAAGCCAAAAACCATAAACAAGTACTTCACCAATTGTTGAAAACTTGAGGTTAGCGCGAGCAAGGAACCAATGTTGACACCTAACTCGGCAGAGAAGAACTGGAGAACTTTGGAATAGTGATGGTATCCTGCCGAGTGGTGGCGCTAGTGTGCACCCAGCAAACCAACACCTCGATCGCCTGCGAGTTTTGAATTGGCTGCCAACCATCGGAGACGTTAGCTATATATATATCCACCGGCTAAGTTAAATATTTAAAAAAATTCAATCAATTTTAAGTGTAGAGAGTGAAAGTGATTAAAATTAATCATCAAAAAGAAAAAGTGTAAAAAAAATATAAAATATAAAAAAAAAAAAAAAAAAATAAGCTAAGTTAGGTTAAAATTCACTTAGTGTAAGTTAGAATAAGTTACGGTAGTGTACGTTTATCGTAGTCACCCTCTCTACCTCCTCGCCACCCATCCGTCTCCTCTCTGCGTAGCAAGACCGACACCTGCGCTGGACTTTCTAAGGTAAAGTGACGCTAAAAACTCGTTTCTTATTTATTATTTCTTTATAATTATTCTTTTTTACATGTCTATTATCTAATTTAGTGTGCATTACTGTCTTGTGTAATTATGTGTAGGAATTTATTAAGGAGTTATCATAGGTTTTTGGGCTCAACTACGGATTAATCCTATTTCAATAAATTCTTATGGGAAAATTCGTTTCTACAACCGAACATTTTCTACACCCGAAGTCGGTTGTGGAACGGATTAAATTCGTATGTAGAGGTACCGCTGTATGTATATATATGTTAGAAGGAGACACTTTCTTACTTAAGGCCCCCAACGACCAATCCAAAAAATTAAATACTTCAAATGCATGAAAGACTCCTTTAAGCAGATGGTCAAGCTCTGAAGAAGTCCACAACACCTTGGAGCGTCTCATGGCTAGACAACGAGGAGAGTCTACCAGGCTTGAAAAGTCTCCCTGGGCAGAGGCAGGAACTCCCAAGCCGAGAACTTCTCCCGTGTCATACCAGACGTGACACCAGAGTTCGGCAGCTGGACCCGTGACTGGGCTGGCCTATTGAGGACACCGCAGCCCACCCGACATGGGGAGGCCCCTAGAAAAGGTGGGGTAAACATCGGACACGGCAAACCCGTCTGGACAGCTCACCGCGGCTGGCGGACATCCCACTAATGCGGTCGAAACAACAAGAAAAAAATATTAACCTTAGGTGCGTGGAACATCCGCACCCTCCAAGACGTGACGAACACCAACCGCCCGGAACGACGTACAGCCCTCGTCTGCAAGGAGCAAGTCCGCTTCAATGTTGATGTGGCGGCTCTTAGCGAGACCAGACTACCCGAAGAGGGCAACATCAGGGAAGCTGGAACAGGCTACACCATCTTCTGGAAAGGCAAGGCCCTAGGGGAGCCTCGCATCCACGGTGTCGGCTTCGCCATCCGTTCCCAGCTAGTGCAGCAGCACAACCTCGCTCCCAAGGCCATCAGCGAGCGCCTGATGACTGTCCGCATCCCCATCACGCGGGACAGACACCTCACCCTGATCTCTGTCTACGCCCCGACTATGACCTCAACCGATGATAACAAAGCTGCCTTCTACACCCAGCTCGACCGCACCATCCAGGCAGTGCCCGCCAATGACAAGCTCGTTGTGCTTGGCGACTTTAATGCCCGAGTAGGCAAAGACCATCGCCTGTGGGAGGGAATCATCGGCCGCCATGCCATTGGAAATTGCAACGCCAATGGCCAACTCCTACTGCGTCTGTGTGCAGAACACCAACTTGTGGTAACCAACACCATCTTCCAGTTACCAAAGCGACAAAAGACCACATGGAGACACCCACGGTCTAAACACTGGCACACCCTGGACTACGTCCTGACCAGAGCCAGAGACCGAGGAGACGTCCGCATCACCCGATCCATGCCCGGAGCGGACGACTGCTGGACGGACCACAGACTCCTCATCTCCCGACTCTCCGTGACGACCCTACGACCACCCAGAAGGGCACCTGACAGCGTACCACACCAACGCTTTGATTGTAGTAAGCTCCGCAACCCACAGGTGGCACAGAACTACAAGGAGGCCTGCGAACAATACCTCGCAGACCCCGTGGGTCAGGCCACTGTTGAGCACCACTGGACCACCCTCAGAAACGCCATGGCCCGTGCCGCGGAGGAAACACTAGGCTACACCACCAAGAAACGGCAGGATTGGTTTGATGAGAATGATGCTACCATCTCTATTCTCATTGAAACCAAACGACAAGCACGCCTGACTTTGGAAAACCAACCAACAGCAGCTAACAAATGTGCTCACAAGGTGGCTGAAGCTGGTTGCCAAAGAGGGATCCGTGAAGCCCAGAACACCTGGTGGCAAAGAAAAGCTGCAGAAATACAGAGTTTCGCTGACCAACGTGACCTGCGCAGCTTCTATGCAGCAACAAAGGAAATATTTGGTCCCACACGGTCATCAGTGGGCAGCCTGAAGGACGCGGATGGGGCCACGACCATCACTGACAGCGAGGGCATCCTGGCCAGGTGGAGGTCTCACTTTGAGAACCTCCTCAATGACCAAGCAGACACCCCAGACGATCTCCTGCCAATGACCCCGCAGCATCCCGTCCGTCACTGGATGGCACTACCACCCTCCATCCATGACTTCAACAAGGCCCTGCAGCGCATGAAGCCTGGCAAAGCCCCAGGGCCAGAAAACATCCCGTTGGAGCTCCTCACTCACGGTGGCCCCGGCTTGAGGAACCGTTTGATGCTCCTTATACTGAAAATATGGGAGACCAAGACCCCCCCCCACTGACTTCCGTGATGCAAACATCATTACCATCTTCAAGAAGGGAGACAGAGAGAACTGTAACAACTACCGGGGAATATCACTACTAAGCATCGCGAGTAAGATTTTCGCTCGGATTCTCCTTGACCGCCTCCTTATTCTCGCAGAAGGCGTCCTGCCAGAGTCCCAGTGCGGCTTTCGACTTTCCCGCGGGACCATAGACATGATCTTCTGTGCGCGACAACTACAAGAGAAGAGCCTTGAACAACAACAGCCCATAATGTTCATCTTCTGGGATTTGAAAAAGGCCTTCGACAAAGTACCTCGACCTGCCATGTGGGCTGTCCTCAAAAGATATGGCTGCCCACCCGACTTTGTCAAGCTGGTGCGTGCCCTCCATGACGGAATGGTTGGGAGAGTCTGCCACCAGAACTCTCTTTCAGACCCATTCCCCATCAACGGCGGCCTGAAGCAGGGCTGTGTTCTGGCCCCAACGTGTTTCTCGCTATACACCACAGCAATGCTCAACGAGATTCCCCCAGACACACCCTCAGTCGACCTACGTTTCCGCATGGATGGAGGCGCTTTCAACCTCGCTAGACTCTGCGCCAGAACCAAGACCACCTTGTGTGCAGTGCGAGAACTGCAGTATGCTGACGACAATGCCACCCCAGGTCAGACGGCAGAGGACCTGCAGTCGTTAGCTGATGCATACAACTCTGCCTACGAACGTTTTGGGATGCAAGTCAACACAGACAAAACCAAGACCCTCGTCCAACATCCACCAGGACTGATGCTCCCCAACTTCAATACCATAGTGAATGACCAACCGTTAGAACAGGTGGACCAGTTCTCCTACCTAGGGAGCATCCTAACATCAGCTCCCACAAGCAAAAAGAACGTGGAGAACAGGATCAGGGCAGCCCACTCCGCCTTTGGCCGACTCAACTGCCGCGTAATTAACAACCACGCACTGACAATGACCACCAAAATAATGGTGTTCAGGGCAGTAGTCCTCTCCACGCTCCTGTATGCATGTGAAACATGGACGCTATATAGAAACGATCTTAAAAACCTAGAACGCTTCCAACAAATGAAACTGAGGCAGATCTTGAAAATCCCCTGGGAGAGCCACACCACCAACATTGAAGTCTTGGAATGTGCCTCGCTGACCAGCGTGGAAGCCACCATCATCCACCACCGCCTCCGCTGGATAGGACACGTGCATAGGATGGATCCATCTAGGCTCCCAAAGAAAATATTCTACGGAGAACTGACCCAGGGCACCAGACCACGAGGAGCCCCGAAAATGCGTTATAAAGATCAACTAAAGCGCACCCTGGCTCTAACTGACATCGATCCTTCCTCATGGGAAGAAACAGCCAGGGACAGGAAAACCTGGAGGAGTACAGTACACCATGGCACCGTGGACTTCGAGGAGAGGAGGAGACAAAATGAGGAGGCTAGGAGGAGAAAAAGGAGAGAGCGATTAGAACAGCCCCGACCACCACCTACCCTCCCTTGTGAACACTGTCCGCGACTCTTCCACCACAGACTAGGACTTAACAGCCACATCAGACATAAGCACCCACCCCACAGATAGGAGGCTGATGGCTAACGACAGAACCCAATACTCGGACACGAGTGGGCGCCGACGACGAGATATATATATATATATATATATATATATATATATATATATATATATATATACTGTATATATATATATATATATATATATATATAGATATATAGATATTTATATATATATATATAGATATTTATGTATATATATATATACAGTATACTGTATATATATATAAATATATATAGATATATAGATATATAGATATTTATATATATATATATATATATAGATATTTATATATATATATATATATATATATATATATATATATATATATATATATATATATTTCTATATTATATTCATACATTTATATATGTATATGTATATATATATATATATACATATATATATATATATATATATATATATATATATATATATATATATATATATATATATATATACACACACATATGTATATATATATATATATATATATATATATATATATATATATATACATATATATACATATGTATGCGTGTTATGAATATTTGCTTGAGCTTGGAGTAAAAAAAGTCCCAATGACAACCAAACCAAACAATGCAGGAATCTAGCCAACTAAACTCTTGATAAATTTTACTTTCTCAAAAAATGCAGGAATCTAGCCAACCAAACACAAAGGAGTAGATACCAGTAGAAACAGCACCTATTAGTGTCCAGTATAAGTATACGAAAGCTCCCGGAAGTGACTAAAAAAAGGATTCATAAGATTGTATAGTACAATCAAAGGCCATAAACCAAAATGAAAAGTTATGAGAACCACCTACCACTAGGAAGCCGGCTATGCCGAAGCAATGATGAAAAGTTCCTTGTCTAAATGAAGACTGATGTGGGGAAGTGGGAACATTGACACTGACACTAGCACTATTTGACTGCTCTGACTTGAACACCCTCCTCTTGAATGAAGTAAGGCTAATGTTGTGAAAAAATCTGGCCACAAAAGATATTACAGAGGAAGTAAGGATTTCTGTTGATGGAAACCATAAATGAAAGAGGCTCTGTCTTAATGTCCTTGATAATTCATGGAAGACTATATATATAAAAAAATCACTACACTTGCAAAACAGCTCAAGGTTTGGAAAAAGCCACTAATACACCTAAACATACAAAAAAATGAGAAAATCCTTACGAAACAAAGAATTACTAATAGCAAAATCAAATACTAACCTATAAAGGAAACCATGAATACGCAAACTGAGGCAAAAGTATGGGGACGAACAGACATACCTAAGACACTAATTCCATACAAAGAATGATAATGCATATTAAGAATAGGATCATAAGCCCAGAAATATCAAAACATTAAAATATGATGAAAAAAAGTTAAATCATGGACAAAGTACTGAAATCACACTATTGAAGAAAAAAAAATCTTGAGATAAAGATATTTAGTGTATTTCTCGTGTCATAAGAACCCCCTTTTTCTTGAAAAATGCCCCCCAAAACTAGTGTCTTAACACTAAGACAAAGTTGTTTGGGGGATTTGACAACCTTCAAACACCCCAGGAATGACATACCTGTACAAGCACTCACACTTACTAGACATAAAATATAAGCCTACAATTAACATTCATATGTAGTAAATTTATCTTAATACTACAATTTGTATATTGAGGGTGACAAGATTTTTGTTTGTTTAGGTGATCAGCTGATGACTCACCAATGCCATATACATGAAAACATGACAACTAATGGCATCACAGCAGATGACACTAGGTTGTATCAGTTGTTTATGTAGTATTTGTCTATTTGCTCATGTTACCCAGAGTTCCTAAATAATACAAACAGATAGTAGTTGAACTTTACCTTGAAAAACTATCTCATTGTGTGTGTGTGTGTGCAGTGTTACCAAGTTAACAGAAAAGTAACTAAACCTAGTCACACATACAGCAGCAAAAATATTACAGACATCCACAAGATTGAAGACATTAAGGCTTTCAAGAGGAAACTGAAGAGTTTCTTGTTCTCTAAGTGTTTCGATAGTATGGATTTGACAATAAATGAGCAATATGAAGTGTGAAATGCTGAATGCCTTGGAATGCATATAATAAAATGACCGTGAAGGTCCTCTAGATAGAAGCATTCCCCTGCTGTATAGGACCAGAAAAGTAGCCCTTAAATAAAATTAATAACATTTGACAACAATGCTTTCATGTAAACAACACTTGAAACACAACTAAAAATGCTATTACGCATTATAGTAGTAAATAAGACTGTTTTAGTGTTTTTTTTTCATATGAATATGCAATAAAATTGGGATATAGCTAATTAATATTAAACTAACACATTTCATAATGCACCCAAAATATAAAAAAAATGTTGTGAAATACAAAAAATCGCATTGTATAGTCACTCTAGGATTTGTTTCGACAATAGGTTGTAAAATCCTTAATCAATTTTTTTTTTTTTAATTTCTTACCTAATTATAGGGTTTGTCTTACTACTTGTAACGTCTTATGACATGGGAAACACGGTAATTCTATATATTTACACCTTTAAAAAATGGTAGACCAAAAGTTTATACCAGTCACTGATTAGTGCTTGGTACAGTATATGGATAATTCAATATTCCATTTTTATCAAGTGTAATATAATTTACAAGGGCTGACATAGATTATGAAGGATAAAAAATAGAAAATGAAGGATGCAAATTGAAAAGAAGTTGTTGAAAGCATAGCAGATTTACGAGTGAGGAATGGGATTAAAACATGACTGAGTCTACGAGGGCAAATGCTTAGTGAGACTACCTTCTGTCTGACAGACAAGGGAATTGTGAACCTAGGATTATTTACAGCATGATTATAAGCTTTTACTGTACATGATTAATGGAGATGTGAAAAAATAAATCTACGAGACTACAGTATAACAGCATAAAATAAACTCGGAAAGATACCTCAAATTATTGTAGGCTACATCTTTTTAAAATCATCGTACTATACAAGTAAACACAATAATGAAACTTGGCAATAAATATGCTAGCCATATAAATATTTTAGTGCTTCATATTTTAACTTCCTTAAGCTCTACCATTCATATTTCAAAAAAATCTAAATATTCTTCAACAGATCATCAACACTGGAAAGTTTTACCATTTAATAGTACAGTATTTCTAAGCATGTCCTAATTGTTTCAGATTTAAGTTATAAAAACTAATAATAGCCACAAGTTTCCAAACATCTACAAAAGACGAACATTGACAAAATAGATTTTCTAATAAAGTTTTCAAGTGACATTAGTGACTGGCAGATCGAATAACCTTATCTAGGGCATTTCAAGTTTTAGTTCCTTTGATTTGTTAATAATACAGCAGTATCTTTTCTGATAAACATAGTGGAACATTACAGGAAAAGACCTCTTCCAGAAAATTAGCATGGTTTATCAGTTTTTTATGCAATATATAAACTTGACCTATTTTTTTGTGATTACATTTTTATCTTTGAGTATATATCCTCCTGTTGAAATTAACCACCTTCACTTTCAGCAATAATACAGATACTTTTGGACCCATCATGATATATAATATCATTATTAGAAATTTTATGTACTAAGCTACAATTCTATATAAAATAATGCACTACAAAATACCAGCATAAGCTAAAGAGCATGATACTACAAAGCATTCTAATAATGTACTTACCTAAGTTCTCATCTGTAACACTTGAAAAGCAAGAAAAAACTTACCTGGTTCTGTCTTCTTAGCAGCCCCAGGATAAGGTCCAGGTATCGCACTACTTTCACTGGTAGGAGTGCAACTTTCACCACTTCCATCAAGCCTTAAGAAGAATATCAAATACAGTATTTACAACAAGAAAAATAAAAATGAAGTAAGGCCTTAACAATTGTCAAAAAGATAATCAAGTCTAAGTAAGCATAATCTTAAGCATTCATTGCAATAATCTTTAAATAGTTCCACCAAAAAAAGAGAGAGAGAGAGGAGAGAGAGAGAGAGAGAGAGAGAGGAGAGAGAGAGAGAGAGAGAGAGAGAGAGAGAGAGAGAGAGAGGAGAGAGAGAGAGAGAGAGAGAGAGAGAGAGAGAGAGAGAGAGAGAGAGAGAGAGAGAGAGAGAGAGAGAGAGAGAGAGAGAGAGAGAGAGAGAGAGAGAGAGAGAGAGAGAGAGAGAGAGAGAGAGAGAGAGAGAGAGAGAGAGAGAGAGAGAGAGAGATTAAAACTTGAGGGGAAAACTAAATGACAGAATATACCCAAGCTTACATAACAAAGATGAGCAACCCTTAAATATTTAATGCAGTATCCACATAAATAATTAATAAATCATAAATCATTGCTTTTATGATCATCTTAAAGAGTAAAGAGTATGCTCTATCATCTTTCCTTCCTACATACCTCTCACACTAATTTCAGCCAAAAAATGACTCTTGCTATTAAATTATATCATCTCATATTATTCAACAGACATAAATTTTATGATAAATTTACTTTCCATAAGAACTCAATAGTTATAGAGAACCTCATTCATGCTCTGACTGTCCCAAGGTCCATGCAGAAGCAGCACCTGTTCATACACACCTATGCTTTGACTCAATGGAATGTAGTAACTACATGTACAGTATCCACAGTATATATGTTTTGCCTGTGTTCAGTTTAATTCTTCCACTTGGGTACTGTATTGTATTTGATTAGAGTGTTTGATTTGTGATAATGTTTCAATTATGGTACAAGTAATCCTCTATAGCGCTTTGTTTACCTTTTAGAGATTCACTGGCTGGCCAGGGTAGCTGTTCATGCATGTTTTCCTTGTCAGTCCTTCATACAGTTTTCCAAACAACCTTTCCTTCTATCACACATCAATGGCCCTGATTCGTGTTTTTTTTATCTTAAGTATATACAGAAGCAGCAATATGAACATCAGGGGCAGTTCATAGAAATAATGAATTGCATATAAATGAAATTGGCTATGATTATCCAGACTGCCAAAGGATAGCTAGGAAAGATCTTGGATTGATATTTACCAAACTCAAGACACTTGTAACGAGCTGAAGAGTTATTGCCTACCCCTCGGTCAAAGGCTCGCAAGCATGATCATTACGAGACAATACATGTGACAAGGGTCATTTAGACCATGAATGAGAGTGCTAAATGCATAAGGGTTTTGTCATGAATAACCACCTTCTGAATGACAAACCACAAGGATGATCAACAAAAATATTTATCAGAGCTATTCAATCCTCCCTTACCTGTGCTGTTTTAGTAGAGTGCAGTCACCTCCTTCTACAACATTAAGATTGTAGATGTATAAGTATCCATCTGTGGATGCTACCACAACTCTTGGTTGCTTTTGGATTCTGAAAAAGGGTGAAATAAAAATGTTTTTGTTAAAAGTAAAACATTACTTGATGTTTTTGTTAAAAGTAAAGCATTACTTGAAAGAGTTGAAGATTAGTAACAGTCCCTTCTGATCTTTAATTTGTTGGTCTATTTTTAGCAAAAAAAAAAAACTAAAGATTTTAAAAACTATTTTTAATTTTCATAGCTATACAAACCTGAGTTATGTATATGGTTACTCAAAGTCTTGTTTTCTCTATGACCAGACAATCAAAGAAAAAGGGTTTGATTCCATTATACTACAGTTGCTAAGCAACCACAGCACATGGGGCTCAGAGAGCCTTATTATAACGCTCTTCACTCTTTCTTGGTCAAAAGACTTGTGAGACGGTTGAGGTAGGATCTTTGGTAAATGACTCAGGTTTGTATGGGTAGGAAAAATAGATTTTTTAAAATTTGTAGTTTATTCGTACGCAGATGCAAACTTCTGAGTCATTTATATGGTCTTTTCCTTAGGTAAAGTGAAGTCTCCATTAAGAGGTAAGCCCTTCCTCTCTAATAGATACGATTACTATTAAGTAATAGCAAAAGATCAAAAGTGGAAAAATTTGAAATGTGAAAGCAACTCATAAAGAGGCAAGGCTGTACGTTAAATCCCAGAGGATGTTTTATTGACAGGGGTGAAGCTATATGAATATTAAGTGTCACATAAAGAATATCTCCCATGTATCTTTAATAATACTGAAAATTAAGGTATTCTTACTTCCGTTTGGGTGAATTTCAAGTGACGGTTTCAAGTTCAACCTTGACCACCATCTGCCTAGATACCCATTACATACCCTTATAATGCACAGAATAATTGATGGCTTTGATAAAACAGTTATGTATCCGGTAAAAGATTACAATTAGATTATTTATTGTGCTGCAACAATAGGGCTAATGAGAAAGTGTCGTAAGACCTGTCCATACAATCTCGAAGATAATGGTCCATAAAAGTGGTTTGTCTCTTCCACACACCAGCTTTGAGGACTTGTGCTACATAGTGGTTTTTGGGAAACTCTAGGGTTGCGGCAAAATCACGGATATCAAGTGCACGAAGAAGGGCCCTGGCGACGCTTCCCAAGGATTTATAAGCTCTTATGATTGTTTCTCTCAACCAAAATGAAATTGTTTTTGGATACTGCACCAGTGCTCATAAACAAATTGGAGTTTTTAGGCCTAAGATATGAAGTTCTTTTCAGATACTGTATTTAGGAATTGCTCTCATAGGACAGAGTGCATATCAGCTGGCTCATCAGTTACCTCTTTGAGAGACAAGATCCTGAAAGAGTCAAATCTAATATCGTTTTCAACTGGATTCTGGGATTTGGCCACAAATTCGGGTACAAAAGATAGAGATAGTTCTTTCACCCTCTGGAATGTGACACAAGATATGAGGGAAAATGTAATTTTCTTAACTCTCTTGGCTGAAGCTAAGGCAAGGAGAAGACAGTCTTTAAGGTAAGGTCCTTGTCTAAGGCTTTACACATGGGTTTGTATGGGGCTTTCCCTAAGACCCTGAGAACCTTAATTACATCCCACGTAGGGAGTTTGAGTTTTTCAAGAGGACAAGACTGCTCAAAACTGAATAAGAGCTGAGAGTTTCCATGAATAAAAGAGAGGGCAAATCCTTTCAGTTTGAAGACCTGGCTCAAAGTTGAGCGGTAGCCTTTAACTACAGTGACTGAAAGGGATTTTTTGTTCCTCAAGAACACCAAAAAGTCTGCAATTAGGGGAATAGTGGCCTTGAATGGAACAATATTCCCACTACATCACCAGTCACAGAAGATTTTCCACTGCTGTGGACGACTTTCGGAGATATCTGGAAAGCCGTTTCGTAGTTGGTTTCGAAAAGCCTTTCTTTCGAAGGATAATCTGGATAGCTTCCAGCCATGAAGTGGCAAGCTTATGCACTGCATCTTGGAACTTTATGTGCAGTTGTCATAGCAGGTTTGGCCATTCTGGAAGTTCTCTTGGAATTTATGTGAGAAGTTCCACCATATCCCAATTACTTTGACTCCCCGAGATATTCGGACTCTGTTCAGTGTCTGACGAATCAGACAGAACGGCATACAGGTTTAAAAGTCCAGTCTGTCCCATGGGCATCTTCCATTACTGCAGCTTGGTCTGGGACTGGTGAGCAATACACTGGGAGTTTGTGATTCAGGTGAGTGGCGAACATGCCCGGTGACGGGGTATTCAACAAAGTCAAAAGTCTCTTCACCACTAGAGGAAGCAAAGACCATTTTGAACCAATTGTCGTCCATGGTCAACTCACAATGATGTTCCTCTTCCCAGGGATGAACCTCGCCGAGAGGGATATTGCCTTGTTCTGTGCCCACCTGAGTATCTCTACTGCTAGTTGGCATAGCAGGAGAGAGGCTGTGACTCCTTGTTTGGAGATATAGGTCACTACCATGAAGTTGTCACTCATCAGCACCAAGGCGTAACCTTTCAGAGTCTCTGAGAAGAGGAGTAACACTAGTTACGCTGCTTTTTTCTCCCGGAAATTGATGTGAAAGGCCTTGTCCTCTTTTGACCATAGGCCCAAGATTTGATCCTTTCCTAGGTGAGCACTACACCCATGATGAGAAGCATCTGAGAACTAAAGAAATGGTGGGGGAGAAGCTTGAAGGGGGGTTCCCGCTAACAGATTCTCTCTCAGCCACCAATGGAGGTCCATCACAACTTGGTGGGGTACTAATAGCAGGGTGGTCTGATGCTTGTGACCATTAGCTCTTCAGAGCCCACTGCACCGAGCAAAAATGATATTTTAATTATAAAATAAATTTTTGAATATACTTACCCGGTGAATATATAATAGCTGAGCCTCTGGCGGCTCGACAGAAAAAACACACAAAAACTCGCGAGCGATCGCTATGAAGGTTGCGGGTGTGCCCACTAGCGCCAACTATCGGCCAGATACCGCATATACATGCAAACAGACCCAATTTTTCTCATCCCGCTGGGTCTCTATCGGGGAGGAAGGGGGGGCCTTTAATTTGTATATTCACCGGGTAAGTATATTCAAAAATTTATTTTATAATTAAAATATCATTTTTAAATATTTAACTTAGCCGGTGAATATATAATAGCTGATTCACACCCATGGTGGTGGGTAGAGACCAGAGTTAATTAAGTTTACAGCGTATATGCTTAAAGTTTTTGACAGTTATATCATAACAAAACCCAAATATATAAAGGTACCTGGTAAGGAAGTCGACTTAGACGATTACTCTGCCTTATTAGTCTGTCTTCCTCACGAAGCCCAGCGATCCTCTTAGGATGCTGAAAGATTCCCAGGAGCTGAAGTATTAAGGGCTGCAACCCATACAACAGGACCTCATCAAACCCCTAATCTGGGAGCTCTCAAGAAATGACTTTGACCACCCGCCAAATCAATCAGGATGCGAAAGGCTTCTTAGCCTTCCGTACAACCCAAAAAACAATATTAAAAACATTTCAAGAGACAGATTAAAAAGGATATTGGAATTAGGGTAATGTAGTGGTAGAACCCTCACCCACTACTGCACTCGCTGCAACGAATGGACCCAGTGTGTAGCAGTCCTCGTAAAGAGTCTGGACATCTTTTAAGTAAAATGACGCGAACAATGACTTGCTTCTCCAAAAAGTCGCGTCCATAATACTTTGCAGAGATTTATTTTGCTTGAAGGCCACGGAGGTTGCTATAGCTCTAACTTCGTGCGTCTTAACCTTAAGCAAACATCGGTCTTTCTCATTCAAGTGAGAATGAGCTTCTCGTATTAAAAATCTGATAAAATATGACAAAGCATTCTTTGACATAGGCAATGATGGTTTCTTAACTGAGCACCATAATGCCTCAGATTTACCTCGTAATGACTTAGTACGAGCTAAATAGAACTTAAGAGCTCTAACAGGACATAATACTCTTTCCAGTTCGTTGCCTACGATCTCTGATAAGCAAGGAATATCAAAAGATTTAGGCCAAGGACGAGAAGGCAGTTCATTTTTGGCCAGGAAACCAAGTTGAAGTGAACAAGTGGCTTTTTCTGTAGAAAAGCCGATGTTCTTACTGAAGGCATGAAGTTCACTGACCCTTTTAGCCGAAGCCAAGCACACTAGGAAAAGTGTCTTGAGGGTGAGATCCTTCAGGGAGGCTGAATGTAATGGCTCAAACCTGTCTGACATGAGGAACCTTAGGATCACGTCTAAGTTCCATCCAGGAGTTGCCAAACGACGTTCCTTAGAGGTCTCGAAAGACTTAAGGAGATCTTTTAGATCTTTATTGTTGGAAAGATCTAAGCCTCTATGTCGAAAGACCGAAGCCAACATGCTCCTGTAGCCCTTAATCGTGGGAGCTGAAAGGGAGCGAACATTTCTCAGATGTAAAAGAAAATCTGCGATTTGGGCTACAGAGGTACTGGACGAGGACACAGATGCTGACTTGCACCAGTCTCGAAAGACTTCCCCCACTTCGACTGGTATACTCTAATGGTAGAAGCTCTCCTCACTCTTGCAATCGCACTGGCTGCCTCCTTCGAAAAGCCTCGAGCTCTTGAGAGTCTTTCGATAGTCTGAAGGAAGTCAGACGAAGAGCGGGGAGGCTTTGATGGACATTCTTTACGTGGGGCTGACGTAACAGATCTACCCTTAGAGGAAGACTTCTTGGAAAGTCTACCAGCCATTGAAGTACCTCGGTGAACCACTCTCTCGCGGGCCAGAGGGTAGCAACCAACGTCAACCTTGTCCCTTCGTGAGAGGCGAACTTCTGCAGTACCTTGTTGACTATCTTGAATGGTGGGAATGCATATAAGTCCAGAAGAGACCAATCCAGTAGAAACGCGTCTATGTGGATTGCTTCTGTATCTAGGACTGGAGAGCAATAGATTGGTAACCTTTTGGTCAACGAGGGGGCAAAGAGGTCTATGGTGGGTTGACCCCAAGTAGCCCAAAGACTCTTGCCCACGTCCTTGTGGAGGGTCCATTCCGTGGGTATCACCTGACCTCTCCGACTGAGACAGTCTGCCAAGACGTTCAAGTCCCCCTGGATGAATCTCGTCAACAGGGAGATGCCTCGATTTCTTGACCATAAGAGAAGGTCCCTTGCGATCTCGAGCAGCGTGAAGGAGTGTGTGCCACCTTGCTTGGAGATGTACGCTAAAGCTGTGGTGTTGTCTGAGTTGACCTCTACCACTTAGTTTCGAAGAAGCTTTCGAATATCATCAAGGCCAAGTGGACTGCTAATAGCTCCTTGCCGTTGATGTGCATGCTCTTCTGACTTGAGGTCCACAGACCCGAGCATTCCCGACCGTCCAGGGTCGCACCCCAACCCAAATCCGACGCGTCTGAGAACAACACGTGGTTTGGGTTCTTGACTGCTAGGGATAGTCCCTCTCTCAGACTGATATTGCTGTCCCACCATTTTAGGCATGCCTTTACTGGTTCGGAGACTGGGAATGATAACGTCTCTAACGTCTTGTCCTAGTTCCAGTGAGAGGCTAGATGGAACCGGAGAGGCAGAAGGTGAAGTCTCCCTAGTGAGACACACTGCTCCAGGGATGAGAGAGTCCCTACGAGACTGTTCCAACTCCTGACTGAACAAACGTTCTCTTTTCAGCATTAGTTGGACTTCGAGCAGGGCTTGTTCTATTCGGGTGGCAGACGGAAAAGCCCGAAAAAACTGGACTGCGAATCTCCATCCCCAAATATAGAATAATCTGGGATGGGATCAGTTGGGACTTTTAGGTTGACCAAAAGTCCCAACTCCCTGGCCAGACTCAACGTCCAATGTAGATCCTGCAGACAGCGAAGACTGGACGATGCTCTGAGAAGCCAGTAGTCCAAGTACAGGGAGGCTCGGATCCCCGATAGATGGAGGGATTTTGCCACATTCCTCATGAGCCTCGTAAACACGAGAGGAGCAGGACTGAGGCCAAAGCACAGGGCTCGAAACTGGTACCCCACATTCCTGTAAACAAACCTCAGAAACGGTTGGGAATCCGGGTGTATAGGAATGTGGAAGTATGCCTCCTGAAGGTCGAGAGAGACCATCCAGTCGCCTTCCATTAATGCTGTCAAGACAGCCTGGTAGACTTCATCGTGAAGTTTGTCTTGACAATGAACACATTGAGCGCACTTGCCTCTTACGTACTCCTGCAGTGAACATGGCTGCCAGATCATTGGAGCCATCCCTGAGGGACTTGTTCCTGCAGAGAACGTGGCTGTCAGATCATTGGAGCCATCCCTGAAAGCCTTGTTTATGCATGACATAATTGTACAGCAAAACTTCAAACGCTCGAAAAAACTCCTAACAGGAGATGGTCTAGCTCTGAAGTCGACCATAAAATCTTGGAGCGTCTCATGGCCAGGCGCCAGGGAGAGTCTATGAGGTTTGAGAAGTCTATCTGGGCAGAGGCAGGAACTCCCAAGCCGAGAACTTCTCCCGTGTCATATCAGACTCTCGCTCTATAAGCCAGCTTAAAAGTAGGGAAAGCAAAGGCTGTCTCCCCCAAACTCCTCCTGGTGATTAACCAGTCGCCTAGCAAACGTAAAGCTCTCTTAGAAGAGCGAGAGAGCACTAGCTTATAAAACAACGGCTTCGAAGTAGCTAGGCCTAGTGTAAACTATGACGTTTAGGCGAACGAGGAGCAGCAGTTACAAAAAGATCCGGACAAAGATCCTTAAAAATCAGCATGATTTATTTAAAGTCCATAGAGGGCTGAGCAGCTTTAGGCTCCTCTCCGTCTGACAGAGTCCTCAAGGGAATATCAGTAGGAGGGGGATCAGCAACTTCCTCATCTGAAGGAACCTTGTCCAACAATAGCCGAGTCTCAAGCAAGGGAGAGACCTGCCGTGGTAGCAATGCTTGACAAGCAGAGTCCACACGCAAAGGAGCAACAGTAGCAGTCAAGGACGCTATGTCATGTAACTGCTTAAAGGACTGACCAGTAACAACAACAGGTGCGGGAGGACGTTTGACGTCAACTCGAGACTGCCTTGACTGCTTAGACTGAGCAGTCAAAACAACTCTTGACTGCGGTGCTTGACGCTCAACGTCAAAACAAGTCAACTATGCTGGTTGGTGAACGTCCTGAACGTCAACAAGAGCAAGCGGCAGCGGCTGAACGTCCACAAGTGGCTGAGAGTCAACACGGGACTGCATCGAGTGAGGCTCTACAAAACACGATTGACATGACTTTGTAACGTCAAAGTCAACAGGACGAGCAAAGGCTCGTTTGGGCGGCTGACGGCCAAGATCTCGATCAGCTAAGCGGCGAGGATCATCGTGAACCTGCTCAACAGAATAGTCCTCCATAAGAGAGGCAAACTTATTCTGCATGTCTTGCCGTACAACCCATTTAGGATCAACAGGAATGGTTGCGGTAAGAGACGAGGGTAACGTCTGTGACTGCAAAACCTTGCCTACAAAAAGACTCTCGGAGCCTGTGTTACGCTTTTGTTTAGGCGGCGAGCAGTCTTCCGATGACTGCATAGGGTCAGAGCTGTCCTAATGTTTACAACCAGGACGCTGGACCTGTCCTGAAAGGACTGACTTTCGCTTAAAGGGCCTCGAAACCTTGTTCCACGGTTTCTTATGCGAAAAGCCTTCGGATGACGAGGAGAAAATCGTCTCGCTCGTCTTATGGTAGGGGCGGTGTTGATGAGACACGCCTGAAACCATAGAGGGAACGTCTGTTCGCTGATCAAGTCCTCTCGAACCCATAAGTCGTACGACATTACTTCTCCCCTGGGCTTGGGAGCTTGCAAGAGGTCTCGGACTAGGCGAACGACAGGCACGAACAGACGAACCCTCGGTCGCAACACTGATAACACTTTGCGCAATTACAGTATCACTTTATCACTACGATTTTCTGTTTTGCACTTACTTCACTGAAATCGAATTTTACAACAATTCACATTAGGTATGAATAAAACTGATTTCTACCTGAAGCACGCAATTCTACCCTCATCAAAAGGTTATAATTGCGAAATCAGTCGTATAATGTAAGCACATTAATACAAGCAAAAAACAGTAAACATATATTAAGATAAAAAGATCAGTGGCTGGGAAGGAGACTAAACACTAGTTCATTCAAAACTACGTTTTCAATCTCTCACCGTACAGTGCCTTGGGACGAGAATAAAAACTAAAAACGTTTTATCCTTTCTCCCCGTACAGAGACTAGGGACGAGAGTAAAAAAACTGACTCGAGAACAACGTTACTCGCTTGGGACGAGAATAAAGATCGGAACGTTCTCTCTTCCTCTCTCTCTCCGTCTCTCTCTCTCTCTCTCTTGATTTCGCACCGAAGAGAAGAGCCCACTTACCTTTCGTCAATAAACAGGTTATTTGACCAAAGGAAAAAACTGAAAGGTTTTTCAATTAACAAGTTCCTTTAAAATAGTATTTAAAACATTTAAGTTTGAAAGAAGAATGAACAAAACGTCAGAATCGATTTACTCTTTCTGCAAAGTGAAACCGTGATTCCTCTCTCTATCGTAACGATAGAGCGCAAACTGCGTAGCATAAATAAACTAAACGTTAGTTCATCTTTGAAACAGTACGAAGACTATTCAAAGAAAATCTTTCATAAAATATCTACTAAAAAATATTCATTTAATAAGTTTTAAATCATTTGCTCTGTAAAAGTTATTTACGATTGAAAGGGCTCAACGTTGTTTAACTTCGGTTTCCAAGTTAGGACCGCCTACTCTCGGTTTAGAGGAGGAATAGGAAAGGTCGCATATAAACAAATCATTAAAATTTATCTTGATGTTTATTATAAATGGAAAGCTAATCGAAGAGGCCTAATAAAGGCGGTTGAGATATAAAATATATAGAGGAAAATCTATAATTAACAACAACAATTTATAACGTGATAAGATAATTGCTAAAAGCCTAAAACACACTTCCGTACTAAGGGAAGGGTCGGCCATTTAAAAGTCAAAGAAAGTCCAAAAAACAATCCAAAGTCATCAAAAATTAAATCTATCCATAAACGAGTTCAAGATTTAAGTTGAAGATAAAACACCTGCACTGCGAAAGCTCAAACCAAAAGGAAGTACTTCACCAAATATGTTGAGAAAACTCCAGGTTATACAGCGAGTATTGATACGTCTTGTCGTTAAGGCCGACAGAGAAAAATTGGGTCTGTTTGCATGTATATGCGGTATCTGGCTGATAGTTGGCGCTAGTGGGCACACCCGCAACCTTCATAGCGATCGCTCGCGAGTTTTTGTGTGTTTTTTCTGTCGAGCCGCCAGAGGCTCAGCTATTATATATTCACCGGCTAAGTTAAATATTTAAAAATGCACTCTCCCGAAGGGGAAGAGTTTCTCTAAAGAGGATGGCCTAGAAGCCTCTGCCAAGAGTGTGCAGGAAGTGGCTTTCCTTTCAGAAAGGTTACTGCTATTTCTCTGAATCTCAGGAGCATGTCAGTAGATGGAAAAGCTCTAGCTTAAACTGAGTCTATGTCTATGCCTAGGTACCTGATGGACTGTCGAGGAGCAAGGCTGGACTTCTCCAGGTTCAGTTGGATCCCTAACTCCTTACAAAGATCTAGGAATAGATCCTTAGATCCTTTTGCCTCTACAGGAGAGGTCAGGAGTAGATCCCTGTGCCTCAACAAGAGAGCTAAGGATTCTGCCAGGAGGAGCCAGTCATTTAGGTACAGTACCTCAAAAGCCTGATGCCCATAACATGAGCCCAAGCTAAGACAAGAGAAAAGATTTTCGTGAAAACCTGAGGGGCTGTTGTCAGGCCAAAGCATAGCACTGAAGTGAAAAAGTTTGTTTCGAAAGGGAAACCTTAGGTACTTCCCTGAGGCAGGATGAATTAGGACCTGAAAGTAGGTGACTTTCAGGTCTATGGTCAGAAGGAAAGTATTCTTCTTGATGGCCTGGAGAATGGTGGCTAGTCTTCATTTTTAATTTTGTTTGCAGCATAAAGAAATTCGAAGGGAAAAGGTTTACGACAGGTCTCTAACTTTCTATTCACTTTTCTACCAGAAAAAGATTGCTAAGGAAGCCTGGCGAGTCATTTAAGACTTCCTCCATGGGTCTTTTGGCCAACAATTTGGATAGGTCCTTTAATAAGAGGAGGCCCTTTACTGAGCCTTTCGAATAAAATTGTTGGAATATCAAAGTCTGGTCAGAGGTGGCAGACAGCCTATGAATGGGACTCAATAACCTGAATAAAGTCCTGCTACCTGAGCAAACAGCTTTGTAGGCATCCCCAAACTGGTGGTAAGCTGGGGGACATGCCCTCCCTAGCAGGAGCCTCTGCAACCGCGGCCTCTACGCTCAGAGGAGTGTCCTCTACATCAAAAAGTGAGTCTGGGGGATTGCCTCCCAGACTGTTGCAAATCTGTTGCAGGCAGAAGTCATCTTAGCTGAGGCACTGGCTTAAAAGGCAAGTTCCTTAGCTGCTGCTGAGGGGGAGGCATCCTTGGTGCCACTGCCCTTCTCATCATAAAGGCCTATCCCAACCTCTAGACCTTCTCTATAGCCGTAGCTACATCCGAGGGAGGGAAAGGAGGAGAACTCACTAAGTCTGATTTTCTCAGAGCTAACGAATCCCTGGGTGACAGCTGTCTAGAGCATCTGGCTAAGACTGCGTTGAGTCTTTTTAAAAAAATAATTACCCAACAGGTAAACATTCTGGTGTAAACAAAAATTCTATGGCATTAGCCCCTGATCGTGATAATTTCCCAAATTGCTTAAGGGCATGTTCTTCTTTTAGGTTCTCTATAACCGCATAGCGAGATACAGCTCCAGACCAGTGGTCGAGCCACGAACAGGTTTGGATTGTGGATATACTGTATATACGTACTCATAAAACAGCCGATCTCGCGTATTGTGGGACCCAAAATTTTCAATCGTAAAATAGGATTTTATCATATATCTCATGTATCATATGAGTTACTTTTTGAGAAACCAAATTACAACAAACTAACATTTTTACTTCATTTCTTTATCCCATCTTTTACTTCAATGGGTTAGAAATGAAAAGATAATGTTAAAAGTATCCTTAGTAATGTTATAATAATTGCATAAACACTAGAGCCACAATAACAGGCGAACAAAAACCGTTGTTTTGTTATGAACACTCGAATCAGATAGCAGCTGTTTTGCTTGTATAGCAATATTGTACGATAATAAACAAAGTAGTATAAGACTGACATTTTTACGTTATACCCTTATTCACAATGGAGAAAAGATAAAGAAAATATGCTGTCAAATATAAACTAACAAGCTATAAATGAAGGGGAGAAAACAAACAATATTTATAGCCGCTATTCTGTTTGGAATCATGGAAAGCTGTGTCAAAAACTGGAGGAAACGGGGGAAGTTTAGTGGGAACCTATGAATTTGAAAATCGTGTAATTGAATGTAAAAGAAGATTTTCGAAGATAAAAGTTAGTGTCTGAAAACAGAAAATATAGTTTTGTTATAACACGATATAAATAATTTCTTAAGCTTTATAATCAAGCACCACAGAGCTGAAAAAAACTATAAATTATTGTGCATCGGCAATATGAATGAAACTCCGATTAACTCTCATATGCGATTCAACTCAACAGTAAATAAAATATGAGAGAAGTATTTCAAATAAAACTATTGAAATTAGTATGCTAATTGGAAAATGATAGATCAAGTAATAATTGTTTCTTTTAGGATATATAAAATATCCTTCAATAGTTTGCTTTAATCAGCTGATATGGAAAGTGTAGAGTGTCGATCAACTTTTATACGTAAACAATGGAAAAGATTATAATTCGCTATGGTTTTATTCATAAATACAATAGAAAAATATGAATATTTCACGCATTATTATTAGATAGTTAAGTGATGAAAATTAGGTTTATCTCAAATACATTATTATTATTATTATTATTATTATTATCATTCCTTGCTAAGCTACACCCCTAGTTGGAAAAGCAGGATGCTATAAGCCCACGGGCTCCAACAGGGAAAATAGCTCAGTGAGGAAAGGGTACAAGGAAAAATAAAATATTTTAATAAGAGCAACAATATTAAAATAAATATCACTTTATAAACTATGTAAACTTTAACAAAACAAGATGAAGAGAAATAAGATATAAGATAGAACCGTGTGCCCGAGTGTACCCTCAAGCAAGAGAACTCTAACCCAAGACAGTGGAAGACCATGATACAGAGGCTATGGCACTACCTAAGATTAGAGAACAATGGTTTGATTTTGGAGTGTCCTTCTCCTAGAACAGCTGCTTACTATAGCTAAAGAGTCTCTTCTACCCTTACAAAGAGGAAAGTGGCCACTGAACAATTACAGTGCAGTAAGAAAAATTGTTTGGTAATCTCAGTGTTGTCAGGTGTATGAGGACAGAGGAAAATATGTAAAGAATAGGCTATACTATTCGGTGTGTGAATGTTTAGGCAAAGGGAAAATGAACCGTAACCAGAGAGAAGGATCCAATGTAGTACTATTTGGCCAATCAAAAGACCCCATAACTCTCTAGTGAGGGTATCTCAACGGGTGGCTGTATCTTTACATAAGAAAATAAATATACAGTTTGAACAGTAACGTATCCTAGTCCAAGAGTGCATATGCTAATTTTATATCTTGTGTATGATGCGACCCCCTTAAATTTACACAAGTATATACGGTAGATGCTACCACCATGTTTGCCATTTTGGGACCTGAAAAAATGGAGGGAAGTTTGGATAACTTAACTGGCAGAGACAGTACCAGGTTGGCACCACCAGCATCAAAAGGGAGTGGGCTCTGAAAAGTGCCAGTGTACATAGAATCTTCTTTAGCACGTAAGGGTCAGGGGCGGTAGTTTTGAGGACCTGCTGGCCTTAAGGGAATTTTCATAAGCCGAGACTTTCGTGTTACGCAAATCTGGTTTGTCTTTAGCTAGGTTAGAAAGTGCTAAATCAAACCTGTGCCTATGATTTTTGTGATTTTGTGAACTGTTAACAGTTTGCATGTGAGGAGGCTCGTCCAGTCCATCCAAACGACAGATGAAGCTCATAATCTTAATAAACTGAGATGCCTCTGAGCCAGACATAGGAACCTCTAGGGGGACTACATCAGCTGTGCTGGTGCTCGTGAGTGCATCAAGGTTCTCTGGAGAGTAATTAATAGTGATATCATGGTCGAGTGGTGGTTCCACTTTTGGGATAACTGGTTGTTCAGTTTTCACAGTATCATGTGATTCTTGATTTTTACTCGGATGTCCTTCATTTCCATTTCCATATATTGTGGCAGGAATAGGATGCAGACAAAGAATGGGAGGAGTTCAGCCCACTCCTGTTATAAAAGCATTTACCTCTAGCAGCAGATCATGAGGCAGAAGTATTGAAGCCCCTTTCTGAACTCGTATCTTCGAGGTGAAAAGCGATTCCCTGTAGGTTGCCATCTGGAATGCCTATGGCATGGGACCCATATATGATGCTTAACAAAGGTGACCTCATCTGTATCAGATAGAGGTGTAACTTGTAGGAACGGAGGAAACTCTTCCCACCCCTTATCCATTCTCTGTGCCAGAGAAGAATCATCTGAAATAAACGCTGTTCAGTAGAATGCGTAACATGTAAAGCATTACAAACACTAGGCCAGGAACCAGCATGGCTTTTCATGTGAATTGTTATTAGACAAAATTCGGGGAATTAAAGAGGGTTTTGTCACACTCGACTTCTTTGCACTAATAGGCTTAGAAGGAGACGAAGACAATTGTTTAGAATAGCTCGGCGATGGCAAGTCTTGGGGTTTGGACACAGCCGAAGTGATCCGACCACCTTCCTGGGAACTCTTTAGAGGAGATTGGTAGCGAGGAACCCCAGGTGTATGAGCAAGCCTTGCTTGTGGGAACAAGCTGGAGGCTGGTAATAAAGGTCTTTCAACAAGGCTGCTTCAGTACAAGGGGAAGTGGCAGGCTCAACTATAAGGTTCAGAGATTGGGAGTGAAGAGAAACTTTCTATGCTCGGATTGGAGATACAGTATTTTCCAAGAGCAGAAAGATCTTCTCTGGATAATCAGTCTTGTAAGGTTCTCCATTCAACACTCATTGCAGGTGAGGGAGATCTATTCATAACATGGTAATCCGGGACTGAAGGTACTGAGATTGGCTCTGGCAGGGCAGCGGCCGTAGCCAAAGGATCCACTACAAGTTCTGGTTCAGGATCATACTGTACAATATCAACACTGGGTGATAAAACATTAACAAAATTACCATGGCCATAGTCATCCATGACTGGAGCCTCAAAGGGTTTCTGACACGAAGGACCTGGTTGGTGGATAACTTTTGCCACAGAAACAAACTTTCATTTCTTGACACTGCTGGCAGAAGATGAAGAAGGAGAACGATCTTGATTAGTTCTTTTCTTGTGATGTGAATGATATCTCTCCCTGCGGAAGAATGGCCATTCCCTACAGTACTCACATGGTGATTCCACTGAACATCTCTTACCACAGCAAGAGGGACACAGGGTGCTGATCAACCTCTATCCGACTCATGAAGATGCTACATGGACATCTATCACGGCCAGGGCATGAACGCATATTCGGCTTGCTAGCCATAATGCACTCACTGATAACTCACCAATAAGGATAGAAACCAATGTGACCGTGAATAATAAAGACACACAAGACACAAGCACTGAACACTATAAGGGTATGGGAAGGCGAGTGCAGATGTTTAATCATAGAGAGGAACTGAGGATACATTCTCATAACTTCATGACCAGGAGTGTAGTGGAGAGAATCATGTCATGAGAAGGCACTCTGCAACTGTACTGTAGTATGATGCAATCAAACCCTTTTTCTTTGACTGACTGGTCATAGAGAAAACGAGATAGGAGTAACCATATAAATGACTCAAAATTTTGTATTTGCATAAGAATAAATAAATTTTCCCTTCCTTCAATAACACCTTCCAAACTATTACTTTAAATTTCATAAATCGCATAAATGTGCCCTTTTAAAGGAACTTAAAGGTGGCATGCCTGCATTAACTTTGTATCTACTTTGTATATTTACTTATTAAACAAACCTGACTATCACTTTCCAAATCTGACTTTCTTCTATCCCACAAGATCTTTGAATTAGAAAGAATTATACTTCTAAAACTTCTTACTCGTCAAAGTATTCATAACTGCTTCTAATTTTGAGTCTTCCACATTAACAGGTAATTTCTAGAATTCTATGAAGCAGAGCTGGTTCATTAATCCTTTCACATAAACCAACTTTTTAAAAGTAAAAACACTCCAACATAAAACTTACAGTATTTAATTAATGCAATATGTACAGTACCAGTACATGATTAAGTTATCTACATAGAAAAGTCTATCAAAAAGTTATAAAATATTGATCAGTTAATTTTAGGCTCAAGTTAAAAAAAAATTCATTAAAATTATAAATTTAATTAAACTCTGGTATTTACATTACTTGTAAATTAATAAAACTTTATCAATGCGAAGAGAGAAAACCCCCTGCATCCATGAAAAAGTCATGAAAAAATTTAAAGCAATCCAAAATCCAGAACATTTTATACACATTTTTTGGTGAAGCAAATTCAATCTCTTTTAGTGCTTCCCTGGTTCACCACTACATTACTTAGGAAAAAACATATGTGTATACTTACGTGGTAATAGCACAAACATTCCGAACTCCCTGAAATGGTAGAGTGATGGTTGCAAAGGCTCTGCCCTGACTCAGCATGTCTGTGACAGGAGCTGGTAGGTAACTTGCAGATGCAGTCACAGCCTTACTCATCCACCCCATGAGGCCTTGCTGTTCTTCAACTACCACTCTTTGCCTGAAGTAATGAACACAATCACTCACTGTCTTGATGAAAAATATATTTTAATATAAGAAGTAAAATATCTAAGACAAGTGTTGTACAATGGGAACCATAAACACCAGCTGTGGAGAGTGCTAACAGAGGAAAGAAAGCATTTTCAATGATAACCCAGGAAAATTACTTCCCCACAGTAGTTTTCACACTCAAGAAGGGAGACTAACAATAAAATACTTTGAAATAATTACATTCTTTTGGTTTGGAAACCAGATTCCCATTAAAATAACAACACCCGAATTGTTTGAAGATATTTGAGTCTGAACATCATTGAAAACCTGACATTTGAAAGAATAACAGCACAAAACATGACTAATCTTACCAACATTTTGAGAGATGCAAAGATAAATGCTCAGATATGCAAGAGTAACAGGATTTTTAAATCAAAATCTATTATTTCCATACTTATCCTGAGTAAAAACAGGACATTCCAATGAGATGACTAACAAAAAAGATAGGAATCTAACAACATTGTAACAGTTTGTAATTGTTGAACATTAAATGCCTTTGTTTTTTACTTGTCTTCATTCCAAGGTTGGTTTCATGTAATTTTGCTTTTCAATATAAGACAGTTCTAAATGGAAGACTAATAGGCAATATTGCAGCGACCAAAGAAACTAACGAGTTTGAACAGGACTCGAACCCCAGTCTGGCGTTCACCAGTCAGGGACGTTATCACATCGGCCACCACAACCCTTAAGAACTGAATATAGCATACCCCTATAACCTTTAATAGCAGCATCCAAACATCTACTTTCACATCACAGAAACTACATTAAATATCACAGGAAGTCATAGTAACCAAAATTAACAATTTCCACTTTAAAGCTAAAATGGACAATCTGGAGGTCCTTGAAAAAACCTTTGTTAGGAGAAGATGGAGTCTCTCCCAGCCGTCAAAGGAAGCATGCAAAGATTTAAATGAAGAACAAGTATGTCAGGTAGTTCGAGATCTTTTTTGCATGGCAACATTTTATAAATATTGGAGACCAAAGGTCCTTGAACCATTTCTTTTAAGGCCAATACACAGCCACGAAAGCCAATCTGAACTTATTCAAAACCATAAAAATCATGCCAACTGGAGGCATAAAATTCCAGATCTGACCACTTCAGTGATGTGGAATCCACTGCCTATAGTTAATCTTTGATTTAGAGTAGTGAAAAACATGTCTAACTTCAGTTTCCTCAACAGCTTACATAAGTCTCAACATGCATGGGGTAGTAAGAGATCATTTGTTCAGGAGAATTTGACACTTCATGAACAGCTGATTAATAAATATATTCTGATCGTTTGGAATATACCAGGGAGGTAGTAAGAATTACGAATTATATCTCTGGAATCTATCCATCTAAGCAACATCTGAGTGAGAAAGAACAGCATCTCTAACTTGGTACCTCCAAGTTTCTTTTTAAAAGATAAAACGTTGTAGCACTCTCCATCTTTAATCTTATTACTTTCTTTATGACCAAGTTCTCTACCTGAAAATGAACCTTGCATGGCACCTACAATATTCCTAACTTTTCTAACCCAAATTAATGTTAAGAATATTATCCAACATCCTTGCATAATCTAGCTCTATAATGTCTATTTGCAGCTCTCATTGTTCTATGCTCATATGCTACTAACAATTTCACCATAGTTTACATTGGACCACAAAATTTTTTGTTGTTCCTGGAACTGAGAAATAGCCTCCTAAAATAGTGATAAGTAGCTCTGTTGCCTTACAGTATACTTTTCCGCAACAGTCAAAAGAGATTTTTATGTATAGATATTCTCTTTAGCTTTTCATTCATTTCACTTACATACAGTAGTACCTTGGGTTACGAGTAACTTTAAATACAAGCAAATTGGAATAAGAGCATACAAATTTGAATTGGATTACGAGTATTGCATGTCTGCGAGCAAAAATTTTGCACCTTATGGGCATTTTTTGTAGACAAGTATGAATAAGGCTGCAGAAAGAGGTCACTCAGTGCCCCTACACTCCCCGCGCAGTGTTCATGCAGTGTTCACCCAGATAATGCTTTGAAAGGGCAAGCAGTGAATCTATGCACTAACAATGCAATAGCTCATTTCTCTACCATTTTAAATTAAAGGCAAAGGCTGTAGTCTTTCGATAGGTTCCGTGAGATAATTAAGCATAATTGTGTAAAAAAAAAAAAAAATAAAGTTTCAAGAAAGCGTAAATTAATTGATTCAGTTACTACAGTGATAGTAAACACCATTCAAGAGAGAGAATTCCCAATATTTTACCACTAGTTCTCATGGAGGGTGATTCTCCTTTCAAGCAGCAACCCCCTCCTCCTCTTCTTCCTCATCTCCCTCATGCCACCAGCAAAGACTCTCCTCAAAGGTAATGTGAGAGATACCAGTAATTTATCAATCATTTCTATTTTTCACTGTGAATTATCAATTTCTATTCCTTTCTGATGTTTGGGGTTATAGTTCATACAATAATTACTTTTCCGAAACCTTTACAAATGAGTGTATATGGGTATTTATGGAATGCATCTGGTGAATTGCCTTTTTTATTATTGGGTAAATTGTTTTATGATACAAGTATTTTAGGTTACGAGCTCGGCCCCTGAACGAACTAAACTCATAATCAAAGGTACTACGGTACTAGGTACTGGAGAATATTTGATAAGTAATGAGAAATGACTGCTGGTAATTTGCACATCAATCACCTCTCAAACAAAATCAGACTCCTCACTGTACCCTATCGGGACATATAAAGGAATTAGTTCTTCAATATATTTACATTTAAGTTACCAATGACATGATAGTTGGTTTTTTGTTTGATAACTTATGTCTCCCTAAAGAGGGCTTTGAGCATTCATATCACTATAATTAATAAAAAGTTGGTAGCTGACATAATGTAGAGTATTACCAGCAAGCAAATGCAAATAATAAAATGTGTATTTCCTGTCATAAAATATTTGTACTGCTAAAGCTTATGAAACTGATAGCAGGTTTAAATTAAATGAGAAATCAAAACAGACCACAAGTAATGTTCAACAATGACTACCACTATCTGGATGAAATGTTGGATGATAAATGGGATATTCATCCGGGCAAGGAGTATTTAAATGACCCATAATATTGTTGTAAGGAGTACTCTGTTTCTTCTCATAGGAACAAAGTGCTGAGTCTGGAGAGCATCACAGACTGTAATGATGACTTAATATGATTGAAAAGTTTGTGCTGAATATTCAGGTTCTACACGAACTTTAGCATATACACCTTAGGGTTTGACTTACGTATCTTTCACTTCTTCTAACTTAAATATATGTACGGTTTCAGTATTGGATGACGAAATAAGGAAAAGAGAGTCAGGTGAAAAAGCTAAAGAGAAAATGGTAGCACAACGCTTCATTCCCCTCCTGAGCTCATGCAAGCGAGCTCCGTCGGTGATGTTGAATACCCTTATGACTGTTCCCTTTTCTGAAGCTGTGGCAATCTGGAAGTAAAAAAAAAAACACCTTTGTATATAAAAATTACTTTCAATTTAGAGACTTTACTTGGCAGCCATATCTACAGCCATATTCAGATTGCCTAATGAATGAAAAAGCACATTCCAAATATGAAGTCAATTCATCCATAGTTATGCAAATTTTTATCATATGGTTTACTGAACGTGGACTACTATATTGTCTATAGGTAACCCAGTAGTATGACTTTTATACAATTACCCTTATAAATTCTAGTGAAACTACTTATAAATAACAGCAATTACAGGATGAGTCTTACATAACATCACAAAGTAATAGAGATGATACTTACCTTCGTACCTGAGGCGTTAAAGGCAATAGCAGCTAACGGACTGTCATGAGCTGGAATCATTGTTTTAGCTTGCTACAAAATAAAAAATAAAAAAATAACATATAATAAAACCACTAGTACATGAACAGAAAGGGTTTTACACCTTCTATAGTTCTATATAAAAACATCACTACAATAGTTAAGTATTTAAATTCTCTGATCAGGGCAAATTACCTAACTATAATACAAAAAACTGGTAAAATTGCTGAACTCTCATTAAAAAAAACCTTATATGCAAAGTTCTATAGAAATATTCCTAGAATAAAAAAAAAAGTCCTTCAAAATTAAAAATGGTTAAACTACTAAACTGCACATTAAAAACTTCAGGAGTGAATAAGTCTTCATGGTAAACAAACCAAAATTTACAAACCTAAATTTTCCATTCATTCAACCAGAGAAACATTAAAGAAAGTTAATCAAACACCAGCGTGGCTCACAACAAGTTATAATTAATTTTATATTTTAAGAATAGCACACATGCCGGTTAAAACGGGGAATGGAGAATTATTCAATAAGTAGTAATACAATGGAGAACTCCAGATAAATTTTATAAAAAATGGATCCAACAGACTGACCTTTGAATCTTTTAGTTCAACACATAATCTGAGACTGCAAACACTCATGGATGAAACCAGATCAAGAGACTGGAGTCAGCATAAAATAAGTATTGAAAGGAAAAACTTCACCCCTCCAAATATGCCTTAAACACAGATAAATGTAATTATCCTGCTCACACTGTAAGAGAAAGTGCCTTGGCAAAATCCCAAGAGGCACTGCATTCATCCAACAAAATTGTAGATTCTTGTTTATGAATGTCTGAGTGAGACAAAATATTCAGAAGCCAGTTCTCAAGCATAAAAAAAAACAATTGCATCACCCCGCTGAAATTACTGAGGAGAGCGAATGAAAAATGATATTTTCATAATAAAATAAATTTTTGAATATACTTACCCGCTGGTTATATAATAGCCTAAGTCCCCGACGCCTCGGCAGAAAATTCAAAATCTCTTGCGCAGCTTAGCGCATATAAGCCAGGTGTACCCCAGCGCCCTCGCGGTACCCCGGGTAGAACTATGCTCAACCAATTCAGATTTTTCATGCCCCATGGTCTCTAGAAGGGAGGAGGGTGGGTCTAAATATTATATAACCAGCGGGTAAGTATATTCAAAAATTTATTTTATTATGAAAATATCATTTTTAAATGTAAAACTTACCCGCTGGTTATATAATAGCTGATTGACACCCATTGGTGGCGGGTCAGAGACAGCTGCATAATGGAAATTCACTTAAGAGTTACATAAACAACTTAAGTGGTTCTAACCTGATAAGGAAGCCGACAGCAATGCTCTGCCTCATTTTGTCTGCTATCCTTAGGAGATCCAGTGATCCACTCGGGGCTGATGATCTCTAGGAGCTGTCAAACGGTACAACCACCTATAACATGACAGGACCTCAACTAATACCCTTGTTCCGGGCGCTCTCTAGGAACAAAATGACCACCTGACTAGGTCAAAGATTGCTGAAGATTGCCGACCAATCTTCAAGTACAATCATAAAAATATATATAACAGTTCCAAGAGAAGAACAGGGGTACTAGGAATTTAGGGAAATGTAGTGGAGAATGTTTCACCTACTACTGCACTCTTTGCAAGTGATCCCAAAACGTAGACGTCTTCATAGAGACTGGACACGGTAAAAGTAAAGCAAGACGAATACAGGATTACCCCTTCACAAGACTGTATACGTGATGCTTGCAGAGAACAGTATAGTTTAAAAATTACAGAAGTTTCTACAGCTCTAACTTCGTGAGTCTTTACTCTTTCAACGTCTTATGATCTGTCACCCAACCGTGTGGAAGAACCTTTGTAATCAAAGTCTATACGAGATGACAATGTTTAGACATGGATAGCGCAGGCTTCTTGACCATGCACCTAAGAGTTATGAAAAGACTCATAACTTCTTTGTTCTTTTTCCAATAAAACTTCATCGTTTTAATCGGGCAAAAAACTCTTCTCAGCCCATCACAAACCAAATTCGAGAGAATAGTGATCCCGAAAAATTTAGGCTATGGATGAGAAAGATGTTTACTAATAACCAAGAATCCAGGTTGCAAGGTACCTATGGCTTAACCAATGTGAAGTCCATGTTCTTGCTAAAAGAGTGAACTTCACTGACTCTCAACTATGGTAGACTTACTCAGAAAGTCTCCAAAGTTAGGCCTTAAAAAACAAACCAAGTGTAAAGGGTCGGATCTGTCACTACCGCGAAGCTCCAGAAACGAACCCTGAATTTCAGGCTGGAGCATCTTGCTGATGCCTTCAAGTCCTCTCAAATGATCTGAGATGATCTATAAAGTCTCTATTTGATAGATCCAATCTTCTGCGTCTGAAGACAGATGCCCGCATACTCCTGTACGCTTTGATGGTCGAGGAGGGAAGAAAATGTGTTTTCTTCTAACGTCTAAGAAAAAATAGGCCACTTGTGTTAGAGTTACCTAATGAAGAGCTGGCTCTAGCTCTACACCACTCCATAAAGCACTCTAATTGGGTTGGAAAACCTTGAGGCAAAAGTCTTTTGTACAAGCGAAAGCCTCAGCTGCCTACTTCGAACAACCCTCTAGATCTTAGGGGTTTTCCGAAATACTGGAGGCAGCTAGACCTAAAGCTTGATGGTTTAACATAAAACGTTCGTGATCCTGACACGGGGAAAAGGACTAAAGACATGCTTCCAGCATGCACCCAGCATGGTCCCAGCATGAGTCCAGAACGGTTCCAGTATGCTGCCTACACTCAACATGTCGTGAGAGAGAATCGGGATCTAGAACCGCCTCCCAAAACTCGTCCATATCGGTCGCAAGAAACCGATATTAAAGCTAGGCGTTGAAAAGAAGCGTCAACCACGTGAACCTCATGCTGTGAGGTTAAGACCTGATTCGCGTGGAATCAGCAAGTGTTCAACAAACTTAAAGCCAAAGCTGGACAAGAGGGAGCGTTAGCTGCGAGCCAGAGAGACGCGAAAGAGAGACAATAATCTGGTTAAACTGCTGTGAGAACAAGACTTGACTGTATGCGTCTAGCATGCGACCATAATGTCGCATGTGGTTGCATTTCCGTAAGGTGTCAGTGTGCTATATGCGTTCACCTTGTCATGTGGGTACAGCGCTGTGTGTGTGCCCGGCTTGTTGTAAATCTACAGCGTGCAGCTTGGAGGCGATAGCATCGCGTCCGGTCATTGACGGAAAGACGGAACTGATAGCCGAGAGTTGTCCACGTGTAGGATGCGTACGCATGAGTGATAGTCACGCGTCCCGCAGACCGTGAAAAAGGGACAACTTGTTGAAAGGATCAACTTTGACTGTTAGCGGCCAACATACGACCAGACTGGTGTCTGCGTCTGGGACTGCGTGAGGGAGAGACCAGAACTTGCGTCTGTGTCTGCACGACGTCTGCCGTAAGAGAGAGACCAGACTGCTACAAGCACCCGCTCTAACGCTTCTCGTAACACGAGCATATTTCTGCAATGAAGCGTTACTAAGCATAGGAGAACTATGCCTTCTGACACTAATCGGAAAACCATTTCTTTGATCTATGGTAGTCCTTAGACTCTTAAGGAGAAAATTTTCTCCCCCCCGAGAATCGTAAACGCTAAACACAAATGAAATAGACCTCTTTTACCTCAGACCAAATCTACACTCGCGGGGTAGCGAGTGCGCTAACTCAAGCATGGGCGAAGGCCGGGAGAGAGCATCAACCGCAGTCCTGAGAGCGACCTGGGAGAGTCCCTATGACATTTCAAGCGCGCCTTGTGCGCGAACTGAACGTATCCAATGCTGTGAGATACCGTCAACAGTAGTCGCTAGACCTCAGAAGAAAGTAATAGACCTTTCTCCAAACTGGGGAAGGAGAAGAAGTGTGAACAGAAGCAAACTGAGCACCTTTTCCCCCGAAGAACTATGTGTCTTACACGAGTCAGGTGCTGACACGTCGCCTTCTTCCGAAAAGAAAAAACTTCCGGCGAACGTTAGATACTGCAGGATAAGTTAATAGAAAAACATACGACTCCTGAAAGGTCTTGGACAAATCGATTGGTGACTACCAATTCTAGGTTATGCGTCTTTCGATGAGGACAAAGTCCTTCCTCCCTGAAAGTGAGTCAGAATCCAGAGGAAGAGCTAGGATTGTATGTGACTTGTCTGACTTCCGCTTCTCTCGCGGAAGAAAAAACACACTCAATTGCTTCCTGTACACGCATCAAAACCCGACTGCTGCGAAGGTAAGTTCTGTTCGCGTGCATACATGACGAGTAACTACCTAGTCTGGTAGACAGGGAAATGTAGAATGTTATTCTCGTCAGGAAACTGCATTCTAATATGCAGAAAACAGTTACAAGATCCATGATACCATAACGATGACGATCTGATCGCTTCAAGACCTTCCAACTCCGCTCTTTTCAAGATACTATGTCACATGGTTGTGATGTCATAGCTCGCCAATCATAGGTGAAGAAAAGAGCATTACCTCATCATTCCAAAGTGGAGAGAGACCGTCTTGGACTGCAACAACAATATTGCTTGGCGGAACAGACGTTTAATGCACAAGGTCCGCGAAGAACCTCAGCCTACCGACCTTCCTTCTCCCAAGGGTTGGAACGTAAGTTAGAGATATAGGAATAGGGGCAAGGTGAAAACAAACAAACACCTCCTCCAGAGCACTGTGCTATGTTAACGAGTCACTAACAAGAGCGGTTTAAAAACATAAAACATTAAATCAAAAGATCTACCCGTGGTGGGAGATATACTTTAACGTTCTATTCTCATAAAGGCCTTAATGCCCTTTCTGTTGTAGCAGCTGCAAGCGCTGTATCATCTCTACAGGAAGCTTCGTTATTTTCCTGAGAACGATTTAATGTTAATTCATTACTTTATTTTACCATTAATTTACTAGGCCATCGTTCCCTAAAGGAGCCCTTTGGGTTAAAGCATCTTGCTTTCCCAACTAGGGTTGTAGCTGGCTTGTAATATAAATAAAATAAAATAAATAACGACACCAACAACTCAACTAGCGAAAACTCTGAAGTCGAAACGAGGAGCAGCAGGTAAAAAAAAAAAATGAGGGAAACTCTTTAGAAAAATTCCTTTAACAATCTCTATCCTAGGAAGAGAAGTCTTGATTCTTAGGAATCCACTCCTTATGATTCTGAATTCGGACCTCAATACTTAGAGGTTAAATTCTAGTTCTCACACCCAAGAGTTAGCCCAGCAGGCCTTGGACCGAGAATATAAAAACTTTCTAGTTAAGATTTATTTCTTAATATAGCGCCTGGAGCAACAATAACTGAACACTAGACGTTCATGGTCAGGTAGACATCAAAGTCTATAGTCATAGGTAGCGAAGCGACCACCCCGACGCTGAAGCGTCCACACTGATGCTGAAGCACCCACACTAGCGCTGAAGCGTCCACACTGACGCTGAAGCGTCCACACTGACGCTGAAGCGTCCACACTGGTGCTGAAGCGTCCATACTGACGCTGAAGTGTCCATACTGACACTGAAAGCGCCTACACTGACGCAGAAGCATCCACACTGACGCTGAAGCGTCCATACTGACGCCGAAGCGTCCACACAGACGTGCCGCTTCGCTCCATTCCGTCGACGTTCCGTTTCCGTTGCCGCACCGTTCCGATGACGCTTCGCCGGCTCTACTGCCTGGCGAACGTCGGCGCGTCTGTATAGACTACAGTAATACTAGGTGCTATGATCCGTCGGTTTTCGTCAAGCATTCGAAGTAAAGCATCCACTTTCCCCCACCATTGAACATTGCGGTAGGTAGGCCGCCTGTGCGACAACGAGTTCTCACCATTAAAGACACGACGCCTGTGCGTCCGTGTCAAAGACCGGAATCGAGACACCCAACCGCACTGTTAACGGCAGGCAGAAAAGACTGCAAATCCATAGTGCTAGCCACTGTCGAGAGACGACACCCAACAGGTGGGGTGGCGGCACTGCGTCTGCGCCGCATGAAACGTAATACACGCAGAACGAATCTAATTTTGTTTTCAGCTTAGCGCCTAGAAAACACTAACACCTCGCTTTATCTATAGCGAAGGTGAGCATTCTGGTGGTCGACAGAAAACACTCGAGAGGACTTCAGTTCGGGTCTAAAAGACTGTAACGCCTGGTTACCCTCTCGATTCCTTTCGCCGTTTGACTTAACCTCTCCCATGGGTCCAGGAGCTCGATAGAGGTCTAAGGCTAGGATAACGACATGTTCGAATAGAAGCACTTTCCACTGAATAAAATTCACTGCACAATTTATCATTAAAAAATTGCACTTTACTCTTTGGCACAAAGATAGTTTCATAATTACCTGAAAGACAAAGTATACACTCTCTCAAAGGAAATGAACTCCGTAGGGAGAGACTTATAATTCTGTCACTGGACAATTGTTTGAATGGGAAAGCAACCCATATAAATGTAACAAAATATTAAATATCAAAAATTACCTTAATAGATATAATATTTATACATTAAAATAAACCCTTAAATTAAGGGGTTCCAATAAAAGATGAATCATCACTCGCATCATTGGAACATCTACAAATAAAATACAAACAATTTAGTATTCCGAAAACCACCAAATCAACAACGATACATAGAATCGTGCGCTACGACGAATGTAAAGAATACTGCATCGTATAAAATAAACTGAAGTGTAACTTCCTTTAATCTCTGACTAAGGAAAAATACTGAAAGGACCAATTAATTGCAAAATAAAATGTTCCTTTTATAAAGTACAATAAAAAACTTGAGAAGTAAGAAGAAAGTACTATTCATAAAATCGCTACAATATATGTAACATCGTAATGATACTGATTACCGTAACAAAAATAAACTGAACGGTAGTTAATCTTCGCAAACAGATCAATGATTATCTAAAGAAAAATATTAAAAGGATAAAATTTTCTCAAAATAATTCCTTTAATTTAATTTATAACTTAAAACTCCAAAAGCAAAATCACTTATATTCTTAAAAGGCAAGACAGACTTTAGCCTACGGAAGAGGCTGTGACGTCATCCATGGACGAAATGTTTACATTTCGCCCCTATGATTTCGTGAGGTTTAAAAAAGGTTGAAAAACCTTCCAACCCTACCTTTTAAGTTAAAATACGTGATCAACAAAACAAATATGCGAAAGCCAAAACTCAAAAACGTTAATACATCACCAAATAACGTCCAAACAGAGTAAGAAAACAAGAGAGAATTTCCAATAGTTCAGCCAGCTATAGCGGCAGAGAAAATCTGAATTGGTTGAGCATAGTTCTACCTGGGGTACCGCGAGGGCGCTGGGGTACACCTGGCTTATACAGTGAACCCTCGCTACTTCGCGGTTCGACCATCGCGGATTCACCACTTCGTGGGTTTTTTCCATAACCCATCTATATACATATCGCAGATTTTCCGGAAATTTCGAAAATACCGCGAAATCTGAAGACCCCCAAATACGATATTTCGTTACCTGTAATTCCATTAATACTGTAATTAGTAATATCTGCTCTTACTGATTGTTCATTGCATTAAATATGATATATAATTCAGCACAGAAGGAAATAAAACACGAAAAGAGAATGTGATCATACGATAATACAGTACTGTATACAGTACGTAGTAAAATTAAATCGAACATGAAACGCAAATCAGATGCAGTCATACCATATTAGAATGGTGTAAGGCTGCTGATGGCTACTACTGTACTACAAATGTAATGGATGTGCATCTTTTCCATGATTCTTTTGCATATATACGTACGTAGTACTGCATCCAATAATATTCTTTGTTGCAAAAATCACATTTCGAATAAGCGTACGAGAGAGAGAGAGAGAGAGAGAGAGAGAGAGAGATAGAGAGAGAGAGAGAGACACATCCTACAAAAGAATAAAATAATATACGTAAAGCTATTATTATTATTGTTATTATTGTTGTTGTTGTTGTTAATAAAATTATTATTGTTATTATTATTATCATTATTATTATTATTATTACTATTATTATCATTATTTATTATTATTATTATTAATACTGTACGTATGGTATACGCGGGGTATCTTGTACTTTGAGTTGGTAACCTACGCATCATATACTGTAAGACGGGTTGTGATTGGTTCAAGCGCTGATAGATGACGAATCAGAACTCAAGTTTTGTTATCTAGCCTGTGATTGGTGTTTTGCCCTCATCTCCAACCCGCAGCATCTAGGTTCTCGCGGGCCCGGGTCGTCACTTTCTCTTACAGCGTATCGCTGAGTAGACGTTCTTAAGTTTGTGAAGTTTAATCTGTGCTGTGTGCGACTGTTTTAAGTTGAACTTTTTGTTAGATCCTACTGTACAATGCCTCCCAAGCGTTCTGCTTCTACTAAGGCTGGTAGTGAGCCTAAACGCCACCGAAGGATGATGACGATTGCTGAGAAGGTTACGCTTCTCGATATGTTAAAAGACGGTAGAAGTTACGCGGCCGCAGCGCGCCATTTTGGAATCAACGAATCTACTGTTCGCTATATCAAGAAGGACGAGGCGAACATTAGAAAGGCGGCTGCAATCACCTTTAGCAGATCAGCGAAGCGAGTCGTTACAACGCGTAATAAAACGATTGTACGCATGGAAGGTGCTTTAGCTGTGTGGATTGCCGACTGCCGGAAGAAGAACATAGCCTTGGATACGAACACCATACGAACAAAGGCTTTGAGCTTGTATGAAAATTTTGCTGCAAAAGAAC